>NC_072008.2:118955000-119270000 GCF_028885655.2 Pongo abelii | reverse complement strand
ATCCAAGTTGCTGCAAAATACATTATTTCATTATTTTTTATGACTGAGTAGTATTCCCTGCTGTATATGTGCCACACTTTCTTCACCTACTCATCAGCTGATGACACTTAAGTTGATTTCATATCTTTGCAATTGTAAATTGTGCCGCAATTTAGTTCTTTGCAACATCTCCATACTGTTTTCCATAGAGGTTGTATTAATTTACATATCCACCAGCAGTGTATAAGCATTACATTTTTACCACATCCACAGTAACATGTATTGGTTTTTGATTTTTTAATAATGACCATTCTGGCTGGCATAAGGTGGTAACTCATTGTGGTTTTAATTTGCATTTCCCTGATGATTAGTGATGTTAAGCATTTTTAAATATGTTTGTTGGCCATTTGTATATCTTCTTTTGAGAAATGTCGATTCATGTCCTTTTCCCACTTTTTAATGAATTATTTGTTTTTTCTTGCTGACTTTTTTGAGTTCCTTGTAGATTCTTGAAATTAGCCCTTTTTTAGATGTATAATTTGCGAGTATTTTCTCCCATTTTGTAGGTTGCCTGTTTACTCTGGATTATGTCTTTTGCTGTGCAGAAGCTTTTTAGTTTAATTAGGTCCTATGTATTTATATTTGTTTTTGTTGCAATTGCTTTTGGGGTCTTAGTCATAAATTCTTTGCATAGGCCAAAGTGCAGAAGAGTTTTTTCTATGTTTTCTTCTACAATCTGTATGGTTTCAGGTCTTTAATTTAAGTCTTTAATCCATCTTGAGTTAATTTTCCTATGTGGTGAAAGATTGGGATCCAGTTTTATTCTTCTACATGAGGCTACCCAGTTTTCCCAGCACCATTTATTAAATAGGGTAGCCTTTCTCCAATTTGTGTTTGTATGCTTTGTCAAAAATCAGTTGGTTTTAAGTATTTGGCTTTATTTCTGGGCTCTCTATTCTTTTCCATTGGTCTTTGTGTCTACTTTTATAGCAGTTCCATGTGGTTTTGGTAACTATAGCCTTGCAGTATAATTGGAAGTGGGGTAATATGATGCCTCCAAATTTATTATTTTTCTTTAGAATTGCTTTGGCTATTCAGGCTCTTTTTGAATTCCATATGAATTTTAAGATTATTTTCTTTTTAATTCTGTCAAACATGATGTTGGTATTTTGATAGAAATTGCACTGAATCTGTAGATTGCTTTGGGGAGTATGGTCATTTTCACAATATTGATTATTCCAGTCCATGCACATGGGATGTATTTCCATTTGTTCATGTCATCTATGGCTTCATTCAGCAGTGCTTTGTAGTTCTCCTTGTAGAGACTTTTCACTTTATAGGTTCAGTATGTTCCTAGGTATGTTATTTTGTAGCTATTATAAAAGCGACTGAGTTCTTAATATGATTCTCAGCTTGGTCATTGCGGTGTATAGCAGCGCTACTAATTTGTGCACATTGATTTTGTAACCTGAGACTTTGCTGAATTCATTTGCCAGATCTAAGAGTCTTTTGGAGGAGTTGTTAGGGTTTTCTAGATGTAAGCTTATACTATTGGCAAAAAGAGATAGTTTGACTTTCCCTTTTCTCATTTGGATGCCCTTTCTTTCTTTCTTTTGCCTGATTGCTCTGGCTAGGACTTCCAGCTCTATGTTGAGTAGAAATGGTGAAAGTAGGCATCCTTGTCTGGTTCTAATTCTTAGGGGGAGTGCTATCAACTTTTTCCCATTCAGTATGATGTTGGCTGTGGGTTTGTTGTATATGGCTTTTTAAATTTTGAGGTATGTTCCTTTTATGCCTAGTTTGTTGAAGACTTTTTTGAAAAGATAAACAAAATTGATAGACCACTTGCTAGCCAAGAAAAGAAGAGAGACAATTCAATTAATCTCAATTAGAGATGCAAATGGAGCCATTACAACTGACACCACAGAAATACAAAAGATCTTTTGAGACTACTATGAATACCTCTATGCACACAAACTAGAAATCTAGAGGAAATGGATAAATTTTTGGGAAAATGCAACCACTCCCCCCCAACAGCTTGAATGAGGTAAAAATAGAAATCCTGAACAGACGAAAAACAAGCAGTGAGATTGGATTAGTAATACAAAAACTTCCAGCCAAAAAAAGCCCAGGTCAGTCGGTTTCACAGCTGAATTCTACCAAACATTCAAAGGAGAATTAGTACCAATTTTACTGAAACTATTCCAAAAGATTGAGAAGGAGGGAATCCTCTCTAACTCATTCTACAAAGCCAGTATCACCCTAACAACAAAGCCAGGAAAAGATGATGTAACAAAAAAAGAAAACTACAGACCAATATCCTTGATGAATATAGATGCAAAAGCCCTCAACAAAATACTTGCAAACTGAATCCATCAGCACATCCAAAAAATTTCACCATGATCAAATGGGTTTCATTCCAGGGATGCAGGGATGGTTCAACATATACAAGTCAATAAATTTGATTCATCACATAAACAAACTTAAAAACAAAAACCATTTGACCATCTTAATAGATGCAGAAAAAGCATTTCATAAAATCCAGCATCCCTTTAATGATAGGTATGACGTTTGAACACCATGTTTAATTTTTCAATTTCAAAAAATTTTAAAGCAATCTTCCCATATTATCTTACAAATGATGGACTTTTTTGAAGGAATTAATTGTTCATGGAATTGAAAAGTGCATTATTTAATGTGTTTAGCTATAAGTAAAGTGTTCTTTAAGTTTTATATATGGTTATATTTATTTTTCAATTTCAGCCATTTTATTATACTAGATTAAAAAATTTTATGCATATTTTTAAAAGGTCATATTGAAGTTTGTTTACAAATAATCTGCAAATGTGAAAAAAACTCAAGCCATAACATTCTGCTAATAATAAGCAAATGGAGAAAAAACATATTTATTTACAGTTTCATTTATATTTCTTTATATGCTCTTACCTTTCATTCTCACTCATAAACTTTCCAAAAGCACACATATTTGGCAAAGAAATAAAAAATGGACTAGATTTTGAAAGATGGCGTGCCAATTCAGGTATTCAAGGTAAACATTCTGATCTACTGTAATTTATAATATTCAGACTGTAAGTGCCCCATGAATTACCAAAGGTTTCTACAGAAAGGAAATAAAAATTCAGGATTTATCTAGGGTACAATGTTTTATATAAAATCAAATTTAAATGTCATTTATAGGAAATAAATTTCAAGCAGGCTTATTCATACTAGTGTAATGTTATCTCTGCCTTGAGTTGTCAATAATGTAAACAGTAGCAATCAATAATAACCAGCTATATGGACTTTCTTATGAATTAGTTATTAACTAGCTGAGTGACCTTGAATAATACAGACTATCTGATTCTGAGTTTCTCTAACCATAATGTTTCCATGATTTCAAGAAAATTAAAAACAAAAAATGTAAGAGAGTTTATCCTGCTTTAAGAAAGCATAACAAGATACAAATTAAATTTACAAAGGAGATAAATTAGGGAGACATTGTTTACATAAAATTTTCATGTTAACAAAAGTTTACTTCTGGGTTAACTTAAACATGATCTCCTCTGATACAGTTCAATATCTACACATATTGTAAATATTTACACATATTATACATCATAGAGGCCAGAATATAAGGGGTTCCATCAGAGCTTGCTTAGAAGTCAGAGATATTTGAGGGTGAAAGAGTAGGAGATATTTGTCATATCCCTATTATATGTCATAGAACATCAAATGTTATTAAAAACGTCCAATGATTCATAAACTGTTCAACCAAAGCATGCTTAAAAGCACATATAGATAGACACATACACATACACAAATAAATGCAAAAATTTTTTAGGGGAAAGGTGTGAGGATCAATGCTAATTTGTAAAACCAAAATATTATTTTGATAGACAGAATGTTATCTGCCTGAATTATTTTAGTAAAATGGCTGCCTCCAGAATATGTGCTATATTTAACTTTTTGCCACAAGTACCCATAAGATACCACCATGTAGCATGAATTTTGAGTACTTCCTTTTCAGATGTGGACATAGGGATCCAAAATGGCTAATGACAAAATGGCAGGTCAAGCCCACAGAGCAAAGGTCACCCATTTCCCCATTTTACACACAATCTGAGGTTAGAAAATATTTGCAAATCCTATATCTAATAAAGGACATGTATCAAGAATATATAAAAAATCCCTTACAATTCAATAATAAGAATACAAACAACTCAATTCAAAAAATGGAAAACTTATCTGAACAGCCATTTCTCCAAAAATGATGCGTTTATAGACAAGTGGCACATGAAAAGATAACCAACATCATTAGCCATTAGGGAAATGCAATCCAACTACCAATAAGATACCACTTAACGCCCATAAGGATGACTACAATCTTTAAAGTCCGATGATAACGAGTGGTGGTAAGAATGTGGAGAAACCAGAACCCTCACATATCACTGGTGAAATGTAAAATGATGCCTGTGTCTTGAAAAACAGTCTGACAGTTCCCCCAAAATATTAAACATTGATTTACCACATGACCTAGCCATTCCACTTCCACTTTTTTTTTTTTTTTTTTTTTTGCATTTTAAAAAATTATACTTGAAGTTCTGGGATACATGTGTAGAATGTGCAGTTTTGTTACGTAGGTATACATGTGCCAAGGTGGTTTGCTGCACCCATCAACCCATCATCTAGGTTTTAAGCCCCGCATGCATTAGGTATCTGTCCTAATGCTCTCCCTCCCCTTGCCCCCCACCCCCTGACAGGCCCTGAGGTGTGATGTTCCCCTCCCTGTGTCCATGTGTTCTCATTGTTCAACTCCCACTTATGAGTGAGAGCATGTGGTGTTTGGTTTTCTACTCCTGTGTTGGTTTGCTGAGAATGATGGTTTCCAGCTTCATCCATGTCCCTGCAAAGGACATGAACTCATTCTTTTTAAAGGCTGCGTAGTATTCCATGGTGTATATGTGCCACATTTTCTTTATTCAGTCTATCATTGATGGGCATTTAGTCTGGTTCCAAGTCTTTGCTATTATAAATAGTGCTATACTAAACATACATGTGCATGTGTCTTTATAGTAGAATGATTTATAATCCTTTGGGTATATACCCAGTAATGGGATTGCTGGGTCAAATGGTACCACTTCCATTTCTTTTAGCTATTTACCCAAAAGGAATGAAAATATGTATCTGTATCAAGACTTATACATGAATTTTCGTAGCATCATTATTTATAGCAAAAACATGGGGAAAAATCTAAGTGTTCACCAACTGAGGATGAATCAATAAAATGTGCTATGTCTGTACAATGGAATATTATCTATCAATAAAAAGTGACAAAGTACTGATACATGCTACAACATGAATGAACCTTAAAAACATGTAAGTGCAATAATTCAGACACAAAATACCATGTTACATGATTTTATTTGTATGAAATGTCCAGAAAGGATAAATATAGAGGGGCAGGAACAAGATCAGTGATTTTCTGGTAGTGGCGGAGGGAACTGACTATTAAGTGGGGTGGTAGACATATTTTAAAATGAATTGTAGTGATGTGTTGAGTAACTTTGTAAATTTTTTCAAAACCATTGAACGGAGTATTTACAATGTATGAAGTTTATAGCGGGTAAATTAGACTTTAAAATCACATTGTATATATATGCAAAAATACTGTAAAATGTTTATATATAAATAAGATTTGTATTTGTAATATGGAATATTATAATACTTTTTAAAGCAAGTATGAAAATCTGTTGTCCTGTGTTCAGTATGCAGCATAAATCAATGCTATATTAAAATGCAAAGAATGATAATTTTTGTACTCTACAATAGATAATCCTCTTACAGTGTAGTGCTTGAAAACTTGGTAAAATTTGACATTTTTCTTCCTTGTAAAATTATGCACAGAACTTGTATATCTCAAAAACACTGCTAAAAGAAAATTTTGACCTACCTATAGATCAGAGAAGCAATTTCCAAAAATCTCCAAAAGAATTTAGCTCAAACAGGAACAATGACTGTCAAATGCAAGTAATCCACCCTTGAAAGCTGTTGCTCCACCCTTGAAAGCTCTCCTCAAGCCTGGAGAAGATATTGACAGTTCTAATCTCCAAAGACAGGTTGTTCCTTACTGATTCTATTTTGAGAAATAAAGTTAAATGACTGGGAAAAATTACTCAAATGTTATTTGAAGTAATTTTGCACAATTCAAGTTGATTAGCTAATAAAAGTAATTATGACAATGAAAGCTTTCAAAGAGATTTCAGAACTTCAGACTAGAGGATTGCTTTTAAAACTTTACATTATCAAAAAGCAAATCCCACAGATGTTTATATAGTTTCTGCCTGTAAGAAACAAAATATTAAATACGAAAATATTTTTCTCTTCCTGTTATCTACAATGCCAGGAACATAATTTATTTAAATTGCATCCAGTTTGACTTTTGGAATAGCATTTAATATTTGTATCTCTTCCTGGTTTATAAGTTACATTAACATGCATATATCAGTTAATATAGCAGTGTAGTGGTTACAGCACTTAGGAATCTAACAGAGCATCACTTACTAGTTATGTGTCCTTGTACAACTAATTTCACCTCTCTGACCTTTGTTTTATATATATGCTCTAACATTAAGATGTAACAAAATATTATTAGGTGTGTTAAGTGCAAGGCTTATAGATATTAATTACTTTCATTATACTCCATACATTATATACAATACTGATATGGTTTGGCTATATCCCCACACAAATCTCATCTTGAATTCCCATGTGTTGTGGGAAGGACCTGGTGGGAGGTAATTGAATCATGAGGGCAGGTCTTTCCCATGCTGTTCTCATGATAGTGAATAAGTCTCATGAGATCTGTTGGTTTTATAAGGGGGAGTTTCCCTGCACAAGCTCTCTCTCTCTCTCTGCCTGCTGCCAACCATGTAAGATGTGACTTGCTCCTCCTTGCCTTCCACCATGATTATGAGGCTTCCCCAGCCACATGGAACTGTAAGTCCAATTAAACCTCTTTCTTTTATAAATTGCCCAGTCTCAGGTATGTTTTATCAGCAGCATGAAAACAAGCTAATACAAATACCAGTTACTAATAATACACTGTGAGCTATTTATGACAGAAGTTTCAATCATAACCTATATTCAAAGGAAATTAATTATTTCCTCTGAGTTCCATTTCACTTATCTAAAATGTCCTAACATTTAAAAATATATGATACTATCTGTTTCACAATGTTGTTGTGAAAATAACTTGGAATCACATATGAAAAATGCCTGAAATATTCCCTTCAATGGGGTGAACACTTGAATTAAATTTTTTTCTTGTTACTCTAAGTGACTGAGGCAGGCCCTAAAGAATCTACATTGTAAGGAGTGAAGGCTGAAGCTTAATGGCAGCAAAGTTCCTTGGAACTAATGGTCATAGCAGCCAGGACATGTCTTGGCAAAAGTTAATGCTGAAAAATGACTGAAGGCTTCTGCTGTTTTTGGAGGCTGGGCAATGATTTAAGTCATTTTGTGTAGCTATTTCTTCTAGTATAAAAATGCTTGCTGGTTTCAACCAGGTTCCTTTCGTTCCCTCATTATCTCTAGATCAGGGTTTCTCAACAGAGGCACTATTGAAATTTTGAAATTGATAATTCTTTGTTGTAGAGGACTGTACAGTGAATTGTAACATGATGCTGGCAGGATGTCTTCCATGTCAGTGTAACAATCAAAATACCAAATATCCCTTCAGGGACAAAATTACCAGTGGTTGAGAACCACTGCTCTACATGAATGTTTTTCAAAGTATAATGTGCATAAGAATCAATTAAAAGGCCTGTTCAAATGCATATTCTCAAGGCCCACACCCAGCAATTCTAATTCAGTATATGATTCTGATGCAGGTACTCCATTGTCCACACTTAAGAAAAACTGCTCACCTTCTGCAAAAGAATTGGAGAAGATTGAACCAATGGAAAAACACTATATGGAATCTGAGTGTATTAGTCTTGGATCCTGGACCCCTAGCCTCCTCCTTTGGCCCAACTATTACGATTCAAGGAGAATAGACTTTTTTTCCCCAAAGTATTTTTAGTAAGTTTGACAGGTATATTTGTTTGGTATTGCCTAATATTTTCATTTCTTCTAATAGTATTCTGTACATTCTACTGTGCATTAAAAAGAAATTAAACTTTATTTGAAGTTGATAGCTCAAAGCCAACCTTCAAATTTGAGGGTTTTTAGTCAAAATCATCACAGTATTTGAATGTACATTAGTAATAGCTTGGAGAAGACATATTATGATGTGTCTGACAGGTAAAGATCACTCTTGTAGTCTCTGTTGATGGTCATAAACAAAAAAACAGAGCAAAGTTGGAGGACTTACATTTTCAGATCTCAAGGTCAATTATAAAGCTATAAGATAATGTGATATTGGCAAAAGAATATATAAGCTAACCAACTGAATAAAATAGAGTCCAGGCACGGTGGCTCACACCTGTAACCCCAGCACTTTGGGAGGCCAAGGCGAGTGGATCACCTGAGGTTGGGAGTTTGAGACCAGCCTGACCAACATGGAGAAACCCCGTCTCTACTAAAAATACAAAAAAAATTAGCCACTGCGGGGGAATCCCAGCTACTGGGAGGCTGAGGCAGGAGAATCTCTTGAATCTGGGAGGCAGAGGTTGCAGTGAGCTGAGATCATGCCATTGCACTCCAACCTGGGCAACAACAGTGAAACTCCGTCTCAAAAAAAAAAAAAAAAAAAAAAGAAGAAGAAAGAAAAGAAGAAAGGAAAATAGAGTCCAGCAACAGTCCCACATCTATAGTCATTGGACTTATGCAAAAATTACACTAGAGCACAGTGAGCAAATGAACTTTTCAATAAATAGTACTGGGTCAATTGGCTATTCATATAAGAAAAAATATTTTGATCCCTACCTCATACTAAACATAAAAATCAATTCCAAATATATTGTACATGAAATATAAAATAAGTCTATCTTAGTGGACTTAGAGTAGCCAACACTTTTTGAAAAGGAAACCAAACAGCATTCATCATAAAACAATAATAATTTAGATTCTATTAAACTTAAGAGCACCTATTTGTTTATTTATTTATTTTTTATTATTATACTTTAAGTTCTGGGATACATATGCAGAATGTGCAGGTTCGTTACATAGGTATACACGTGCCATGGTGGTTTGCTGCACCCATCAACCTGTCATCTACATTAGGTATTTCTCCTAATGCTATCCCTCCCCCAGGCCCCCACCACCGACAGGCCCCAGTTGTGTGATGTTCCCCTCCCCGTGTCCATGTGTTCTCATTGTTCAACTCCCACTTATGACTGAGAACATGTGGTGTTTGGTTTTCTGTTCTTGTGTTAGTCTGCTGAGAACGATGGTTTCCAGCTTCATCCTTGTCCCTGCAAAGGACAGGAACTCATTCCTTTTTCATGGCTGCATAGTATTCCATGGTATATATGTACCACATTCTGTTTATCGAGTTTATCATTGATGGGCATTTGGGTTGGTTCCAAGTCTTTGCTATTGTGAACAGTGCTGCAATAAGCATATGTGTGCACGTGTCTTTATAGTAGAGTGATTTATAATCCTTTGGGTATATACTCAGTAATGGGATTGCTGGGTCAAATGATATTTCTAGTTATAAATCCTTGAGGAGTCACCACACTGTCTTCCACAATGGTTGAACTAATTTACACTTCCACCAACAGTGTAAAAGCATTCCTGTTCCTCCACATCCTCTCCAGCATCTACTGTTTCCTGACTTTTTAATAATCGCCATTCTAACTGGCATGAGATGGTATCTCATTGTGGTTTTGATTTGAAATTCTCTAATGACCAGTGATGATGAGCTTTTTTTCATGTTTGTTGGCCACATAAATGTCTTCTTTTGAGAAGTGTCTGTTCATATCCTTCGCCCACTTGTTGATGGGGTTGTTTGCTTTTTTCTTGTAAATTTATTTAGGTTTTTTGTAGATTCTGGATATTAGCCCTTTGTCAGATGGATAGATTGCAAAAATTTTCTCCCATTCTGTAGGTTGCCTGTTCACTCTGATGATAGTTTCTTTTGCTGTGCAGAAGCTCTTTAGTTTAATTAGCTCTCATTTGTGAATTTTGGCTTTTGTTGCCATTGCTTTTGTTGTTTTAGTCATGAAGTCTTTGCTCATGCCTATGTCCTGAATGGTATTGCCTAGGTTTTCTTCTAGGGTTTTTATGGTGTTAGGTCTTACATTTAAGTTTTTAATCCATCTTGGGTTAATTTTTATATAAGATGTAAGGAAGGGGTCTGGTTTCAGTTTTCTGCATATGGCTAGCCAGTTTTCCCAACACCATTTATTAAATAGGGAATCCTTTTCCCACTGTTTGTTTTTGTCAGGTTTGTCAAAGATTAAATGGTTGTGTATGTGTGGTGTCCTATTTAAAAAATCACCCTTAAAGGAGTAAAAAAGAATTCTTAGAGTAGGGTAAATGTTCACAATACTTATATCCAATAAAAGACTACCATCCAGAATATTTGTAAGATATCAATTACAAAAAAGACAGACAAGCCAAGAGAAGAAAGACTAGAATAGGCAATTTACCAAAGAAGACATGCAAGTTAATGATAAACATATAACAAGAAACTCAACTATGGTAGTCAATGAACTATCAATAAGCATTCACCAGAATCATAAACTTGACAAAGAATGTTAACACCAAGTATTTAGGATGCTCATACTGCTGGCAGTAGTAAAACTGATAAAATCACTTTAGGAAACTCTTTGTCAGTAATTCCTAAAGTTGAATGATGCTGCATACTCCAAGTAGCAATTACACTTCCTGGTATACACCCAACAGAAAAAGCACATATATTCACCAAAAGACATGTACTAAAATGTTCATAGTTACTCTACTCATAATAACCCCAGACTGTAAACAACCTAAATGTCCATCAGTAGTAGAATGTTGTATAGTCATGCAATGAATGCTGTATGGAGAGATGATGAATGCTACACAGCAATGAGAATAAACTATCTAAAACTACATATAACAATCTGTATGAATCTCATATACAACAATTTGAGTGAAAAAAATCTAGAAAAATAGTTCATGATATATAATTCCATGAAAATAAAGTACAAAAACCTGTGAGCTTTTAAAAGTCAGTGTGGAGTTTACCATTTGTAGGGGCATGGAGGTTGTGATGAGAAGGGATTATGAAGAGGGCTTCTGTAGTCCTGATAATGCTCAATGTGTTGATCTGCGTACTGATTACTCAGATGTGTCCATTTTGTGAAATTTCCAATTCTGTATGTTGATTAGACCCTAATATAAAGATGAAAGAAGAGACACCTCACTTGCTTCAGATTTTCTCTGCAACTCCCATATCACATGCCAATAATGCTTTCAGCCAGTTATTTGTTCTATCTAGTGCCAAATATACAGTCACCTCCCACTTAGTTTGCTCAACTGCCTTGGTATATAGAAAAGACTCACTTTTCTTCTATAGCTGCTCACTTGTTAGCTCTAGCTCAGTCTTTTGCAAATTTTAAAATTCTGCCTGCATTTTGGTTTGTAACAAAATGCGACATCCCTGATAGGTTTAAGCATTTTTGACTGAATATATTGGTTACTATCCTCCTTTTCCCAGAATATGTCACTTCTCCTTCCTGTAATGAATGCTATAAATAATAAGACCCAGCAGTTAAGTATAAATAAGCCCCAAGACACAATGTGTAGTCACCTTTCTTTTATTTATTAATATCAATATCAAACATATAAACTCATCCATTTGCAGACTACTTTGGAAAAAAATTCACAATAAGGCATTTTAAATTATATAAATGCAAATGATTTTTCTTCTGGAGGCTTATTATATTCTTCTAAAATATATATATATATATATATAATTTTATCAGGATTTGTGTGTGTATGAGTCTGTTTGCCATTAACTATTTTCAGAAAAAGAGATAATCAAAGTCTTTGCTTGAAAGATAATTTCCCATTGTCAAATATTTTGTTATCTTTTAATTAGGTGAATTTAAGTTCATTAGTGAATATGAAGTATGAATTGCTATCTTGTTTTCTGTTTGAAATTCACTGTGTCAGGAATCAAGTTGAGTTAACGGAACTGAAATTTATAACTCTAACACTTCCTTCTAAACAAAGTGAAGACACAAAATTATTCTGATGTAACGGTCCAAAAAGTATATCCGTACCTAATGCTCTTCAACTTGGTGTTTGTATTTTATGTGGTATAAAATTAAGAATATTATCTAATGATTGCGTTTAGTATTCAGCACACTACTTTTCCCAGAAGTATAATAAAGAATAAATGCATTTATATAGTAGTGATACAGGAGGCGGGCAGGGAAGTGTTGGTTAGAGAAGTGCGGGCTCCCTGGTGAAGGCTCCACCCTTGGGCCTGTACCCGTGGCCCTAAATGAGGACAGGCATTTCTGTTTTCGCACCCAGAAGTTGCCTTTTGGCCCCACCACGCCCCTCCATCCTGCCCCCATATAAACCCAAGACTTCAGCGGGCACAGACACAAGCAGCTGAACATCACAATGAGAGGAGCAGAGGAACAGAGTTGCAGAGAGTAGCAGAGAGCGGCGGGGCAGCATGGCAGAGGAAGAGATGAGGAACGATGTCTGGAAACCGAGGGGAGTTCAGGCAGGACTGGTCGGAAAAGGAAAAGGGAAAGACCACCTTCCATCCCCCACTTCTGGCCCCCCATCCATCTCACTGAGAACCACCTTCACGACTCAATAAAACCTTGCATTCCTTCCAGCCCTCGTGCGATCTGATTATTCCAGTACACTGGGCAAGAACTCAGGCTGTCACACTGGCCCGCTGCCCTTGCGATAAGGCAGAGGGTCTATTGAGCTGATTAACACAAGCCGCCTGCAGATGACAAAGCTGAAACAGCACACTGTAACACACACCCACTTGGGCTTCCGGAGCTGTAGACACCCACCCCTAGACTCTGCCTTGGGGCTACAGCCCAAAGGCACTTCCCACAACCTCTGCACCTGCCCATCTGCATGCTACCACTAGAGCAGTGGGGCACACCTGTGTCACACGTCCTGTGAGGGGGATAAGGGAACTTTCACCTTTCAGTAGCTACTTTTAACTTCCCTGCCTTCAAAGAATAAACAATTTATGATTCTTGGACCCCCAGGCTCAGAACTGGTATTCATTCCCTCTGGATATTCTATCAGTCACCAAATTCTTATTCATCTTTAGCATTATTTCTTTACTTATACTTCTGTTTCTAGAAGTACTACCGCCTCACTTCATGCCAAAATGCATGAAATTGTCTTCCGATGGCAAGACCATCAGTCTCTCTATGCTCCAAACCACAGATGGTTCCTCCCTCATTGAGTAGTCATTTCTCCATTTTTAACAACATATATTTCAGCTACTCAAATTACAACTCCTCACCAGCTTTAGTTTTTATAGCTGTGCCTTGTCCCATTGTTCACCTTTCTCATTCTTTCAAAATTATTCCCATTATTTTGCTTTCTAGGCTCCTCACATAAATTCTCTTCCTCCTTGATAAGAATTCCCTCAATTTTGGAGCTTGCAGTGAGCTGAGCCGAGATTGCGCCACTGCACTCCAGCCCTGGGCGACAGAGACTCCATCTCAAAAAATAAATAAATAAAAATAAATAAATAAATAAGTAATAATTCCCTCAATTTGCCTCCTTTAAAATCACTATCTTCATCTTGCTCCTCCTTTCCTCCTATCTGCAATGCTAAGCCTTACTTTTGTGTTCAGCTGCTACAGGGATTAGAAAAACAAATGAGCAAACAAAGAAGATCCAAAGGGTTTGATTCTGCTAAAACTCCCGTCACTTACAAGCTGCTTGACTTTGAGCAAATCACTTATTCATTCCAACCTCAGTTTCTTTGTTCATAAAATGAGGAGATGGGGATAATTAGGTCATCACCTGTCCTACTTTTTTTTACCTCACAGGACTGTCATGAGCATTACAATGTACAGTCCATTTCTGTACATTCTGTACAATGAATGTACAGAAATGGACTGTACATTCATTTATTCAATAAATGTTTATTTAGCATCTACTTTTTTTCCACTCGCTATTAAAAATTTTAGGGCTATATCACTAAATGCACTATCTTAACAGAGCTTACTTTCCAGTGAGACCTGATAATAAACACATAAACAATTTAGAATATAATTTCAGAGAATGAAAGTTTCTATGAATAAAAATTGAACAGAGTGAGGTGGGAGAGTGACCAGTGTGATTAGGGAAGTAATCTTAGACAAGATGACATTTGAGTCATGAAAATGGTAACACACTAAAAGATTTAATCCTGAGATGGGAAGCCAGACAATGATTCTCATCTTACCTCTTTTGTGCACCATTGTACTGGAGTTCCTAGTCACTATAACAATATAAAAATAAATAAAATTATAAATATTAGGAAAAAAGAAATATATTTTTATTCTTATACCAATTATTTTTAATGTAGAAAATTAAAAGACATCTGAGAAATATTGCTAGAATAAATAATGAATATAGCAAGGTTGCTGCTATTAAAGTCAGTATGCAGAAATGAATTGTATTCTATAAAAATTTAGAAAACACAATTTATAAAATATACAATTGTCACTTAAAATATTAAATACCTTGTGATAAATCTAGCAAGAAATATGCAAGGCCCCTAGGAAAAAAATTTGTAACTTGACCTCTAATTTATGCCATTTACAAAAAATAATTTATCTCGATTCTAGATCTAAATGTTAAGGATAAAGCAATAAGACTTATTGATGATTACATAAGAGAATATCCTCATAACTTTAAGGCAGACAAAGATTTCTTCAATGGAATACAAGAAGTACTATTTAGAGTACTTAATGTACAAGAAGTACATTAAGGAAAGATTGATAAATCAGACTACATTAAAATTAGAAAATTGTATGAGATAAAGGGCCCATTAAAAATGTAAAAAGGCAAGGCACCAAGTAGAAAAATATGTTTGTAACCAATTCAGGTCTTGTAACCAGAGTATATAAGAACTCCTAATAATCAATAAGAAAAAGACAACTCAATGAAAATGGATAAAAGACATGCACAGACATTTCACAAAGGATTATATCCAAATGGGTAATAAGCATATTGAAAAAGTGCTCAACTCAACTCCTTTATCAAGGAAATAGAAATTAAAACCATGATGTGATAACACTAAAGCTCACCAAAATACCAATTATTGGCCAGCATGTAAGCAAAAAGAACTCTCAAACATGGCCCATGAGGTTGTAAAGGAGTATGACCAGTTTGGAACTCTATTTGGTAGTAGCTACTAAAGCTGAAATGAGTATACCATATAATCCAGCTACAATGCTCCTAAGTGTATTCTCTACAGAATATATATTAAAAATATGCACAAAAATTCCCATACTCAGAGGTGAATACATGCTACATGGAATGGGAAGGTTATATAACTTGGGGGTGGTGGGCTCTGATTAAGAAAAAAACACAAAATTTTGAATGTAAGATTAGATACAGAAATAATAAATATGTAACTAGGATAATTTTTTAAAATCACCAAAATTGCAGGAGGCTTTGGGATTCAGGCCTGTTTCTTCTGCAACTTCTTTAGGTATTTGACCAGAAATGTTTTCCTGGGGCAGAACAAGATGGCTGAATAGAAGCCTACCCTATTCAGTCCCCCTGCTGGAACAGCAAAAGTTAACAACTAACTACACACAAAAAGCACCATCACAAGAACCAAAAAATTAGGTGAGCAATCACATGACCTAGTGTCAACTTTATATCACTGAAAGTGGCACTATAAGTGGGTAGGAGAGACAGTCTTAAATTGCTGATACCTCACCTCCCCCATTCCCCTGAAGTGGCTGCATGGTGCAGAGAATCTGTGCACCATGCACAGGAGGGAAAGTGCACTGACAGGGAGACTTTACATTGAACTCAGTGCTGCCCTATCACAGCAGAGAGCAGAATTGGACTGTACCCAGATGATGCCTGCCCACTGAGGCACTTTGACTGGCCCTAGCCAGAGGGGAATTGCCTATCCTGGTAGTCAGAGTCTGAGTTTCAGCAAGCCTCATCGCCAAGGGCTAAAGTGCTCTGGGGCACTAAGTGAACTAGATGGACAGTCTAGGCCACACGGACAGCAAGTCTTAGGCAAGTCCTAATGCTGAGTTGGGCTCAGATCCAGTGGACTAGTGGGGCATGTGACCTACTAAGACATCAGCTGTGGTGGCTAAGGGAGTGATTGTGCCACCTCTCCCCTTCCCCTGGCAGCACCCACATGGTGCAGAAAAATCTGTATGCTTGGGAGAAGAGCACCAGAGAAATCCGTATGCTTGGGAGATGGAGAGCACAGCAATTGTAAGACTTTACAATGAACTCAGTGGTGTCCTGTTATAGTAGAGAGAAAAGCTGTGCTGGGCTCAGCCAGTGCCCGTACATGGAAGAGCATTTGCACTAGAGCTAGCCGGAGGGGAATTGCCTATCCCAGTGTTTGGAGCTTGAGTTTGTCAGCAGGCTTTGCCATGACAAGCCAAAGTGCTCCATGGTACTAGGTAAACTTGAAGGGAAGTCTAAGGCACAGGGATTGCAATTCCTAAGCAATACCTAGTGCTGGGCTGGGCTTAGTACCAGTGGACTAGGGTGGCACATGACCTAGGGAGACATCAGTTGGCATGGCTAAGGGAGTGCTTGCATCACCTCTCCTCCAACCCTAGTCAGTGCAACTGGAAGCAACAAAAGTGACTCTTAACCTTCTGCCTGAAGAGAGGAGAACAAAGTGTAAAGAGGACTTTGTCTTACATCTGTGATACCAGCTCAGCCACAGTAGGATAGGGCACTGGGTGGAGTAATCAGGCTCCCACTTGAGGCCATAGCTCATGGATGACATTTCTAGACACAGCCTTGGCCAAAAGGGAGCCCGCTGCCCAAAAGGGAAATACCCAGTCCTGGCAGCATGTATCAGTGCTGACCAAGGAATTCTTGGGTGCCAAATAATGAACAGTTATATGCAGGTAATATGCCATGAGCCTTGGGCTCTGAAATGTGCTGGCTTCAGGTGTGACCCAGCATATTCCCAGCTGTGTTGTCTATGGTGAAAGACTCCTTCTGTTTGAGAAAAGCAGGGGGAAAAGTAAAGGGGACTTTGTCTTGCACTTTAGGTACCAGCTTGGCAACAGTGGAGTAGAGCACCAAGCAGGTTCTTGCAGTCCCTGAGTCCATGTCTACACTCTTGGTCAGAATCCATGAACCTGCCTTAGGCCAGAGGGGAGGCCCTGCCCTGAAAGGTGAGTCTCAGGCCTGGCAGCAAAAACTGATTAAAGAGCCCTTAGGCCTTAAGAGAACATCAGCTGTGTCCTGGCAGAACTCCCCATGGGCCAGTGGTTGTAGTGGCCGCAGGAAAAGGCTCATCTACCTATGGAAAGGGGAGGGAAGTACGGGAAGGACTTTGTCTTGTTGTTTGAGTGCCACCTTAGTCACAGTAGAATAGGACATAGAGTAAATGTCTAATAGTTTTTTACTCCAACCCCTGGCTCCCAGACAGCATCTCTGGACACATCCAGGGCCTGGGAAACGTCACCACCTCTAACAGAGGGACTTAAACTGGCTGGCTTCACCACCTGCTGACTGTAAAGCCCTAGGATCATGAGTGAACATAAGTGGTAGCCAGGTAATAGTTACAACGGGCCTTGGACAAGACCCAGTGCTGTGTTGGCTTCAGGTCTAAATCAGGGCAGTTTCAGTGGTGTTTATGTGGTCACAGAGGCGTTTGTGTCCCTGAATCTCCAGTTGCAGATGGCTAAGGACAGAGACGGAGACTCCATTTGTTTAGGAGATGATAAGGGAGAAGAACAAGAGTCTCTTCCTGGTAATCCAGAGAATTCTTCTAGATCTTATTCAAGACCAACATGGAAGTACCTCTATGAGCCTGCAATAACCAAAGTCTTATTGAGTTTGGGGCCCAAATTCAAACTTTGAATACCTGGAAAGCCATACCAGAAAGGATAGGCACAAATAAGCCCACACTGCAAAGACTGAAATAAACATCTAACTATTCAATATCCAGACACTGAAACGCATCTAAAAGTATCAAAATCACTCAGGAATACATGACACTACCAAATGAACTAAATAAGGCACCAGGGACCAATCCTGGAGAAAGAGAGATATGTGACCTTTCGGACAGAGAATTCAAAATAGCTGTGTTGAGGAAACTAAAAGAAATTCAAGAGAACACAGGGAATGTATTCAGAATTCCTTCAGATAAATTTAACAAAGAGAATGAAATAATTGAAAAGAAGCAGAAATTCAGGAGCTAAAAAATGCAATTGGCATATTGAAGAATGCATCATAGTCCATTAACAGCAGAATTGATTAAGCAAAAGAAAGAATTAGTGAGCTTGAAAAAAAGCTTTTTGAAATTGCACAGTCAGAGGAGAAAAAATAAGGGAGCACACCGACAAGATCTAGAAATAGCCTCAAAAGGGCAATTTAAGAATTTTTGGCCCTAAAGAGGAGGTAGAGAGAAAGAGAATTAGAAAGTTTATTCAAAGGAGTAATAACAGAGGACTTCCCAAACCTAGAGAAAGATATCAATATTCAAGTACAAGAAGGTTGTAGAACACCAAACAGATTTAACCCAAAGAAGACTACTTCAAGGCATTTAATAATCCAACTCTCAGAGGTCACAGATAAGAAAAGGATCTTAAAAGCAGCAAGAGAAAAGAAACACGTAACATACAATAGAGTTCCAATACATCCAGCAGCCGACTTTTCAGTGGAAATCTTATGGGCCAGGAGAGAGTGGCATGGTGTATTTCAAGTGCTGAAGGAAAAAAACTTTCATGCCAGAATAGTACATCCAGAAAAAATGTCCTTCAAGCATGAAGGAGAAACATGTCTTCCCAGACAAACAAAATCTGAGGGATTTTATGAACATAAGGCCTGTCTTACAAGAAATGCTAAAGGGAGTTCTTCAATCTGAAAGAAAAACATGTTAATGAGCATAATGATCAATAAGAAATCAACTTAAGGTAGAAAATTCACTGGTAATAGCGAAGAGAAAAACACAGAATATTATCACTTTGTAAGTGTGGTGTATAAACTACTTTTATCTTAAGTAGTAAGACAAAACAATGAAGCCATCAAAAATAAAAACTACAACAACTTTTCAAGACATAAGCAGTATAGTCAGACATAAGGAGAAACAACAAAATGTTAAAAAGCAGGGTGACAAATATCAAGTGTTTTATAAGTTTTCTTTTTGCTTGTTTGTTTGTGTGGTTATACATTGAGTGTTAAGTTGTCATCAGTTTAAAATGATGGTCTATAAAATAGTATTTGTAAGCCTCATGGTAACCTCAAATCAAAAATCATACAACAAATACACAAAAATAAAAAGCAAGAAATTAACAATACCACCAGATAAAAATCACCTTTACTAAAAGGAAGACAAGAAATAAGAAAAGAGGGAAGAGAAGATCAACAAACAACAAGAAAAACAAATACAAAATGGCATAAGTATGTTCTTACTTTTTCTAATAACGGTACATATAAATGGAGTAAACTCTCCAATAAAAAGATGTAGAGTGGCTGAATGGATAAAAAAGCAAGACCCAATGACCTGTTGCCCACAAGAAACACATATTACTTATAAAGATATACATAGACTGTAAATATAGGGATGGGAAAAGATATTCCATGCCAATGAAAACCAAAAAAAAAAAAAAAAAAAAGAGTGAGAGTAGCTATTTCTGTATCAGACAAAATAGATTTCAAGACAAAAACTGTAAGAACAGACAAAGAAGGTCATTATATAATGATAAAAGGGTCACATCAGCAAGATGATATAGCAACAGTAAATATATATGCACCCAATACTGGAGCACAAAGATATATGAAGCAAATATTATTAGAGCTACAGTGAGAGATAGACCCCAATACAGTAACAGCTGGAGATTTCAACACCCCACTTTCAGCATTGGACACATCTTCCACACAGAAAATCAACAAAGATCAGACTTAATCTTCACTATAGACCAAATGGACCTAATAGATATATTTATATATATTAGGGTTTTTTTCTGTCTCTATCTCCTTCAATTCTGCTCTCATCTTAGTTATTTCTTGTCTTCTGCTAGCTTTTGAAATTGTTCCACTTGCTTCTCTAGCTCTTTTAATTGTGATATTAGGGTGTCAATCTGAGATCTTTCTAGCTTTATATGTGGTGGGCATTTAGTGCTATAAATTTGCCTCAACACTGCTTTAGCTGTGTCCTAGAGATTGTGGCACATTTTCTCTTTGTTCTCATTGGTTTCAAAGAACTTCTTGATTTCTGCCTTAATTTCATTATTTACCCAAGAGTCATTCAGGAGCAGTTTGTTCAATTGCCATGTAATTTTGTGGTTTTTGACTGAGTTTCTTAATCTTGAGTTCTAATTTGATTGCACTGTGGTCTGTGAGACTGTTGTTATGATTTCAGTTCTTTTGCATTTGCTGAGGAGTGTTTTACTTCCAATTATGTGGTCAATTTTAGAATAAGTACCATGTGGCACTGAGAAGAATGTATATTCTATTGATTTGGGGTGGAGAGTTCTATAAGAGCTATTTATAACAAACCCACAGCCAATATCATATCGAATGGGGAAAAGCAGGAAGCATTCCCTTTGAAAACTGGTACAAGGCAAGGAAGCCCTCTCTCACCACTCCTATTCAACATAGTATTAAAAGTTCTGCCCATGGCAATCAGGCAAGAAAAAGAAATAAAGGGACTTTAAATAGGAAGAGAGGAAGTCAAATTGTCTCTGTTTGCAGATGATACGATTATATATTTAGAAAACCCCACCATCTCAGCCCACAAACTCATTAAGCTGATAAGCAACTTCAGCAAAATCTCAGGATACAAAATCAATGTGCAAAAATCACAAGCATTCCTATACACCAACAATAGACAAGCAGAGAGCGAAATCATGAATGAACTCCCATTCACAATTGCTACAAAGAGAATAAAATACCTAGGAATACAGCTAACAAGGAATGTGAAGGACGTCTTCAAAGAGAACTACAAACCTCTGCTAAAGGAAATAAGAGAAGAGACGAACAAATGGAAAAACATTCCATGCTCATGGATAGGAAGAATCAATATTGTAAAAATGGCCACACTGCCCAAAGTAATTTATAGATTCAATGCTATCCCCATCAAACTACCATTGACATTCTTCACAGAATTAGAAAAAACTACTTTAAATTTCACATGAAACCAAAGAACATATATAGCTAAGACAATCCTAAGCAAAAAGAACAAAGCTGGAAGCATCACACTACCTAACTTCAAACTATACTGCAAAGCTACAGTAACCAAAACAGCATGGTACTGGTACCAAAACAGACATATAGACCAATGAAACGGAACACAGACCTCATAAATAACACCACACATCTACAACCATCTGATCTCTGACAAACCTGACAAAAGCAAGTGATAGGGATAGGATTTCCTTTTCAATAAATGGTGCTGGGAAAACTGGCTAGCCATATGCAGAAAATGGAAACTGGACTCCTTCCTTACACCTTATACAAAAATTAACTCAAGATGAATTAAAGACTTAAATGTAAAACCCAAAACCATAAAAACCCTAGAAGAAAACCTAGGCAATACCATTCAGGACATAGTCATGGGCAAAGACTTCATGATGAAAATGCCAAAAGCAATTGCAACAAAAGCCAAAATTGACAAGTGGGATCTAATTAAAGAGCTTCTGCACAGCAAAAGAAACTATAATCAGAGTGAACAGACAACCTATAGAATGGGAGAAAATTTTTGCAATCTACCCATCTGACAAAGGTATAATATTTGGAATCTACAAGGGACTTAACCAAATTTACAAGAAAAAAACAAACAACTCCATTAAAAAGTGGGCAAAGGATATGAACAGAAACTTCTCAAAAGAAGACATTTATGTGGACAACAAACATATGAAAAAAAGCCCAACATCACTGATCATTAGAGGAATGCAAATCAAAACCACAATGAGATACCATGGCATGACAGTCAGAATAGCGATTATTAAAAAGTCAAGAAACAACAGATGCTAGGGAGGCTGTGGAGAAATAGAAATGCTTTTACACTGTTGGTGGGATTGTAAGTTATTTCAACCATTGTGGAAGACAGTGTGGTAACCCCTCAAGGATCTAGAACCAGCAATACCATTTGACCCTTTATTGGGTATTTACCCAAAGGAATATAAATTATTCTACTATAAAGACACATGCACATGTATGTTTATTGCAGCACTACTTACAATAGCAAAACATGGAACCAACCCAAATGCCCATCAATGACAGACTGGATAAAGAAAATGTGGCACATATACACCATGGAATACTATGCAACCATAAAAAGGAATGAGATCATGTCCTTTCCAGGGACATGGATGAAGCTGGAAGCCATCATCCTCAGCAAACTAACACAGGAACAGAAAACCAAACACTGCATGTTCTCAGTCATAAGTGGGAGTTGAACAGTGAGAACACATGGACACAGGGAGGGGAACAACACACACCAGGCCCTGTTCACGAGTGAGGTGCGTGGGGAGGGAACCTAGAGGATGGGACAATAGGTGCAGCAAACCACCATGGCACACATATACCTATGTAATAAACCTGCACATTCTGCACATGTATCCCGGAACTTAAATAAAAATAAAATAAAATAAAGAAGGAATGAAAAAGACTTAGTATTTGATACCACAACAGGGTGACTACAGTCAATAATAATTTGATTGTACATTTTAAAATAACCAGAAGAGTATAAATGAATTGTTTGTAACATAAAGCATAAAATGTTTGAGGTGCTGGATAGACCATTTCCCATAATATGACTATTACACATTGCATTTCTGTATTAAAATAGTTCATGTACCCTCTAAATATATACACCTATGTAGCCACAAAAAAGAACTGCTCTCATAGACATGTTTCATAGGTTATGACTTCTCTTTTCTATACAGAATATTATACACCTTGTAGCAACACTAGCTCTTAAGGAGGTGTGTACAAGTGAGGAGACCTGAAGCTTAATCTTCATCATCTTCACGGTATATTTGCCTATGATCATAACAGCGTTATTCATGATAGCCAAATTTGGAAACAATTCACTATCTGTCAATAGCAGAACAGATGAATTGTGGCATATCCATATAATAGAATGCTATACAGCAATGAAAATAGACAAATCACTACTACATGAAACAACATGAGTGAATCTCACAACCATAATGTTGAGCTATGGAATCCAGATGAAAGTTAATACTTACTATATGATTTCATTTCTATACAGTTCAAAAACAGACAAAATTAATTTATGACAACAAAGTATGGATTGTAGTTTCCTCTGGGGAAGAAGAAAATAGTTAATTCTTGATAGGTGGCAGAAAAGGAGCTTTTGGGATGTTCGTGATGTTCTATTTTTTCATCTGAGTATTGGTTATACAAGGTATTGGTTATACAAGTGTGCTCATTTCGTGATAATCCAACAAGCTGTACACACTTAGAATTTGTATAATTTTCTTCTTGTACATTACACTTGAATGAAAAGTCTATTAAAAATAGCATATAAAGTCAAGATATTATTAGTTTTTTTTAACATGGGAGAATTGGACAATCTCTAACATGGGAGAATTGGACAAGCTATGGAAACCTCTCCTCACTATATTGACACTCTTGCAAAAGAGACTGGAACAATCCTGGGGGCTTGTCAGTGTGCCATATTCACTGGAATATTCAAAGGGTCCCTGATTAATTTTGGCACTTTTGTCACCTTTTATAAATGATTCCGTTCCAAATCCTACTTGTATTTGAATCCTAGATTGTCACACATTAAGATTACAATATCTTTACATCATTCCATTCTAGCCATGTTCTCTTGGGAAAAAAAAAAATTAGCCTTCTCTTAAAAAAAAAAAAAAACCCTTTGTTTACATTGTCAGTTTGCAAAAATCATACCTGTTCATTTTAGAACAAAAAAGCATCAAGACCTGTACCATTTGCAATCTGCTACAAGAACAGCATATCTCACAGGGTAATCTCCCTTAGCCTAGATTTCAGAATGAGATGGTACATGGAGTTGAGCTACAGCTGACACACAATTGTCTATATGCAGTATGAGCAACAAAATTGAAGGAACAGATTTAGGGATTTTTGTGTTATATATATCACATACATATGCGTATACATTTATATAAATGTGCATTTCTTTTATATGTTTAGGAATATGTATAGTGGTAGAGAGAATTTTTATAACTAGTGAGTTGACATTAATAAGTTGCTTTAACTTGATTTTTGGAGTTCAACCAATTTTGTTACGCTAATTTGTATGCATGGAAATTGTCAGTATTTCTCTGGGTTTTAGAAGTTTCCTAATATCTTATGTATTATTTTACATACAAGTAAATATTGATGAAGGAAATGAGCATTAAAAGCTAGTAAAATCAAATAAACAATTTTTAAAGGCTATATTCAATGCTTTGAAATGTTATATGAAATATTCAGTCGGATGTAAATTGCACATATACTACTAACGGTATAATCAGGCTATTCATTTTTTAGCCCAAAACACAGAGCCAATGACTTCGTTTTCTGGCATGAGATCATTTCTTTGAATGAACATAAATGAAGTGTAAAAGATTATCATTACTGATCCTCATAGGATCTTTAGTCATGAAGCAATCTGTAGAAGATTCACCGACCTTGATTGAAATCTAATAGAAGTAAATAGATTATTACAACGAAATATATTTTGAAAGCACTGGAAGTGCTCTATAACAGTCATGTAGTGGCTTGCTCCAATGGGTTTTTAAAAAATCATTAAAATAAAAAAACTTTATTTTCTCAGCCATTGTTTTAAAGTATATGAATATTTAATGGAGCAAGTGAAAATTAAATATCATTACTTAGCTCTATTCAAAGACTTCCTTGTTGGTTTTTTGTGTTGATGATGAATCATGGCCCTAGAGAAAAATGTATTAAAAGTAAAAAACAACACAACACAAAAATTTACTCCATTAGCTCGATTCTCTCAGCCTCCTAGTCAGGATAGAAAGTGGGCTCATTACACTCAACTCAGGGAGAGATGTCTCATATAGATTTGTGGGGCGAAATGGTGCTCCACTATCACTGTTTTCCACTTAGAATAACAGACCTCCAAATTATTTGTGGATTACTTACAATTTCCCACGCCATAGGGTGTCTAACAAAGTATTTAATGACCTCAGGGAGCTGACCTCAAGGAGCCAGCATAGATTTTTATGAATGAGCCCTATACTGGAGATCGCTTTGATACAAAATTTGACACATTCTAAGAATAATAAGTAAGATACTTTAGATTCTCTGAGAGAATGATGTTTTGTAGATTGAAGAAATCAGTTTTCCCAGTCCAACCCACAAATAAATAGTTTGATATCCCTTGTGTATTCCTGCCTAGTGGTTACTGTACCTCGGCATGAACACTCCAACATGCAACTCATTCTATTTGTGAAGACCTTTAATTTTTTGAAAATGTTTCCTTTGTTGAGCTGAAATCCGTTTCTATTTTAGTTTTTCCATCATTGAACCTATTTATATTCTCTGGGCAAAACAGAACCATTTTAATTCATCTTGCACATTACATATCTGTAAATATGTAAAGAACTTTCTAGTTACTTCAACTACTTTAATATACTATGAATATTTTAGATCCTCCTTGCTTTTTGTCTGAACACATATTGGTGTGCCTTCTCTTCAAGAATAGAGCCTAGAAATGAAGAGTTTTCTATATGTGTCCATCAGGACAGAATGGAATGAATACATAATGTTGCTCATCCTAAGGTTTTTTAATTCTGCAGATGAGGTTTTGTATCACATTAGGTTTTCTGATCACCTTAATTTCTCTTCTGACTCATACGGAACTTACATTTGATTAAAACTACTAAATATGATTGGAAGGTTTTTTGGCTTTTTTTTTAAGTTCTATACTGGCAAAGTTGTATATGGTTTAGTTTTATGATTTCGAGTATAAAACTTTTCATTTTTTCCCTGGAAAACATCAACCTCTTAGATTTTGCCCTTCTTTGGTTCCTAATTCTGCAATTTTACTAGTTAAAGTTCTCAGCTTTACCTATATCCTTATGTAATTCATTTATAAAATAATGTTATATAACAGAATTCTTCCATGCTCCAGTTTACGGCTCCAGATCTGAAATAATAGTCATCAGGTTACAAGTCAGAAAACATTGACTTCGAACTTCGTGTAAATCCAGTTAAGTTACTTATGGACATAATTGTTTTCTTATCTTTGAATTGATAATAGTATTACCTATCCTGCCCCTTCATAGGATTGATTAGAAGCAAATTAGAGATTATTTTTGAAAAGGCTTTAAAGAGAATGAAGTGCTACATATAAAATATGTAAGCCATTGTTATTAACGCTATTTTTTACCTACACTCAAAGAGTTATATTGATTGATTTCCCAATAAAGTGAACAATTGTTTGGCATTATATAAAGATACAGTTTGTAACAACTTTATACCATATAACATTATGTACCAAAATTTATATGTCCTTCTAAATGAAAGCCTTTCAGACTCAATGACACATGGATACCAGGGCACTGAAATAGGATTACAGGAATGATTAATTCTTGCAAAGCAGACACACTATGTTGACAAAGTAAAGGGAAATTTACATTTTTATGCTTCTTTCATATCTCTAATCTTAAAACTTCTGGTACCTGTTCTAAAAGCATTCCTTTGTTCATATTTCTAAGTGCATGAGATGTCACTGATGATTCTGATTCATGAAGTGAGATTTATTCTAATTACATATTGAAAATTATAAGCATTTTGATTTATATTCCTAATTTTAAACCTTCCTTAGTTTATTTGTATACTCAGTATCACACCAAAAAATGCTCATTCAACTCACATGTAAGAGGCAGTATAAAGATAAACTCTTAAAAAGCACCAAGATGATATTTTTGCACGTTGGGTATGTGAGGATATCATAAAGTGCCGTAAATTGTTATGTGTACGTATGTGTGTGTGCATATGTGTAGCATGTTTATATGTATGCATGTGAATTTTTCACTTGAAAAGTGGTCATTCTATGGTTATCTACAAAGAAGCCAGTTCTTTGTCCAAATAAGCAGTGCAGAATTATTCAAGAAAAAACCGCAGAGAGTAGAACTGCTCTGTAGCATTTCGTGAGGACGCTGGCAGCACAAAATGAGGGTGACCAAACACAGAGGGATAGGGTAAGCTCAGAGTATAGCAGGAACAGCACAAGAGATGAGGTACTAGCAAGTGTAGACCAAAGAAAAGTGGCAGATGGCTGTGGTAAATGAAAAACAACATGATTTTACTGCAGAGCAATAACTGTGTTCTGCTGAAAGGGAAAAATACACAGAAATATATGTCAGTGGCCAGGCATTGTGGTACGTGCCTGTAGTTCCAGCTACCTGGGAGGTTGAAGTAGGAGGATCACTTCAGTCCAGGAATTCAAGGTTACAGCGAGCTATGATCTACCACTGCACTCCAGCCTGGGCAACAAAGCGAGACCCAGTATTTAGATTTATTTTTTAATAGCCAGGCATATTGGTACATGCCTGTAATCCTAGCTGTGTGGGAGGCTGAGGCAGGAGGATCGCTTGAGCCCAGGAGTTCAAGGCTGCAGTGAGCTATGGTCACGTCATTGCGCCCCAGCCTGGATGATAGAGTAAAACTCCATCTCTCTAAAAAAGAAGAGATAGAAAAATATACGGCAGTGCAAGAGTGTCAAAAAAAAAAATAAAATTATCTTTATTAAGCTTTACATAAAGGCTAATAAGATAATATGTCATTATGTAATAATGCTAATAACAGAAAGGGATATTGATTAAATTGCAAGGGAAATTTAAAAGCCACTGAAACACACACACAGAAATGTGTATATAAAGAAAAGGGAAATGAAGACAGAAGATGAGACAAGAATAGATCTGTGATCCTTATCTAGTCAACCTCACCCACAGAACTAATTCCCATAGTGATTTAAGAAAACACCTTTATGAATATAATGAGTTGAAATGATAAACTCACATCTACTTAGTAAATATGTTTATAATCTATCCGTGGCTTGCTCAAATTAAGCTCAATTCCCTTTTAGTTTGAAATTTCCATTAAAAGCCTTAATTGAAGATTATGTATACTAGAAATAGCTAAATTTTGTCTAAATGTAGGGACTACCTGGTCACTAACTAGACTATCTCTCACTGAAACACCTGTACTTCAGCAGATCAGGAGAAATTAGAAGGAATTATATATTTGTTTCCTTCTTAAAATATGATAATAACATTTTCTCTTCCACCATGCCCTTAAATTTTAGTAGTCCTCAGGAATCCATGTGTAGTCCACATCTCTTCTTATTCTGCCACCTCCCAGGGTACCCTCTAGTACATTGAACTGACATTTTCAATGACAACACAGCTCTGCTGGATGGCCCACTGACACCTAAATCTCAAAAGTCCAGGAACAAATTTCATAAAATTTCTCCATATCTCTCCTAAACTGCTCCCTTGTCTGAGCTCTGTGTTTCACTTGAAAACTTTACCACCCGCCCTGTTATTCAGGCTATCAACTTCAGTGTCATTTTTAATTTTTCTCTTTACCCTAAAATGAGTAGGTCATCTATTTTGGTGGATTTTACTTCCTAATTATCTCTCAGATTTATTCACTCCTCTCCCTACCTATTGTTACAATTCTAATTCAGGCCTTCGACATCACTTGGAATTGTACAAACCTTTAATTGCAATCTATACCTTCAGACTCTCATTTTAATATATTTTCTATACTGCTGCCAGAGATCTATCTAAAATATGATCATATTATTCCCTTGCATGAAGTATTTCAATGGAGCCAAATTCCTGAAGTTGACGTAGCTGTTTAATCACTGTTTGACCTTTCAAGCCTCATCTCCTGAAATTTTCTACAAACATCCCATGCTGCAAGATTATGAAATAACTCAATTCTCATAACACATCATTTTATTTCATATCTACATGTATCCACCCCTCTAGTCCACTTGTTAAACTAATATTTGTCCTTCAAGAATTGGATCAACAGCATTCTCTGTGTGAAGTCTTTTTCAAATTGAAATGCCCTGCCATTCCTGGTGCAATTATTCTTTCCTTCCTCGGTGTTAATAGAACATATACCACATACCTCTGGAATGCATAAGGCTGCTGCTAAGATGGGCAGAATTTATACCTCTTCCATGTATAACAAGTGTTGCAAATGATAAATTGTATACATATTTGGGAAATGGGAAAAGTTTTCTAGTCCTCCTTGCAGGGTGTGAGATGGCGTTGTGGCTCGCTTCCTCAGTGCCCCACTGCTCAAACCTCTAGGGGAGCATACAGATGGGCAGGCTGTGGGGCTCTGACTCCACGACAGTGTCTAGGGGTGAGTGTTTACAGCTCCTGAAGCCCCAGTGGGCATGTGTTACAGATGCTCTTTTAGTTTAGCCGCCCATAGGTGGCTTGTGTTAGCTCAATTAGACTCCCTTCCTTATCACAATGACAGAAGGCTTTCGGTATCCTGAGGTTCTTGCCTTGGTGTACTGGAAGAATCAGATCACACGTGGGCTTGGAAAATGAGTGCAAGGTTTTATTGACTGGAGGGAGCTCTCAGCAGTTGGGGGAGCCAGAAGGGGGATGGTTTTCCCCGGGAGTCAGGTCACTCGGTAGCCTGGGCTCTCCTCCGACTGCCCCAGCCAGATTCCACGTTGTTCTGCCTGTCGGTGGCCTGCCAGCCTGTCAGGGCCTACTAATGTGCTCCTCTCCACATCCAGCCACCTGTGTGTTCCTCTGCTGATGTGCTCCTCTGGACATCCAGCTACCTGTGTCTTCTTCCACCAATCTTCTCCTCTCGAGGTCCAGCAGCTTGTGTGTATGCCTGCTAGGGTCTCGGGGTTTTTATAGGCACAGGATGGGGCTATGGCAGGCCAGGGGAGGTCTTGGGAAATGCAACATTTGGGCAGGAAAACAAAAATGCCTGTCCTCAGGTGCATGGGCACAGGCCCGGGGGGTGGAGCCCTACCAGGGACCCTGCCCTCCTCCACCAAGCGCTTCCCTTCCCCCCTTCCATATCATTTAAAAGGACCATGCCCTCCTCTACCCAGCATTTCCCTTCCGTATCATTTGTAGGCTTTCAGTATACAGGAATTAACAAACTCATTGTAGGAAGAATAACCAGACGCCTTTCTATATTCTCCATAGCAGGACCATTCAGCTTTTATTTCCTGTAAATATTTCACATACATCTAAGCTATTATTTCTATGAATCTCACTGACTGGCAATGTGACAGCTCCATCCATCTTTTGAGTTTGGGATTCTGGCCATAGAGCAACTCCCAGGTACCTAAAATGGCTGGTAGAAAAAGAAACAGTGAATTCTTCTCTCATCACCACTGAAGACCGGAACAATTTATCTGTCCACAGCTGCTCCTTTCTGAGCACATTTTGCTTTTCCAGTGAGGGCCCTTGCATGTTGTTTTTGAAAGGGAGACATCAACTATGGTGGATATGGAAAGGGTTGGGATGAACAAAGAGCTAGTCTCTACCTGGCCATCTTGCCAATTTAACTAGACATCAAAGCAAGAACTCTGGCTGGGAATGGTGGCTCATGCCTGTAATCCCAGCACTTTTGGATGCTGAGGCAGGAGAATGGCTTGAGGCCAGGAGTTTGCGACCAGCCTGGGCAACATAGAAAGACCTTGTTTCTACAAAAAATTTTTAAAAATTTAGCCAGGCATGGTGGCATGTGCCTGTAAGTCGTAGCTACTCAGGAGGCTGAGGTAGGAGGATCACTTGAGCCTGGAGGATCGAGGGGGCAGTGAGCTGTGATGGTGCCACTGCACTCTAGCCTGGGGGACAGAGCGAGATCCCGTCTTAAAAAAAAAAAAAGTGAGAACTCTACATATCATACATGCACCTTGCACACTACTTGATGAGGTCATGGTAGAAGCTGGAGATACAAAGTGGAGGTACCAAACCCATCATTACTAATTTTCATACAATCATTAATGATGATATTTCATTGAAAATGAAAATTTGGGACAAATACTGAATGTGCTACATGTTTGGAACAGTGGATCTAAATCAGGTCATTGTTATTTTGTGCACTATGAAAGGTACAAAATAACTAGAAGATCCCTACTTTCAAGAAGTTAACAATCTCATTAGACAAATATATTCTTGTGAGACAGAACTACATAAGAGTGAATACTCAAAAAAAGAAAAAAGCAGTGAGTGGTATAATTTGTAGGAATTACAGTAATTTGATTAAGAGACTGGAGTACTTGAGCCAATAGGAAACACTTTCTGGGTGTAGTTGAAAGCAACCAGAAGACAGAAACTCAGTCTATGCACAATCATTATTATGTAGCACTTAGTACTGCACTTGTGAATGAACTAAGCACACAAGTGATAAATAAAATTACATCACTGTCATTGGACACTTAGCCTTGCCTCACAGAACAAGTAGTGTTGAGGTTGTTGCAATGAACAGGTATGGCAGCCCACAGTGATCTGACTTTTCTCTGCATCTAAGTTCCTGAATCTGTCCTCATGACTCTGCTCTTAGGTAGACACAGGCTTGACCACCAAGTCATCTCTGGTTTTCCCAGAAGAAAATCAATAAACCACCCGGAAAGCCTAGCAATATACTTAGGCCACACTATGACTACTTGACCCCACTGACTCCCTGTGTCCTTATACCACACATTAGCTAATACTGAGACCTCATAAATGGAGGTTAGGCAGAAAATATTTGAACTAGTATTCAAGATGATCTTTCAAGAAGCAAAGCACAAATACATTTACACCTGGCAGAGAAAAAGACATCGAGGCCAATTGCCTGAGGCATGATCTCTGTCAACCATGATGATGAAAAGAGCGCTTCAGAAATTTTTATTGTTCCTATTGTATTAAGTCCACAAGTTTCAGTAGCAAAAACTGTATCAACAGTTCCTCCCATTCTTCTGTTGAGATCCTATCAAATGGCTCCATCAATAAAGCATTAGAAAAATACCTTAGATTTGATTATTTATATAAAACTGCACTCTAATTAGTGTTGCCCTGTCTGTGTCTTGACCTAATTACCATTCCTAGATATCTTCTAATACCAACTAGAGACAAGTGTTTTACATCATAGCATACATTATAGACTTTAAATGCCTTTAGTTACTTTATATAATTGTTTTTCAGCTTTAAAAATATGTTTTAATTCTCTCCATCAGCCTCATACTATGTGGATTTCTGCAGCTGTTTTTTGTGGCTGATTCACCAGACAAATTTCTCATTAAGCTCAATCATGGATTTCTAAAGGCATCTTGCATTTAGAAAAACAAGATAGCTGCATCTCAGGGAAAAATATTTTGAGTCCTTGAAAGTTTATGAAAGAACAATGCAAATTATATCTAATTTAGAAAAGAACACTGGGATTTTGATTTTGATATCTGTAAAACTGAAACTTTTGCATTTTTTATGAACAGTTGAACTCAATATTTTCAAGTCATATAGTGAAGAACTTTCCTTCTTTCATTTACTGGGCTGTGGGTGACAGTTTTCAAGTGATTGACAATCATCTGAATTCTGAATTCAGAACCTGGACAAAAGTCATCTCACACAGCCTGTTGGTGTCTTCAATACAATCTATGTGTATGATTTTCCTGGGAACAAAACAAAAAAAAATAAAGTGTGGCAGTGTATTCTTAAAACAAAGAGCCTTTTACAGCTGCTCAGTTGCAAGACCAAAAAAAAAAAAAAACCCTACATTTGCAAAATGAAAATAATAATTTCAACAAAAAAGCAGCATATCTGGTAAATTACAAAAAGCATGAATTACAGTTTAACAACATTGTCTACATGCTAATTTACTGAGACTACAGAGAAGTTGCATTTGGGTTTTATGGGACATGAACACAGATTTCTCTAAAAAAATCACCCAGTTTCTATTTGAAAATGAGTGTGAGTGCTCAATTACATCATACAGCAAATGAATGTTGTACTACTCACATGGAAACACAGGGGTTAGCAAAACCTGAATGACCAGCTAGTATAAAGGGAGACATGTTTTAGTAAAATGGATTTTTAACATGGATTTAGTGAATGTTTCAGTAAACTCCTGTATGTATGGGATATATAGATTACTTAATAGAGAATGTCATGCTTTATTTATTTATTTATTTTGAGATGGAGTTTCACTCTTTCACCCAGGCTGGAGTGAAGTGGCGCTATCTGGGCTTACTGCAACCACCCCTCCCCAACTCATCCCCCACTGGGTTCAAACAATTCTCCTGCCTCAGCTTCCAGAGTAGCTGGGATTATAGGCATCTACCACCACGCCCAGCTAAATTTTTGTATTTTTTTTTTTCAGTAGAGATGGGGTTTTGCCATGTTGGCCAGGCTGGTCTGAAACTCCCGACCTCAGGTGATCCACCTGCCTCGGCCTCCCAATGTGCTAGAATTACATGCATGAACCGCCATGCAGGGTGAGAAAGTCACACTTTAAATGACAACCTTTCTAAGTTCAACTTGTCCAGTTGACTTTTGTGTACATGTAGCTTAATTGAAGCCATGCTCATCTAACAGAGGCCAGCAGTGTCCAGGGGAGTTTGGTGTATCTAACCCCTCTCTTCTCTCTGGCCAGGTTTTGAAAATATCCAAATAACTAGTGAATCCAGTGCATTATATACATAGATTCATTCAACACAAACATCATTACAGCCCTTAGCACATATACTATGTGCTGAGCACACAGGATATACCTAATTAAAATATATTCAAACACAGCTCATCTGATCTCCAACCTTTATGACTTTGCCTTGACAACCAAACTTCCTGATTGAACTGTGAACTACTTGAGGTTAGGTGCTATTTATCTTTGTATCCCCAGTGCTTAGTACCGTATATAATACATGATAAGTGATCAAGAAATGGACGGATGCTTAATGTCTATCCCTGATCTACATTTACTTAACCCCAATTCAGTAATCTGATTTCAAAATAGTAATTATTCATTTGGTTTAATGATTTTCTTTGAGCTTCTAATCTTTGTTTATTTCTAAGATATAATCAGCCTAGTCCTAGTGACTCAGTAAGATGGACCCAAGTTCCTTTTCCTAAATGGGTAGATGAGAACAAAAGAAGTGCAAAACAGAAGTAATGGTACTGAGTATAGCAATGTGCATGTTCTATATTAAAATAATTGTAGAATAAGCTATCATAGACAGTAATTTGTGTGTTAGTCATTTTCATAGGTAGAGTAGAATTTTAAGAACTAATAAAAATGGATTTTGAGTTGATAAAAGTTGCTAGCTTTGTAGATAAAATTAAGCCACATGTACACAAAAGACAATCTATTCTAAATAAATTAACTAAACACCAAAGCCATTCAGATTGGTTGGAAGGGAAGAGTACATTCGTTATCAAGGCAATCCTTCCTGATCAGAAAATAAATAAATAAATATAGTCATAGATTTCTGTTTAAAGTTACATGATTGGAACTTTTCTTTATGTTTATCTACATGGTAAATATCAATATGGCCATAAATCTAACACATGTTCTTTACAGTAGCATTTTGATAAAATGTTAAAAAGTAGAGCAAGAACACCATAATTTGAAAATATAAAAAAAAATAGAGAGAGGGAGAAACGATATGCCATAGGAAAGGTGGCTAGAAGAGAGTGTGCCATTTGGCTATTTCTTCCACCTACCACATTATCCTCAACCCAAGTCACTAGTAAGGAAATCTTAAAAGCTGTTATTAAAATCTATTTGGAAAGCTGGAAAATCCCATAGGCAATTTCTTTTTTGACCATTACTTCATGGTTTGCAAATGAGAAAAATGTTCACTTTCATTACCATCAATAGGGCCATTGAAATGCTGGAAGACTTAAGGAACACTTGCAAAAGACAAAATAATTCACCAATAGCTTAGCATTACTTTGAGATTAATGTACCTGTAAAACAGAAGGAAATTTCAGTTATCCCAACTTTGGTAGAGGAAAACCTGAATAAAGAAATACATAATAAAAAGATGGCAAACTAGAAGCTGCTAGTGAGCACAGAAGGGGTGAGTACAGCACCTTTAACTAAAACATCCAGGTACTTACGTTAGAGCTAACCAAGGAAACAATTCTACCCACGGAGAACGAAGAAAGGTAAGGCAGGATGATGGCCCACCCAGGAGCAACAAAGAGCCAGGGGTACCTCCCACGCCCAGGAAAGCAGGGAGTGAATATGTGACCCCGGGAACCCATACTTTTCCCATGGATCTTTGCAACCCTCACATCAGGAGATCCCTTTATGAGCCTACTGCACCAGGGCCTTCAGTCTAACACACACAGCTATGTGGAGTCTTGGCAGAGCAGCCACTCAGGCACACGTGGAGATTTGCGAGCCTTAGATACTCAGACTTTCTAGGCTTCCCAGCAAAAGTAGCTGCAACTCTGGCAAAGCGGGAGGTTAGACCCCCATGCATACCACTAAGAAAGTGGATGAATCCAGGGGCCTGAGCATTGACTGTCTGCAGGCCCCATTTTCATGACACCTCACAAGATAAGACCCACTGGTTTAGAATTCCAGCCAGCCACTGGTAGCAGCATTGCACCTCCCTAAGAAGGAGCTCCCAGAGGGAGAGGCAGGCTGCCATCTTTGCTGTTTGGCCAACTTAGCTGTTCCAGCCTTCGGGCTTTGGAGAGTCCAAGCCAACTGGGGACAGAAGTGGTCCCCCAGCACAGCACAGCTGCGCTACAAAAACATGCCCAGGCTGTTTTTTTAAACAGATCCCTGACACTGTTCCTACTCACTGGGCAGAACCTCCCAAACAGGGTCTCCAGCAACCCCCACCAATGTTTTCTGGCAGACAGAGATTTGGAACCTACCTGGGATGGAGCTCCCAGAGGGAGGGGTGGGCTGCCATCTTTGCTGTTTGTACAACATAGCCGTTCCAACCTTCAGGCTTTGGAGAGTTCAAGCTGACTGGGGGCAGAAGCAGTCCCCCAACAAAGCACAGCGGCTATATGAAAATGTGGTCAGATTGCTTTTGAAAATAGGTCTATGATCCCATTCCTTCTCACGGGGTGGGATTTCCTTACTGGGGTGTCCAGCCACTCCCACCAGTGTTTTCTGGCCAATAGAGATTTAAAACCTCCCTGAGACAGAGCTCCCAGAGAGAGGGGCAGGCCCCTCTTTGCTGTCTTGCAGCCTTCATTATTGATACCTACAAGAACAGGAGCAAAGACTCTAAGTGCCTTATCTACACCTCCAACAAGCTGTAGTCAACCCAAAAAGAGAAGGCCAGTTCATCTGCCATGGGTCCAACCCATGACCCCCTGCTCATCACCAGACAGGGAACCCCCAATTTGGGTCTACAGCACAGACCCACCATCCTAGGCTGTTTGCACTGAGCAATTGGTGACCTGAATCTCTTCAGGTTGGAGACCCCAGAAGACAAGCAAAAGACCCTTGGCCACAACCACTACTAAGGTCCTTTCCTCTGCTGCCTCCAGATTGAGGAAGAAACATAAACACAGAGATCACCTGATAACTGCTGTGGGCAGCCCAGGAGTGCCAAGTCACGACCTACACCCAGCACTCAATGGGGAGAAGAACTCACATTGTCAGAACATTGAGAGGGAACACAGCTGCAACTGTAAGAAAGCATAGGGGAGCCACACAACCAAGCAAGAGTCTACCAACTGACCAGTATGCCTAAGTGCCACCTACTGGATCACACCTCAAAGCTTCAACACCAAAAATACCTCATTAACATACCCCCCTCTGAAATGAAAGACAAGGAGTCAGCTTCAAATTAAGACCCTGCACAAAGCCTCGACCTGGTGAAAACATCCAGAAAAGAAGTCTGACTGTACACAATCTACACTGCAGTTAAAAGAACACCCACACACAGAGATGAGAAAGAACCAACACAAGAACTCCAGTAACTCAAATGGCCAAAGTGTCATATATCCTCCAAACTACCCACCAACAAGAGGTTTTAACTAGGCTGAGCTGGTTGAAATGACATAAATAGAATTCAGAATAGGAACAGGAGTGAAGCTCACTGAGATTAAGGAGAATAAAAAAACCCAATCCAAGGAAACTAGGAACCAAAATAAAACGATACAGGAGCTGAAGAAGAAAATAGATGGTATAAGAAGAACCTAATGGATCTAACAGAGCTGAATAACACAATACAAGAATTTCACAATAGAATCACCAGTGTTAACAACAGACTGGCCAGACTACTGAGGAAAATATGTCAGAACTTGAAGACTGGCTCTCTGAAATAAGATACTCAGACAAAAACAAAGAAAAAGAATCTTTAAAAAAACCTCCAAGAAGCATGGGATTATGTAAAAAGGCCAAATCTATGAATCATTATTCTTGAAAGAGATGGGGAGAAAACAAACAACTTGGAAAACGTATTTCAGGATACTGTCCATGAAAACTTCCCCAACCTTGCTAGAGAGACCAACAGTCAAATGCAGGAAATACAGAGAACTCCTGCAAGACTCTACACAAGAAGGTCATCCTGAAAACACATAATGGTCAGATCTTCTACGGTAGAAATGAAAGAAAGAATGTTAAGGTAGGTAGAGAGAAAGGGCAGGACACATACAGTGAAAACTCCATCAGGCTAACAGTGGACCTCTCAGTTGAAACCCTGCAAGCCAGAGGGATTGGAGACCTATATTCAACATTCTTAAAGAAAAAATCTTCAACCAAGGATTTCATATCCAGCCAAGCTAAGCTTCCTAAGATAAGGAGAAATAAGATCCTTTTCAGATAAACAAATGTTGAGAGACTTTGTTACCACCAGACCTGCCTTACAAGAGATATTGAAAAGAACACTAGATATAGAAAAGAAAGACCACTACTAGCTAATACAAAAACATGCTTAAATATGCAGATCAGGGACACCATTAAGCAACCACACAAACAAGCCAGCATAATAACCAGCTAGCAAGACAATGACAGGATGAAATCCACACATATCCACACTAACCTTGAATATTTAAATGGGCTAAATGCCCCACTTAAAAGGCACAGAATGGCAAGCTGGATAAAGAAGTAAGACCCAATAGTACACTGACTTCAAGAGTCCCATCTTACACGTAAGGACGCCCATAGGCTCAAAATAAAGGGATGGAGGAAAATCTACCAAGCAAATGAAAAACAGAAAAAAGTGGCATCGTAATCCTAATTTCAGACAAAACAGACTCCAAACCAACAAAGATCAAACCAGACAAAAAAGAGGATTACATAATGGTAAATGGTTTGGTTCAACAGAAAGACCCAACTATTCTAAATACATATGCACCCAACAGGAGCACCCAGATTCATAAAGAAGTTCTTAGAGACCCACAAAAGATACATAGATTCCCACACAAAAATGGTGGGACACTTCAAAACTCCACTGACAGTATTAGACAGATTATCAAGGCAGAAAATTAACATGATATTCATGCCCTGAACTCAACACTGGACCAAATGGATTTGATAGACCTCTACAAGAACTCTCCATCCAAAAACAGCAGAATATAATTCTTTTCATGTCCACATGGCACATACTCTAAAATCAGCCACATAATTGGGCATACAACAATCCTCAACAAATACAAAATAACCAAAATCATACCAAACACGCACTCAAACCACAATGTAATAGAAGACTGAGAAAATAAAAGTCAAGACTAAGAAAATCACTCAAAACCATGTAATTACCTGAAAATTAAACATGTTCCTACATGACTTTTGGGAAAACAGTGAAATTAAGACAAAAATCAAGAAGTGCTTTGAAAGTAATGAGAACAAACATACAACATACCAGAATTTCTGGGACACAGCTAAGGGAATGTTAAGAGGGAAATTCATAGCACTAAATTTCTACATCAAAAAGTTAGATCTCAAATTAACAACCTAACATCACAACTGAAAGCACTACAGAAACAAGAACAAATGAACCCCAAAGCTAGCAGAAGACAAGAAATAACCAAAATCAGAGCTGAACTGAAGGAAACTGAGACACACACACAAAAACATGTAAACAATCCACAAATCCAGGACACATATACCCTCCTAAGACTGAACCAGGAAGAAATGGATGCCCTGAACAGACCAATAATGAGCTCCAAAATTGAATCAGTAATAAATAGCCTACCAACAACAACAAAAAAGTCCAGGACAAGATAGATTCGCAGCCAAATTCTACCAAATGTACAAAGAAGAGCTGTTACAATTCCTACTGAAACTATTCCAAAATATTGAGGAGGAGGGACTACTCCTTAGCTCATTCTAAGAGTCCAGCATCATCCCTATACCAAAACCTGGCAGAGACACAACCAGAAAAAAAAATCATCTTCAGGCCAATATCCCTGATGAACATTGATGAAAAAATCCTCAACAAAATACTTACAACCCAAACCCAGCAGCACAACAAAAAGCTAAACCACCACTATAAAGTAGGCTTCATCCCCAGGATGCAAGGTTAGTTAAACAGACACAAATCAATGAATGTGATTCATCACATAAATATACCATTCATTTTATTTCAAGTGAATTCTGTTTTCTTCTGTGCTCACATCATCTTGATAAAAAACAATCCCTCTAAAACAGTGGCAGAGTGCTCTTGCCTTAATCAAGCAAAAATGCATAAATTTTAAAAGCTTTTATCTGGGCAACATTCGGAGTTGTCTAACTGCTTTCACAGGTGTTGGCATCTTTTATCTTTAACAGGCTCTGAGTAGAGATTCATTTCCTTTTCAGACCACTTTGGTCTAAGATTCTGGAACCCTATATTGGGGTAGGTTGCAGTGTTCCATCTGTTATCTTCAGGTTTTATGCCAAGAAGCTTGTTTAACCTAACTTCTCATCCTGAGGCATTCATTTCTAAACAAGTGCAGAGCTACACTCTGGCCAAGAACCTTGAGTTCAATAGCTGGAAGCTAGAGGCTGATTGCATCACCTTACATATAGCAGGAAGGGGGCAAAGAATGGGTTGGAGCTAAGGGAAAAAGAAATTCACAAATTTCATTTTTATGCCAGCAAAGTTTATAGCATTAACGCAAACCATTTTGTTAAGGAATTACTTTTTTTCATTTGCTGCCAAAGTTCACTCATCTCCTTTATTCACTTCTATATTCTGTCAGTCATCATGTTCTATTTATTTTACCCCTTTTGTATGTCTTAAGACAATTTACTTCTCAGCATCTCCACTGCCACGACCTTTGTCTGAGCCAACACCACCTCTTGTGCCACGGCTCTAAGTTTACCTCCTGATCTCCACTCCACCCCCTTCCTATCTATTCTCTATACTTTCACAAGATTGGCCTTTAAAAACAGAAATTATGTAATGTCATGCCTCTACCCTTTCCCAGCCTCTGCCATACTTAACATCTTTCATTTACTTCTCATTGCTCTAGCACAAAAATAAATTTTCTTAATATAGCCCGTAGGCACAGCTTAGGCTCCTTCATGCCCACACCTGCGATATCATCTTTGCACTAAGCTCCCCTGCAGTTTCTATGCTCCAATCACACTAACCTTGTGTGTATGTATGTGTGGATTTTCTAGGCTAACATCCCTACAATAAAGATTTTTCCATATTCTTCTGACTAAATCACTCTTCTGTGGCACCTTCACCCCTATTTTTAACTTAACTCTTTAGCATTTTTATTATCTCAAATATAATTTCCTCACAGAAGCCCTCTCTGACCCCTCAGACCATGCCAGTTATATATTCTTTTATATATTCTCATAGCACATGTACCTTTTCTTCGTAGCACCTACGAGAGATTTGACTTTACATTTCTTTGTGTGTTTGATGATTGATTACTCTTTCTCTCCACTACCAGATTGTAAGTTTCATAAAGGCAAAAACTGTATCAATTTTCCTTACCACCTGTAAAAGGTAGATGTGGAAGAAGACAAGTAAAATTAGCTTACTAATACATTAAGAGATGCAGTGTGCTTGTGGAGGTGGTGTGATAAATGGAGATATGCCAGTTTGGGTGAGTACGATCCTTTTAGAATGGTGCTGTCAGAGAAGAGAAGAATACTGCTTTTGTGATCCAGAAAAGGAATTTGCAGTTATTGAGCAATTACTCTATGTCAGGCTCTATGCTTGGCACTTGATACGCGTTATTTCACTGAATCTTCTCATCTGAAAGCTTGCAGAGTCAATCTACTTGGGACATATGAAGAAAGCAATATGTCTCCCTATCTCTTCCTACCTCTCTTTCAACATGATATCTGACTGAAATGCAGTCTAAAATGTCAGCAAGAATCACACTATGTTCTGGTGATTGAGAAAATAAACCTTATAGCACTTCTTTCTGCATGCAACTCATATCAGTAGACCTGGTTATGGACCACTGTTAATGTACCATTTTCAGTGCTAAATTTAACTTCTGTGTAATTCTTCTTTTTTCCGTCACCTTAGTTAATGAATTAATTTCCCTAAAATGTTTTTGAGGCCAGCCAATTCTCTCCTCATTTTACAGATGAGGGAACAAAAACAATGAGATTTCCTTAATGTCATAGCTGAGTCACAAACCACTCAATATAATACACCTTGGGGATATCAACTTTTTAAAGTCCTTCCAGGACATTTCCACTCAGCTGAGTGGCTCAATGTCATGATTCTCTGTGATGTCAGGAAGCAGATGTGGTAGCAACATGAATGGAGAAACTTAAGTTCAGACACTAGTGAGCACTGTAGAACTTTTATTTCTCTTGGAATTAATTCTCAGTAGCTGTAACATTATGGTAAAGCCATCCAGCATGATAAATATAATAAAATGCACATTCATGTCTCCGCCATGATTTAATTGTATTCATAAACAACCCTTACTTCATTAGAACACCAAATTTCTCCATCAACCAAGAATAGAGAGCATTAAGTGGATATAAAATAGGTGGCAGAAGGTGTCATAATTTGTATTTGGGTTTAGTATTTTATTCTAATGGATTTTTTTCTTTTAATCTATGGCAGAATAAGTTGAACAGGGACCTATGTACATAATTAATTTCTATTTTCTTTCTGACAGTTAAGATTTCCCTCCTTTCTGGTCAAACAGAATGTTATGTTGCAATGATAATGTTGAGATGTTTGTCGAGTGGAAAGCAAGAGAAATCATGTAATTATTTTGAAAAAGATGTTCAGCACCACGACTGTTAAACTTACTGATCAGCTTTTGTTTTGCTGGCTCCACAGTTAGGCAGATGTCATAGATCAAAAGACAGTTTCATATTTGAAATTGCATTGATCATTTACAAAAAGCACATTTTTAAGACTATGTATTAGGCATATCCTACACCTACCACTTTTCTAGTTTTCTGTCCTAGTCAATAACCATAGACTATCAGAATGGTACAACATCCTCAAGAATCAAATAAATAATATTGATACCAGGAAAAATGATTTCAGACCTGTGGAACAGAATAGAGAACCCAGAAATAAATCTAATCAGTTACAGCCAACTCATTTTTTACGAAGGTGCCAAGAACCATTGAGGAAAGAAGAGTCCCTTTAATACATGATGCTGGGAAAAATGGATATTCATATACATAAGAATGAAGCTAGATCCCCATGTTTTACCATGTATAAAAGTCAACTCAAAATGGACTAAAGACTTAAATGTAAGGCCTAAAATTATAAAACTATTAGAAGAAAACATCTGGGAAGTGCTACGTAACGTGGGTCTGGGCAAAAATGTTTTGGCCAAGACCTCAAAAGCCTGTACTTTCAACATAATATCTGACTGAAATGCAGTCTAAATGCAATAAAAGCAGAAATAGACAAATGGGATTACATCAAGCTAAAAAGCTTCTGCACAGCAAATGAAACAATCAACAAGGTAGAGAAACGACCTATAGAATGGGATAAAAATTTTGCAAACTATCCATTTGGTAAGAGATTAATAACTATAATATATAAGGAATTCAAACAACTCAATAGCAAAATCAAAACCCTCAAGAAAGCCAATTAGAACATGGGCAAAAAAAAAACAACCAAACAGTTGTTTTTCAGAAGAAGATATACAAATGGCCAAGAAGTACATGAAAAAATGCTCACCATCATTTATCATTAGGGCAATGTATATCAAAGCAACATTGAAATATCAATCTCCTCAGCTAAAATAGCTATTATCAAAAAGACAAAAAGTAACAAGTGCTGGCAAGGATGTGGAGAAAGGGGAACTCTTAGGCACTGTTGGTGGGAATGTAAATTAGTACAGCCATTATGAAAAACAATATAAGATTCCTCCAAAAACTAAAAATAGAACTACTATGTGATCCAGCAATTCCACTATTGAGTATATATCCAAAAGAAAGGAAATAGGTATATAAATGAGATATCTGCACTCCCACGTTTATTGCAGCACTGTTCACAATAGCCAAAATATATAATCAACCTAAGTGCCCATCAATGAATAAATGGATAAAGAGAATGTAGTGTGTGTATATATATATTATATATATATATATAAATTATATATATATAATATATATATATATAATATATATATACACACACACACAATGGAATTCTATTTGGCCATAAAAATAATGAAATTATGTCATTTGTAGCAACATGGATGGAACTGGAGGTCATTATGTTAAGGGAGATAAGCCAGACAGAGAAAGACAAATATTGCATGTGTTCACTTATAGGTGGAACTAAAAAACAATGGGTCTCATGGAGGTATAGAGTAGAATGGTAATTACCACACAGGCTGTAAAGGGAAGAAAAAAGAGGGATGAAGAGAATTTGGTTAATGGGTACAAAAATACAGTTAGATAGAAGGAATACATTCTAGTATTTGATAGTACAGTAGGAAAATTATAGCTAACAATAATTTATTGTATATTTTTAAATAACTAGAAGAGAAGTATTGTCATGTTCCCAACACAAAATAAAGATAAATGTTTGAGGTAATGGATATTTCAATTACCCTGATTTGATCATTACACATTGTATACATGTATCAAAATAAAACATGTACCCCCAAAATATGTACCACTATTAAATATCAACTTTTAGAAACTTTAAATTAAGAAAAAAACTTGATTTCATACAATTCAGGAGATTTTCTAAAAAGCTTGTAGACTAAGGGAAAATTAAGGAATAACTTACGCTGGGGCAAAAAAAGTAAACAGTTTTTGCTGGTGGGTGGGTTTGTTTGTTTGTTTATTTATTTATTTATTTGAGACAGGATCTGGCTATATCACCCAGGCTGGAATGCAGTGGCCTGATCTCGGCTTACTGCAACCTCAACATCCCCCGCTCCAGTGATCCTCTCATGTCAGCTCCCCAAGTAGCTGGGACTACAGGCACATGCCACCATGCCCGGCTAATTTGTGCATTTTTTGTAGAAATGGGGTTTCACCATGTTACTCAGGCTTGTCTCGAACATCCTGAGTTCAAGTGATCTACCTGACTTGGCCTCAGCATGAGCCACCGCACCCAGCAAGTAAACATTTTTATAACTACTTTCCCTCATCATTTTGATTAGTTAAGGTTTTATGTATATCCTTTTAATTGAGTTATTGAAAGTCGAATTGTTTTTTTTAACACATCTATGCCTTCTTAGCAGAAAATCAAATTCTTAAATATTCTTTGTCTTAGACACTTGTGATCTGAAAAGCCAATGTGAATTTTTGAACAAGAATTTTCTGTTAATCTCAGGCTTTTTTTGAAAACCAGTGGGCTTTCCTTCCGAGGAATGGAGAAGGAAAAATCAGTCTTTTCTCAATTCAAGGAACAACCATATGATAGTAAATTCAGAGTCCCTGAATAAAATTTGAAAATATACAGCCAGCAAAATCACTTACATGTAATACATGTCCCTGCCCAAACAATTCTGAGGTCTCCCAGGTAGACCTAAGAATGAAACAGAGGGATGTACCATAGTTAACCCAGGGAATGGGGCATTGGGACCAGAACTGCAGCCTCTCTCTCCATGGTCCAATGCTATTTTTTTCAAAAGCATTGATGTAATCAGAAAACAATTTGAGGCTTTGAGGCTTTAACAACAAGGAAGACATTTTTCTTATATATTTATCATAATGGTTGATGATGAGTATAAATATGAGGTCAGGAGAGAGCAACATATTTTGACCTTCGCAAATTTCTGAAATATTATAAAGAAGTTAAAAGGAAGTGTCTAACAAGCTACTTCCAGAAGTAAATTTTTGCATTTCATGAAAGTATCAAGAGTTTTCTTGACAATATGGTCTCTTCTGTCTTAGCCTAGGTGTTCTATGTCAGGTTACGTGACCTCTCCCCAAAACTGAAAAAAAAAAAAAAAGAAAAAAAGAATAGGGATTTACATTTTTAAAAGAACAATATCATCCCCATTACTATCTATCTTTATTGACTTTTCCTTCCTATTTTCTCCTCTTGACCTTTTTCTAGTTGATCCTCAAATTGTGATTCAATAATTTCCATCTTTAGGTCTTTGAGGAATTGCCACACTGTCTCCCACAATGACTGAACTAATTTACAAGCCCACCAACAGTGTATAAGTGTTCCTTTTACTCCATAGGCCATTATCCTTAGCAAACTAACACAGGAACAGAAAACCAAATAATGCATGTTCTCACTTATAAGTGGGAGCTAACTGATGAGAACACATGGACACATAGAGGGGAACAACACTCACTGGGACCTTTCAGAGGGTGGAGAGGGGAGGAGGGACAGGATCAGGAAAAATAACTAATGGGTATTAGGCTTAATACCTGTGTGATAAAATAATCCGTGCCACAAACCTATGTCACAAATTTACCTATGTAACGAACCTGCACTTGTACCCCCTGAACTTAAAATAAAAGTTAAAAAAAAACAAAATTTCCAGAAGCCTTTATGTTGCATTGATCCTCTAGAATTGGAATATTTTTGATTGAATAAACATAATAAAGTGCTTGTTCAATTCGAGAGCATGTCATAACCTTCAATGGACTACAACATGTTGCACAATGTGGTGAGGCATCAATAATTCCTCCAAAGCACATTCATGCCATTTAAATGACTAAAATCTGACTATGTTAGCAACAGCTAGGACATAATCATTTTCTTGTTTTATGACAGACATTGTTTATTATGAAGCCAATGCCAACCTTAAACATATTGTCTACTTTAGTCTAAAAGGCTTCTTTCAATGATTCCATTGCAATGACACTAAATTGATGTGTATGACTATAGAAATGAAAGACGCAAACATTAGAGAACTGATAAAAATTAAGAGTAACAGGACATAAACCTCATAAATTTCATTATTTGAGAGAATGTTTTAAAGAACAATGTCTGTGATAATAGCTCAGGAGTTACTATCAATCTCTTACACCTTAGGGAAAATTGTATGTTAACTTCTTGTGTCAAAGGAGGAAAAATTAAGTACATTTAAAGCAATAAACAGTTAGAGATGGAAAACTTTTATAATGAGCTTTGTGGAGATTAGGAAGCAATCATGTGTTTTCAGTTTAGCAAAATCTTGCTGCTTTATCGGAAGCCAGGGTGTACCTGACTCAAAACAACAACAACAACAACAGAAAACACACAGAGATGCACTTCATCTCCCCTATAAAGCCCTTACTGACCTGCCCCAGATAATTCAGTATTTATTAGCTATGCTGTTTGTAATGGTTAATTTTGTGTGTCAACTTGACTGGGCCATGGAATGCCTAGATAGCTGATTAAAGATTATTTTGGGGTGTGGCTGTGGGGATATTTCTGGGAGAGATCAGCATTTGAATTGGTGGACAGAGTTAAGCAGAATGCCCTTCCCAGTGTGGGTAGGCTTCATCTAATCTGTTGAGGGCCAGAATTGAACAAAAAGGCAGAGGAAGGTTAAATTAACTCTGCCTGACGACTGCAGGCGAAACATTGCTTTTCTGCCCTCAGCGCTCCTGATTCTCAGGCCTTTAGACCTGGGCTGGAATCTATACCATCGGCAGTCCAGCGCTCAGGCCTTCAAATTACACCACTGGCTTTCCTGGGTCTCCAGCTTGCAAGACAACAGATTGCAGATTGGGGGACATTTCAGACTCCATAATCAGATGAGCCAATACCTTATAATAACTATCTTTATACTATATATATAAAGTTATGACTATCTTCACATATAAAGATAGCACTTATAAAGTTTATATATAAACTATCTATATAGTTAGTATATATATATAGTTTATGAACTTTATATATACTATCTTTATATATATACAAACTTTATATATAGTTATAACTATTTTCATATGTATAGTAAATGTATAAAGATATACTATATAAATACCTTAGAATAACTATCTTTATTTTAAAATAGCATATATATAAAGATACTTATTATAAGATATTGGCTCATCTGATTATGAGCATAGATAGATAGATAGATAGATAGATCTCCTACTAGTTCTGTTTCTCTGCAGAATCATGATTAATACAATCCCAAAAATCTTCCTATGCACTTGTATAACAATAGTTATTATGTGGTACCATATTTGATTCATCTATATATCCTTAGCACCTAGCATATTAGCACACAGTTTTGTTTAATATAAGTGCTCTAGATCCAGTAAGATAAAGGAAGCCTCACAAATACACTTTTAACTCTACTCCTTCTCTTCCATCTTCTGTATTTGTGTGTGTATGTGTATGTTGATTTTTTTTTCTAGTTTAGTTAATCTGATGGGACACTATAGAGGGCTGATTTGTCTACATAAAATAGCAAAGGTGAAGGGTAATTGTCAATTGTCAATGGTTGATAAACAACAACAAATATCACCATCTCACACAAACATAAGGTAAAAAGCAAACGGCCACATTCTCTTCTTTTTCCAAAAAAAAAAAAAAAAAAAAGAGGTCCATCTTTCTTTCAGAGGCTAAATATCCACATTGTTCTCATGATTATATTCCTTGTAGCCCCCAGGAGATCCTTCTCCTTAGTCTACAATCATGATCAAAGACCCCATTTTATTTTTGTAAAATTCTCTTTTAACCTAAGGTATCCCTCAAGCTACTACTATTTCTCTCCTTGTTTCATCACCATAAATGTCTTCAGAAAGTGGTCCACACTTCCTGAACCCCCAAAACTCTACAAAAAAACAATGTCTTAATGTCACCAATGATCTAAGTGCAATAGTATCATTCTATATCAGACTTATGTTTAGGACTTATTTTAAGATTCCACAGACATTTCAAACATAACACCCCTTAAATTCTGATACATTATCTTTGTATTCAAATATGCTTTTTCTCCTTCATTCTGTTTTAGTGGTGTCCTATTTTTTGTTCAACTAAGCTAGAAAAACTTCATTTGTAATGATAAATTCAATAATAGAATACTACTATTCAAATTGTATAGAGACATTTTCCCACAGCATAAACATTTTTCTGCTGATAGGAAAACTTGAAAGAATTTATTTTTGGCTAGATAAGCCATTGTAGAGGTTGGCTATCCTACACATTTCAACTGGGAGCTCAAAAACTCCCATGCTTCCTTCCCTATCATGGTGAGAAAACAGCAAATCTAAATTGACCATTGCATGGCAAATTTTTTCTATATGATGGAAACAAAAAATATGGAGGTGAAAAATACTATATAGAGTGCTCCCTAAACAATTCGCAATTGTAAGTCATGTTGCTATCAACATGAGAGTGAATAAGCACAGTGTGGTATAGCTGCACAAAGAAATACTGCTCAGCAATGAAAAGGGACAAAAAATGAATGTGTGCCAAAACAGAGTTAATTTCCAAAAACATTATGCTAAATGAAAGAAGCTATACAAAAAAATTGAAATGTATAATTTCATTTAAGTGATAACTGAAGTAAGGTAAATCAAATATAGAGTGAACAACAAAAATAATCAGTACAATACTGCCTCTGGTAGGGTTCAGGGCATGGTTAGAACGGAAAAGTGCAAGAGGAAAATTTGAGGGATTATAGTAATGCTCTATATCTAGAACAAAATTTTAATACATACTTGTATGCATTTGCCAATGCATGCTATAGAATAGCACTTCACCTTAAAAAGGAAAAAAAATAACAAAAAGTAAAGCATTGAAATCTAATTAAATATATGCCGACTAAAGCGTTTAGGGGCGAATGGACCAATGTCTGCCACATACCTTGAAAGGATTCAAATTATAAGATTAAGTATGGGTATACAGAAGGACAAATAAAGGGAAAGATGTGTGATAAAACCTGATAGTAAAATGTAAATTATAGATTCTGAGTGGTAGAAATATGAGTGTTCACTCTACAAGTCTTTTGATATTTTTGAATGTTTGAAATGCTTTGTATTAATATATTGAAATATTAAACAATCAGCCTATGATTTTATTTTGGACATATACTTGGAACATTTAATAACCAATATTAATAGAACACTTATTATATCTTTTGAAGTACCATAATTTTGAAGTGTTCTTTTCCTTAAAATGCTTTCCTTCTATTTGAATATATAGTGAAATAAGATAGGCTTTATATGCTATATAATAAATATAAAGAATTCTATGCTTCACTGTGCCAGTTGCAGTATGTCTATTTTTTCACTATATGAATTGGGCCTCTTTTTCATTGTTATAGATAACCAAATCATTTTTTAGGATCATGTCTAATTCCCCACTATTGTCCCTCCCCAAACTTAGGACCAAACAGAAAGAGAACTGGATTATTGCCACTATCTTTCTTCGTAAGTTTCCATTAGCACTATCCATGAGATTTTTACTAGGAGTACTTCCCCTCCTTGCGTGACCAGTTTTATTCCTTGGCCTTTCTCTCTGGTTAGTTTGTATTCCCTTAAATAATAATAATTGCTATTATCAGTATGGATAATATTCATTAAGGACTGCCAATGTGCCAAGCAATGTCTAAGTAGCTTACATGTTTTATATCATTTAATCCTTACTATGCTGGGAGACGTGTGGATTTATATTTCCATTAGTTACTATCTTCCTTCTGCCAAAAAAAAACTTCAATTAACATTTGTTACAGTCCAGATCTGCTGCTGATTAATTCTTTCAGATTTGTACCTAAAAATGTCTTCATTTTACCTTCATTTTTAAAGATATTTTAATAGGTATAGAATAACATATACAATTAAAGAAAAATACTTGTAATTTTTCAAAAGTTTTAGTAAAAATGAATCTTTTATTTTTATTGTTGTAAGATATTTAACATGAGATCTATCCTTTTAACAAACTTTTAAGTGTATAATACTTAAAAATTGTTAATTATAGGCACAATGTTTTACAGCACGTTTCTAGAACTTACTCATCTTGCCTAACTGAAACTTGTACCTGCTAAATAGCAACTCTCGATTACCCCATCTCCTCAGCCCTGGCGACCACCATTCTGTTCTCTACTTCTATGAGTTTGGCAATTTTTGACACCTCATATTAGTGGAATCATACAGGATTTATCCTTCTATAATTGGCGAATTTTGCTTATCATAATATTCTCAAGGTTCATCCATGTTGTTGCAAATGGTAGAATTTCCTTCCCTTTTTAAGGCTGAATAAGATGCTGAAGGGTCTTCAAAAAGTTCATGGAAAATACATTTTATGGAAACAATTATGCATGGATTTAGAAACATTTTTTACACCTAAATAAATTCATACTAACTTGTTACAACACGTCTAAACAGGATCTAGCTTGAGGTACTAAGTAGCATAAGACATCAGTTTGAAAAGAGCCCCTCTCAGAGCAACATAAATTCTGCTAAAATTAAAGCAAGCATGACATTAAATTTATGTAGAAGCTTGGGTGGAAAATGGTGAATTCATTTATGCTTTACAAAAAGTTTATGGGGCAATGCTTCAAGTAAATTAGCAGTTTGCAAATAGATAATGCATGTTAAAAAAGGACGAGACAATGAAGATGAAGCCCACAGCAGCAGACGATCCACATCTATTTGCAAGGGAAAAAAAAGTCTTGCTCCTTTCCTACTTGAAGAGGACCAACAATTAACAGCAGAAACAATAGCCAACATCATAGACATCTCACTTGCTTGAGCTTACACAATTCTGACTGAAAAATTAAAGTCGAGCAAACTTTCCACTCAATAAATACCAAAACCATTGCACCCACATCAGCTGCAGACAAAAGCAGAGCTTTCAATGGAAATTTTACGCAAGTGGGATTAAGACCCTGAAGCATTTCTTCAAAGATTTGGAACAAGAGATGAAATATGGCTTTACTAGTATGACTCTGAAGACAAATCATAATTAAAGCAATGTCTACCAAGAGGTGAAAGTGGTCCAGTCAATGCAAAAGCAGACCAGTCAGGGGCAAAGGTCATGGTAATAGTTTTTTGGGATGCTTAAGGCATTTTGCTTGTTGACTTTCTGGAGGGCCAATGAATGATGGCATCTGCTTAATGTAAGAGTGTTTAGCAGAAAAACACCCAAGAAAGCTCCACCAGAAAGTCCTTCTCCACCATGACAATGCTTTTGCTCATTCTTGTCATCAAACAAGGGAAATTTTGCAAGTGTTTTGATGGGAAATTATTAATCCTCCATTTTGCAGTCCTGATTTGGCTCTTTCTACTTCTTTTTGTTTCCTAATCTTAAAAGGTATTTAAATGGCACACATTTTTCTTTAATTAATAATGCAAAAAAGACTGCATAATATGTTTAAATTCTGAGGACCCTAAGTTCTTTAGGGATGGACTAAATGTCTGGTATCATTATTACAAAAGTGTGTTAAACTTGATGGAGCTTATGTTGGATAATAAAGCTTAACTTCTTATTTTTATCTTTTAATTCAATTTTTCTACGACTTTTTTGCCATCCTCTCATATTTTATGTATATACCTCATTTTTATTACCTGTTCATCATCAATGGGCATTTAGGTTGTTTCTATATCTTTGCTATTGTAATACTGCAGTGAACATAAATTGTAATTATCTCTTCAAAAGCTGGATTTCAATTCTTTGGAATATATATTCCCAGAAGTGGGATTGCTAGATCATATGGGGAGGTCTATTTTCAATTTTTTGAGGACCCTCCATACGTTTCTTTCATAGTGGTTGAACCATTTTACATTTGTACCTATGGTTGTACAACGGTTCCCTTTTCTGCACGTCCCCAACAGCATGTGTCACCTTTTATTTGCTTGTTTTCATAATAGCCATCTTAACAGGTGTGAGATAGTATCTCATTGTGGTTTTGATTTGTATTTCCCTGATGATTAGCAAATTTTGCACATCTTTTCATATGACTTGGGCAAATGTATGTATTATTTGAATAAATGTTTATTCAAGCCCTTTGCCCATTTTTAAATATTTTTTTCATGTTGTTTTGTAGAAGATCTTTCTACATTTTGAATATTAACCATTTATCTGGTGTATGGTTAGCAAATATTTTCTCCCGTTTTATAGGTTGCCTTTTCATTCTGTTGTTTCCTTCACTCTGCAGAAGCTTTTTAGTTCAATGTAGTTCCCCTTGTTTATTTTGCTTTTGTTACCTGTACTTTGGGTGCCATATCAAAGAAATCATTCCTGAGACCAATGTCATGAAGCTCTTCTATGTTTTCTTCTGAGTTTGACAGTTTTAGGTCTTACATTTAAGCCTTTAATCTATTTTTAGTTGAGTTAGTGCATGGCATAAGTCTCCAATCTCATTCTTTTGCATGTGCATATCCAGTTTTCCCAGCACCATTTGTCAAAAAGACAATATTTTTCCTACTATGTATTCTTACCACCCTTAACAAAGATCACTTAATCATATGTACATGGGTTTGCTTCTGGGCTCTATTCTGTTTCACTGAGCTATATATCTGTATTTATGCCAGTACCATACTGTTTTAATTACCATAGCTTTATAGTATATTTTGAAATCAGAACATGTGTTATCTCCAGCTTTGTTATTCTTTTTCAAGACTGATTTGGCTATTTGAGTCATCTGTGGTTCCATATGAATTTTAGATTTGCTTTTTTCTATTTCTGTAAAAAAAATGCTATCAAAATTTTGATAGAAATTGCATTGAACTTGTAGATAGCTTTGGATACTATGGACATTTAAACACTATCAACTCTTCCTATCCATGAGCACAAGATATCTTTCCATTTATTTGTGTTTTAATTTTTTTATCAGTGTTTAATAGTTTTGATTGTATGTCTTTCATCTTCAAGTATTTTATTCTTTTTGATACTAATGCAAATGAACTTTTCTTACTTTCCTTTCCAGATTCTTCACTGTTAATATTTAGAAACATTATGCATAGATAATGTACACAAACACAATACAACTGATTTTTACATGTTGATTTTGTATCCTGCAACTTTGCCGAATTAGTTTATTAGTTCTGTTTTTTTTTCTTTCTTTGGAGTCTTTAGGGCTTTCTACATGTAAGATCGTTTCATGTGCAAACAAATAATTTTTCTTCTTTTCTAGTTATCATGTTTTTTATTTCTCTTTCTTACCTAATTTCTCTGGCTAGGACTTCCAGTACTGTGGTGAACAGAAGTAGCAAGCCTGGGCATCCTTGCCTTGTTCCTGATTTTAAAGGTAAATCTTTCTCTCTGTTACTATTGAGTATGATGCGAGCTATAGGATTTTCATGAATGGCATTTATTATGGTGAGGAAATTTCCTTCCACTCCTAGTTTGTTGAGAGTTTTTATCATGAAAGTGTGTTGCATTTTTGCAAATGTTTTTCTGTATCTATTGAAATGATCATATGATTTTTATCCTTCATTCTGTTGATGTGGTATGTCTCATTAACTGATTTTAATATGTTGAACCATTCTTGCCACCTAGGGATAAATCCCACTTGATCAGGGTGTATAATACTTTTTTTAAAAAAATGACTGGAAGCTTTTAAGTTCAGGAATACATGTTCAGGATGTGCAGCTTTGTTAAACATGTATCATGAGTTTGTTGTACAGATGATTTCATCACTCAGATATATTAAGTTTGGTATCCATTAGTCATTTTTCCTGATCCTCTCCTTCCTCCCACCTTCCACCCTCTGATAGGCCCCAGTATGTGTTGTTTTAATGTACTCTTGGATTTGGTTTGTTAGTATTTTGTTCAGAATTTTAACATCAATATTTATCAGTGATATTGGCCTGTGTTTTTTTTTTCTCATAGTCTTTGTGAGTTTTCCTTCCTCTTCAAGTTTTTAAAGGCGTTTGAGAAAGAGTAGTGTTACTTCATCTTTAAATCATCTTTAAATGCTTGGTAGAATTCCCCAGTGAAGCCATCTGTTCCTGGACTTTTCTTCTTGGGAGATTTATGATTACTGATTAAATCTACTTGTTTTTTATCTGTTCAGATATTTTATTTCCTCATGATTCAGTCTGGTAGGCTGTATGTTTCTAGAAATTTATCCATTTCTTCTAGACTATCTAATATGGAGCTATACAATTGTTCATAGTAGTCACTTATGATCCTTTTTATTTCTGTTGTAGCAGTTAAAATATCTCCTCGTTAATTTCTGTTTTTACTTATTTGAGTGTTCTCCCTTTTTAAATTTAGTCTAGCTAAATTTTTTCGATTCTGTTTATCTTTTCAAAAATCCAACTCTTAGTTATGCTCATTTTTTTATTATTTTTCTATTCTCTACTTTAATTATTTCTTCTCTAATCCTTATAATTTTCTTCCTTCTACTAACTTTGGGCTTAGTTTATTCTTTTTTTCTAGTTCCTTGAGTGTAAAGTTCAGTTGCTTAAAGATCTTTCTTATTTTTTAATATAAGCATTTATCACTATAAACTTCCCTCTTAGTACTGCTTTTGCTGTATCTCATAGTTTTTGGTATGTTATGTATTAATTTGCATTTTTCTAAAGATATTTTCTAATTTCAATTTTGATTTCTTCTTTGGCCCATTGGTTATTCAGGAGCATGTTCTTTAATTTTCACATAGTTGTAATTTTTCCAGTTTTCCTTCTGCTATTGATTTCTAGTTTAATTCCACTGTGGTCATAGGAGATACTTGGTATGATTTTAATCATCTTAAATTTGTTAAGACTTGATTTGTGGCCTAACATGTTATCTATTCATAGGAATGTTCCACTGAGAAAAATGTATATTCTGCTGCTGTTTGAAAGAATATTCTGTATATGTCTGTTCAGTTCATTTGAGACTTTTCAATCCTACTATTTCCTTATTTTCTGTCTCAGTGTTCTATTCATTATTGGAGATGGAGTATTGAAGTGTCCTACTACTGTGGTATTGCTATGTATTCCTCCCCTCACCCGTGACAAGGTTTTATATATTTAGATGCTCTGGTATTGGGCTCATATCTAATTGTAATTTATATATCTTCCTAGTGAATTATCCTTTTTATCCATTTATCCATTTTATCCTTATATAATGTCCTTCTTTTTCTCTTGTGGAAGTTTTTGACTTAAGTCTATTTTGTCTGACATAAACCTAGCCACCACTGCTCTCGTTGTTTTCCACTTGCATGAAATACCATTTTTTCCATCCTTTCAACTTCACCCTGTGTGTCCTTAAATCTAAAGTGAATCTCTGTAGACAGTATATACTTAGACTTTTTTTTAATTGATTTAGCCACTCTTTACCTTTTAATTTGCCAGTTCAACCCATTTTTATGTAATATATTCATAAGACTTACTATTGCCATTTTATTTATTATTCTTTGTCCTGAAATTTTGTCCCTCTTTTCCTCTCTTGCTGCTTTTCTTCGTATTTGATTTTTTTTGTATTTATATTCTTTGATTCCTTTTTCTTTCTCTGTGTTTGTTTGTGTGTCTTTATAGGGATTTTGTTTGTGCTTATCACTGGACTTACATAAAATTTCTTATAGTAGTGTATTTTATTATTGAACTTCAATTGCATACCAAAATTTTTTTCTTTACTACTTCCTCCTCATTTTATGTTATTGATATCACTGTTTATAACTTTTTATATTGTGTATCCATTACCATGTTTTATTTGTTGCTATTTTTAATATTTTATACTAGATTTTAAAATAATTTACCAAACACTGTTACAGTAGTACATTATTTGTCTATATACTTATCTTTCCAGTAGGTTTCATATTTTCATACATGTTGTGGTTTACATATTTTTGTACCCTCAAAACTGATATGCTGAAATCCTAATCCCAACATGATGATAGGAGGTGGGGCCTTTGGAACATCACAAGAGTGGAGACTTCATGAATGGGATTAGTGCCCTTAAAAATGAGACCCCAGATAGCTCTCACTCTATTTCTGCCATGTGAAGATACAAGGAGAAGTCAGCTGCCTGCAACCTAGACTAAGACCTTCACCAGAATCCATCCATGCTGGCACTCTGATCTTGGACTTTCAACCTTCAAAACTATGAGAAATAAATGTTGTTCACCTCACTGTTTATGGTAAGCTGTTATAATAGTCAGAGCTGACTAAGAAAGAAACTGGCACCAAGAAGTGGGTGCTACCATAAAAACAAAACAAAACAAAACAAAAAACTAAAAATGTTGAAGTGGTTTAAGAACTGGGGAATGGTAAGAGTCTAGAAGAGTTTTGAAGTGTATGCTAAAAGTTGAGAATGTTGTGGAAAGACATTAAAATGTGATTCTGGTGAGAGCTCAGAAAGAGGAGAGCTTCCATCCTCATAGGGAATACATAAATCATCATTTACAAAATGTTGGTAAAAATATGGACAAGAAAGGCCATTCTGATGAGGTCTCAGATGGAAATAAAGAATATGTTATTGGACAACAGAGAAAAGGTGATCCTTGTTATACAGTGGCAAAGAATTTGACTTGTGTTCATCTTCTGTTGTTTTGTAATAAACAAAACTTGTGAATGATTAAATTGGATATTTAGCTGACGTGAATTATAAGCAAAGTGGTTCCTCCTGACTGTGTTTATAGTAAAATGTGAAAAGACAGAAGTTACTTAAAGAGAGAATTATCAAGCAAAAGGGAACTAGAACTTAAAGGTGTGGAAACTTCTCAGGCTTTCCATGCTGCTAAAAAAATCAGAAAACGTGTACCGAAGAGAGCACTAAGGGTATGGCTGAGCAAACATTTGATGAGGAGATTAATATGGGTGTCAAACACTGACTTAATCACCTACTTCGACAGGAAAATCTCTAGTTTAAACTAAATTAAAGAAGGTTGCCAGACCTTTTGGATTTTATAAGACAGACCCTATAGGTATTTTGCTGTAAGCATGTTCTATTTTTCAATACAAGGGAAGAACCTGAAAGCAATTCAGAGAATATCAGGGCTGCTTCCTCACTTTCAAAATTGTGGGAGAACCACCTCACTTTCAACAGACCATATGACCTCCACTCAATGCTATGGGGGCAGGACCTTCCAAAACTATGGGAGCTCAAAACCTGCCCAGGAGAACCCTGCGGGCAGGACTCCCATGCTCATGGGTCTGGAACATGGTACCATGGTACCATTGCCCAAGTGGGCCTGGAGGGAAGAGTATGGAATCAAGGAGAATTATTCTGTGACAAGTGATTATAGCAGCTCAAACCAACTAAGACAAAGTACTTTTTACTTATTTTATTATACTTTAAGTTCTGGACATGTGTAGAATGTGCAGGTTTGTTACATGGGTATAGATGTGCCATGGTGGTTTGCTGCACCCATCAACCCATCATCTACATTAGGTATTTCTCCTAATGCGATCCCTCCCCTAGCCCCTTACCCCCTGACAGGCCCCGGTGTGTGATGTTCCCCTCCCTGTGTCCATGTGTTCTCACTGTTCAACTCCCACTTATGAGTGAGAACATGCGGTGTTTGGTTTTCTGTTGTGTTAGTTTGCTGAGAATGATGGTTTCCAGAATGATGGTTTCCAGCTTCATCCACGTCCCTGCAAAGGACATGAACTCATCCCTTTTTTGTGGCTGCATAGTATTCCATGGTGTACCACATTTTCTTTATGCAGTCTATCATTGATGGGCATTTGGGTTGTTTCCAAGTCTTTGCTATTGTGAACACTGCCACAATAAACATACGTGTGCATGTGTAAGACAAAGTACTTTTACGTTACTCTTTAGCATCATTCCATTTCAACTTGAAGAACTCCTTTTATTATTTCTTATAAAGCAGCTCTGGTGGTGATGAACTCTCAACTTTTGTTAGTCTAGGAAAGTCTTTATCTGTTCTTCATTTTTGAAGGACACTTTTGCTAAGTATAATCCTGGTTGAATGTTTTTTTCTTTCAGCACGTTGAATCTACATGTGATCCTATTCACTTCTGTCTCGCATAGTTTTTCTTGAAAAATCCACTGATAGTTTTATGGAGGTTTCTTTGCATGTGGTGAGTCACTTTTCTGGTTCCTAAAAATTACTAAAAATAGAGTTTTACCATACGATCCAGCAATCCCACTTTTAGGGATATACCCCAAAGAAAGGAAATCAGAATATTGAAGAGCTATCTGCACTCTCATGTTTATTGCAGCACTATTCACAATAGGCAATATTTGGAAGCAATCTAAGTGCCCATCGGTGGATGAATGGATAAACAAAATGAGGTACATATACACAATGGAGTACCATTCAGCCATAAAAAAGAATGATACCCTGTCATTTGCAGCAACATGGACGGAACTGTAGGTCATTATGTTAAGTGAAATAAGCCAGGCACAGAAAGACAACTCTCACATGCTCTCACTTATTTGTGGAAGCTAAAAATGGAAACACTTCATTTGTTCTTAGTGGCCTCCAGGAATCATTTGTATGCCAGGTTCTGTCAGTGCTCCAAGACAAGCGGAACAGAAGCCAGTTCTTTGTGCAACCACCAGAGAAGTTGGGGCGTTGGATGGACAGTTCAACTGCTTCCCTTCCTTAAGAGAAGCTAGGATCTTGGAGTTTTTGTCCACTTTCTTTGTACTGAACTGGGGGGAAGGGCCATAATGACTAATAGCCCAAATCACCATCTCTGATTTCACTGGTTCCCAGGCAGCTAAAGTATATCAGGTTCCATCACTGTTCCAAAACAGGCAAGACAGAAGTCAGTTTTCTAGAAAGTCCTCAGAGAACTTGGGGTATTGAACATGTAGTCCAACTCTTTTCCTACTTAGGGAGAAGATGGGAGTTGAAAGGTTTCCTCATGACTGTACGGCATTGTGACAGGTGCAGGTATAGTGAATGTATCAAATTTCCCTACTGGCTTTGATGTGGCTGGTTTCACTCTTGCCCAGGGTATAGCAGCCTGTCAACTGGTTTCTGAATTTCCCACAAAGGGAATTTTCTCATGTTTTGTTGTTGAATCAGTGTGTACCAATTCCACCATCTTCCTGACATCATTCAGTTCATTTTTGAAATTGTGAGCTACAATATAGTTAGAAGTGTCTTGTGGTCTATGGGAATTGGTTTGATCTCTCAATTAAATATCTTAACTTTTAAAATATATATATCTTTTTAAATTCATTTCCTGATGAATTTCTAACAAAATACATAATGTTGAAATAATAATTTACCTTATCACTTCTCTACCTAAATATGGTTTTCTTTCTTTGCAAAAATTCAAGTAGTTTTATAGCTGGCTAAAATCACAAGCTCAGGCCCTATTATTACGTTGGTGCAAAAGTAATTGCAGTTTTTGCCATTACTTTCACCTGCAAAAAAACACAATTACTTTTGCACAAACCTAATAAAATTTATATATATTTTTGGACATCTTATTTCAGGCTACACGTTTTATTGATTGCACTTGACCATTGAGAGAAAACATCAAATTCATTATGTTTTTGCCGAAAAATGTCACTGAATATTTTCTGTTTTGTTATGTTTTAAACTGCAAATAGTTTTTTTTTCCTTTTTCATTTTGCTCTGTCACAGCAAACTGCAGTTACAATTCATTGAGAAATTTTTAACATACTTTCTTCCATTCTTTTTTGTTTATTGCTCCAGTTGTGCTTTTAGCTTCTGCATCTCCATTCAATTCTGTATCCACAGTATGTTTCATTTTAAATTTCAAATTTTCTCGTGCTTTTTTTTTAAACTAGAAAAATAATTTAACTATATTGTATTTTTTAAATAAGTATTTTAATAACCAATTACGATTTATATAGTATGACTATAAAACATAGCTGTCTGCAAAAAATGTGAAAATAAACATATTACTATCTTATGTCAGTGCTTAGAATCATTTAAACTGAATCAATGTCTTGATACTAACTAGATTGATGATGTAATTATTTGTAATACTAAAAATGACACATGAATATGACATAAAAACTCTAAAGCAAGAATAGTATCCTTCTTGTATGTGAATCAATGGTAAAATAAAATGTTGTCCTACAAAAATAATAAAGTTGTATCTAATAGAAAACATTTTATACTGCTTCAGTTATAAAATCTAAATTTTAAAGAATTAAAATAAAATGACATTTAAAAATTCAGTTTTTCAATCACAGTAGACTCATTTCAGGTGCTTAATAGCCACACATGACTAGTAGCTACCATACTGGACAGTATCGGTATTAGGTTGCAGACAGCATGCCTGATATTACTTGATATGGCTCATCTACTACTATGCATAAGACTTAGCCTATTAGTTTATTCAAATATTTGGTCAATCCAAAGAAAAAATGTCAATCTATCTGGATGTTGCAGGTAACTGTTGGAACTGCATTTAGTTACACGTATCTAATACCACCCTTTTGCATTGACTATATGGCAAACAAACTTGGAAAACAATTAACCTATGAATTTAATCTTAAACTACCAGCATGGTAAGATAACTATAAATTCATATGGAAGAGAAAAATCCTTCCAAATAGTCAATAACATTTGTTAAACCAAGAATAATGAGGCAAAAGTTGTTGTCATACTAAACTTCAAAACCCTTTAAAGCTACATGGTGTTTAATATATTGTCTTACTGGCACAAGAACAGAGTATTCAACACATAAATATGGTACAATTAGATATCCACTTAGAAAAAGATAATGTAGGCCTTTATTTTATCCCATATGAAAAAAACTCCAGACGGATGAAAGAGTTAAACATATAATTACAAAACTGTGCATTTTTAGAAAAAAAAAATCTTAGAAGAGGAAAGGGCACAAAAACAAAGATTCACAAGTGAAGGTTGGCAGATTTTTTTCTGCATAAAATGAAAATATTTTACACAATAAAAGTAAAGAAAAGTTTGGAGAATATATCTGTTGCATAAATAATAAGCAAAGGATCATCATTCAAAACAAAATCACTACAAATCAATAAGAAAAGATACAAAATTTGGCAAAAAATATGAACAGGAAATTCAAAGAATTATAACAAAGGATCAATAAGCATAAGATGTTAAACCTCACAAATACAATAAATATACATTAAAATAAAAATAAGATTTTACCCCATGTTTGGCACCACTGAAAAAGGTGTATAATATTATACAGTTATTTAATAGAATATTATGGGTTCTTTCATATACAATTGAGGACTATGTATTTGTATAGCTTATTGAGATAGCAGCTTGGCAACATCTATAAAATTTTTAAATTGCATAATTTTGACTCTACAATTCTTCTAAGAACCTGTTCTATTTAAATATACATGTGCATATATATACTGTAGTTCCTCTGTATCTGTGTGGGATTAGCTTCAGGACCTCTCATGGATGCCAAAAATCTGCAAATGCTCAAGCCCCTGATACAAATGATGTAGTATTTGCATATCCTTCTGTATAGTTTAAGTAATCTCTAGATTACTTATAATACCTAATGCAATGGAAGTCCTATGTAAGCAGTTGTTATAGTGTACTGTTTAGGGAATAATGGTCAAAAAAAGCCTATACATGTTCGGTACAAATGCAATTGAAAAAAAATATTTTTGATCCGTGATTGGTTAAATACACACATGCAGAACCTATGAATAGAGAGGGCCAACAGGATAGATAGGTAGATAGATAGATAACAGATATACAAAATTTAACAAGGTTATTGACTTCAGTCAGATCAATTCTACAATTACACATCATACAAATATATGCATTTCACATATTTTTTCCCATGCGTAATTCCATGCTTTTTCTTACCTGGAGAACGTTTCTTTCTCCTTTCCTCCAATTTCTATGCACTATTTCCTTCACAATCCTCTTTTCTCAAGAAATCTGCCTTAAGCTAACCTATAGTAAACACAAATTGTATCTCTTTATGTACATTCAGCATTTATAATAAAATTAATTATATTCAAAAAGTAGCAAACATAGGAAGATTGCTTAGGAAAAATGTAGTCTGGTGGCTTTAACATTTATATTAGCCATTGTATTAGTCAGGGTTTTCCAGAGAAAGAATCAATAGGATGTGCATATATACATGAAGAACTTTATTATAAGGAATTGGCTCATGTGATTATGGAAGCTGAACAGTCAAAATCTGCACAGTGTGAACCAGCAGGCTGGAGATCCAGGGTACTTGATGCTTCAGATGATGTCTTAAGGCAATATGCTGCAGAAGTCCCTTTTGCTTGGGGAGGCCAGGCTTTTTGTTCTGTTCAGGCCTTCAACTGATTGAAGCCCACCCACATTACGGAGGGCAATCCTCTTACTCAAAGTTCACCAATGTAAATTTATTATTTATTTTTATGTTTCACAGTGTTTGCTCTTTATATTTTCCATTGTTTTCTTAGAGTGGTTGTACCTGGCTCAAAAGGCATGGTATTTTATCACTCTTGATACATATAATGGATGTGACCATTTTTTATTTTGCCAACTCAATAGGTGAAAAATAGCACTTCAATATATTTTCTTTGATTATAGCCAAGACTGCACATCTCTTGAGTATGGCTTCTTCTTCATAGAAAAGGAAAACTTTTTTAAAATCTGTAAGCAGTTCCAACAGAATCCATTTCATTTTCTGTGTCTAGTTTTCCCATGGACCAATGTGTTTACCTTGGGCATATAATTTTTGCTTGTATATCTCAAACAGTTATACTAATAGATATTTTCTTTTGTCTGTGTGTATTAGATATCTTTTTATTATTTTTATTTAAAAACATTTTAACTTTTATTTTAGGTTTAGGGGTATATGTGCAGGTTTGTTACATAGGTAAACTCATGACTCGGGGATTTGGTGTACAGATGGGTAGGCCCCAGTGTCTGTTCTCCCTCTCTCTGTTCATGTGTTCTCATTATTTAAGTCCCACTTACAAGTGAGAACATGCAGTTTTTGCTTTTCTGTTTCTGCATTAGTTTGCTAAGGATAATGGCCTCCAGCTTCATCCATGTCCCTACAAAGAACATGATCTCATTCTTTTTTTGGCTACATAGTATCCCATGGTGTATATGTGCCACATTTTCTTTATCCAATCTAGTATTGATGGAGATTTAGGTTGATTCCATATCTTTGCTATTGTGACTAGTGCTGCAATTAATATATATGTTCATGTGTCTTTACGGTAGAATGATTTATATTTCTTTGGGAATATAAATCCAGGTAGTGGGATTTCTGGGTTGAATGGTAATTCCGTTTTTAGTTATTTGAGGAATCGCCACACTGCTTTCCACATTGGTTGAACCAATTTACACTCCCAGCAGCAATGTGTAAGTGTTCCCCTTTCTCCACAACCTTACCAGCATCTGTTATTTTTTGACTTCTTAATAGTAGCCATTCTGACTGGTGTGAGATGGTATCTCATTGTGGTTTTGATTTGCATTTCTCTAATGATCAGTGATACTGAGCATTTTTTCATATGCTCGTTGGCTGCATGTATGTCTTCTTTTGAAAAGTTTCTGTTCAAGTCTTTTGTCCACTTTTTGATGGGATTGTTTTTTGCTTATATGTTTAAGTTCCTGGTAGATTCTAGATATTAGACCTTTGTCAGACGTGTAGTTTGCAAATATTTTCTTCAATTCCGTAGGTTGTCTGTTTGCTCTGTTAAAATAGTGTGCAGAAGCTCTTAAGTTTAATTAGGTCGTTTGTCCATTTTTGCCTTTGTTGCAATTGCTTTTGGAATTTTGGCATGAAATCTTTGCCAGTTCCTATGTCCAAAATGGTATTTCCTAGGTTATCTTTCAGAGTTTTTATAGTTTTAGGTTTTACATTTAAGTCTTTAATCCATCTTTAGTTGATTTTTGTACATGGTGTAAGAAAGTGGTCCAGTTTCAGTCTTCTGCATATAGCTAGCCAGTTATCCCACCATTTATTGAATAGGGAGTCCTTTCCCTATTGCTTGTTTGTGTAGACTTTGTCAAAGATCAGATGGTTGTAGGTGTGTGGCTTTATTTCTGGGCTCTCTATTCTGTTTCATTGTTCTATGTGTTTGTTTTTATACAGTACCATGCGGTTTGGGTTACTGTAGCCTTGTAGTACAGTTTGAAGTCCAGCAATGTGATTCCACCAGCTTTGTTCTGTTTACTTAAAATTGTCGTGGCTATTCGAGCTCTTTTTTGGTTTCATATGAACTTCAGAATAGTTTTTTTCTAGTTCTGTGAAGATGCCATTGGTAGTTTGATAGGAATAACATTGAATCTGTAAATTGCTTAGGGCAGTATGGCCATTTTAACAATACTGATTCTTCTTATCCAAGAGCATGGAATGTTCTTCCATTTGTTTGTATCATCACTGATTTCTTTGAGCAGTGTTTTGTAATTCTCATTGTAGAGATCTTTCACCTCCCCGGTTAGCTGTATTCCTAGGTATTTTGTTCTTTTTGTGGCAATTGTGAATAGAATTGTGTTCCTGAGTTGGCTCTCAGCTTGGATGCTGTTAGTGTATAGGAATGCTATTGATTTTTTTACCTTGATTTTGTATTTCAAAACTTTGCTGAAGTTGTCTATCAGATCAAAGAGCTTTTGAGACAAGACTATGGGGTTTTCTAGATATAGAATCATGTCATCTGCAAACAGGAATAGTTTCACTTTCTCTTTTCCTATTGGGATACCTTTTATTTCTTTCACTTGCCAGATTGCTTTGGCCAGAACTTCCAATACGATGTTGAATAGGACACCCATGTATGAATTTTATCCAAATACGTCCTCTAAATTGACACTTAATAATAACAGCCATAAAAACTTTTGCAGATGAAATCTTTCATTAATATAATTGCCATTGTCATTACCACCATCATAGGTAATTAGTGTTGTTAAGGAAGTTGTTATGGTCTTGGCACTAGCCTAATTGCTTTAGTTTTTTTAATCCTCACAATTACATTGTGGCACAAATACTCTTTTTATCATCCCTGTTCTACGACTTAAGAAACTGAGGTACAGAGGGTGTAAATAACTTGTCCAGGGTTATACAGATACCAAGTGCAGGACCAGGATTTGGATCCAGCCAGTTTAAATTCAGGCTTCCTTATGTTACATTGTCTCTCATGGAGATATGACATGAAAAGCAGACTTTCTGAAAATGAACATTGAAGTACATCCAGTAAAATCTTATTACTGATTGAGTCTAATCTCCTTGTTGAACAGGCATTCTTACATATGCTGTCCAATTCTTACCAGTGTTTCTTGACTCAAACGTTACTGTGGACAAGTAACTGACAATGTATTTTCTCTATATTGTGACCTTAGGCTTGAGGAAGAGGGGATCGGGAGAAAAGACATAAAAGTTGCAACTATGTCTAGGTAATTTTTTTTTAATGTCTTGCTGCTTAGTAAAATAAAAAGGGGAAATTACTGGTTATCTCATATTGTAAGCCTTTTTTGTTTATTCCCTAATTTTTACATGCACCCGAGCCTCATCACCACAGAGAGGCAGGAGTTACTTGAAGCAGGAGGATTATACCCTTGTTATTCTGAAATACTCTCATAAAGCTTACCCAGCATTTTGAAATGTTAATAATGAAAAGTGAATAAATAAACATATAATGCAGGGCTTTGGAAAAAGTAGCATCTCCTTCAGTAAGTGTCAACTGCTAAGCCATTTCCAGATGAAATATGATGAGAGAGTATAATATAGTGGCCACTGACATGGGCCATGGAGTAGACAGATGTGATTTTGTATTCTGCCTTCCCCACTTACTAGAGACAGTTCATAACCATTTACGTGCCTCAATTCCTTCATCTGTCAAAAGGAGATACTAATAGTAGCCACCATGCACAACTGTAGTGAGAATTAAACATGGAAATGCACACAAAATTCTCAATGCAGTTTTTGGCAAGTATTCAAAAGTAAGTATTCAAAAATATGGGCAAATTAGATAATATTTATCTAAGCAATCACACATGAATCCTCATCGAGCATTTGAGATAAGTGCAGTCAGCCCTTGGTCTCCCTGGGGATTGTTTCTAGGATCCCTGGTGTATATCAAAATCTGCGAAAGCTCAAGTCGCTGACATAACATGGCATAGTATTTGCATATAACCTATGCACAGCCTCTTGTATACTTTAAAGCATCTCTAGATTACATATAATACAATGTAAATGCTATGTAAATAGTTGTTATACTGTATTTTATCTGTATTATTTTTTAGTATTGACCTGTTTTTTTTTAGTACACTCATGTGTTGCTTAACAAAGGGGATACGTTATAAGAAATGCAACATTAGGTGATTTCATCATTTGGTAAACATCCTAGGGTGTACTTACACAAACCTAGATGGTATAGCCTACTACACACCTAGCTATGTGGTATAGCCTATCACTTCTACGCTACAAACCTGTACAGCATGTTACTACACTGAATACTGTAGGCAACTGTAACACAATGGTAAGTATTTATGTATCTAAACATAGAAAAGGTACAATAAAATACGGTATTATAATCTTATGGGATCACTGCCATATATATGGTCCATCATTGATTGACTATGTGGTACGTGACTATATTTTTAATCCACTGTTAGTTCAATCCACAGAGCCAGGACCCACGGGTATGGAGGTCCAACTGTAACACTATCGTCACCATTTTACAGAAGAGAAAACTGAGGCAGATGGGCAAAGTGACCTGCCTCGGGCCACAAAACTAGTTAAGCTGAAGAGCAGGGTTTCAAACCCATAGTGTCTGTCTCCAGAAACCATGTACTTGGCAACTACATTACACTGCCTCTTGGGATGCAGTTGAGTTTCTATTTCTATAATTCCTTCTATGGGAGATGAGAAATATCCTCTCTAAAAATTGAGAAGCTTTTTCCCTTGTTAAAGGGACTCTAGGCTTCAACAAATGGTTCAGGGTTGTGTTTGGGGGGAACGGAAGTCTTTCCAGGATCTGAAAAGTCACTGGTGGCTACCTCCTCCCTTTATCAGAAGGCCTTCCTTTTTGCTGGCCAATTCTTTTTGTTTTATTTTTTAATGATACATAATAGATATACACATCTATTATGTACCATGTATTTGGGGGGTACATGTGATAATTTAATACATTCATATAATTTGTAAAGATCAAATCAGTGTACTTAGGATATCCAGCATCTTAAATATTTGTCTTTTCTTCATGCTAGAAACATTCAAATTATTCTCTTTTAGGTATTTAAAAATACAGATTATTGTAAACGATAATCACACTATTGTTCCATCAAATACTATGTTATTTTTTCTATCACACTGTTATTTGTACCCATTAATCAACCCCCTTTATCCCTCCTCCCTGCTATCCTTCCTGTCCTCTAATAATAACAAGCTATTCTTTATCTTCATGAGATCCACTATGTTAGCTCCCACATATTAGTGAGAACATGCAAAAATTATCCTTCTGTGCTTGCCTTACTTCACCCGACATAATGACCTCCAGTTTCATCCATGCTGCTGCAAATGACATAATTTCATTCCTTTTATAGCTGAATAATATTTCATTGTGTATATATACCACATTGTCCTTATTCATTTATTCATTGATGGACATTTAGGTTGATTCCATACTTTGGGTATTGTGAGTAGTGCTACAATAAACATGGGAGTGCAGGTATCTCTTTGATAGGTTGATTTTTCTTTCTTTTGGATATATACCTAATAGTGGAATTGCTGGATCATATGGTAGTTGTATTTTTGTGTTTTTTTTTTTTGAGGAACCTCCATATAGTTTTCTATTGTGGCTGTACTAATTTCTGAGAGTTCTCCTTTCTCCACATCCTTGCCAGCATCCATTATTTCCTGTTTTTTTTTTTTTTTTTTTTTTTTCACAGTAGCCATTTTAACTGGTGTGAGATGATATCTCATTGTGGTTTCAATTTGAATCTAATGATTAGTGATGTTGAGCATTTTTTCATATACCTGTTGGCCATTTGTATATCTTGAGAAATGTCTATTCAAATCTTTTGCCCATTTTTAACTGTATTATTTGTTTTATTGCTATTGAGTTGTTTAAGCTCCTTATGTATTCTGGTTATTAATCCGTTGTCAGACGGACAGCTTGCAAATATTTTCTCCCATTCTGCAGGTTGTCTTTTCACTTTGTTGATTGTTTCCTTTGCTGTGTAGAGCTTCTAAGCCTGATGTAATCACATTTGTCTATTTTTGTTTTGGTTGCTTGTGCTTTTGAGCTCTTACACAAAAAATCTTTGCCCTTTCTGGCCAGTCTTAGTGAACTTGCCTTAAGTACTTTCTCTTACTTAGCAATTAATTTGTACACAGCAGACAAGGAGGAGCTGTCACCATGTGAATGAAGCTCCCCTAGTCTTGACATGGTGCATTAAAATATTCTTTAAATGTTTTCAGAGACTCAGCCCACTGAAGCAATCATTGTGTTATAGCAGTTATTTCACCTCATGGGTGTTACAGGTTTCAAATGGGAAGATATAATTTTTCAATACTTCAGTTATGACCAAACTCTTGCTTCAAAACTAATTTGACTTCTGTACAGAATACAATTTTGGCATGGGCATATTCCTTTTAAAATTTAACAATTAACCAAAACAATACTAAAATATCATCAGTGAGTCACCAGTGCACAGCTATTCAAAGACATAGCTTTGTGAAGCAAAATGTCTTTAGCCTTCATCAGCATGACTGCACTGAAGAAATATGGGTACACATACGGCAGAAGTTTAGAGCTGCTACTGGAGATGCAATACTCTATTTCTGGAGAAACTTTACTTTGTCAACAGATGAGTCAAATTATACACTTCTATTGAGGCCCTGAGTGTAAAGTATTATCTCCTAGCCCATGGTTTCTCAAACCCTGATCTATAGAAAGCTAACATTCCACTCAGTGACCTTGGGAGCCTTTGGCAATACTTATTTATTTATTTATTTTAGTAGAGACTGGGTTTTGCAATGTTGGCCAGGCTAGTCTCGAACTCCTGGCCTCAAGTGATCCACCCACCTTGGCCTCACAAAGTGCTGGAATTAGAGGCATGAGCCACAGCAAATGGCCTGTGGCAATATCTTATGAAGTAAGATTGACTATGCATGGCTTGCCTGCCATCCCTACCTCTGCTTATACCCAAAGGACTATAAATCATGCTGCTATAAAGACACATGCACACGTATGTTTATTGCGGCATTATTCACAATAGCAAAGACTTGGAACCAACCCAAATGTCCAACAATGATAGACTGGATTAAGAAAATGTGGCACATATACACCATGGAATACTATGCAGCCATAAAAAATGATGAGTTCACGTCCTTTGTAGGGACATGGATGAAATTGGAAATCATCATTCTCAGTAAACTATCGCAAGAACAAAAAACCACACACCGCATATTCTCACTCATAGGTGGGAATTGAACAATGAGAACACATGGACACAGGAAGGGGAACATCACACTTCGGGGACTGTTGTGGGGTGGGGGGAGGGGGGAGGGATAGCATTGGGAGATATACCTAATGCTAGATGACGAGTTGGTGGGTGCAGCGCACCAGCATGGCACATGTATACATATGTAACTTACCTGCACGTTGCGCACATGTACTATAGAGCCTAAAGTATAATAATGATAATAATAATAATAATAATAATAATAATAATAAAAAGAAAAAAAAACAAAAAACAAAAAAACAAAAAACAAAACAAAACAAAAAAAACCAGAGTAGCTTCCCATTTATCTTTTGATATATTAAGATTTCTCATTGGATTTCCTTTAAAGTAAAAAAAATCTTGATTTGATGAAATTTAAAAATGATCTTTGGGAACAGAAAAAGAAGTACGTGTTCACTGTTTTCTGTGAGACTGTCTACGTTTTGAAAATACAAAATGCACAGAGTACAGAACAATCATAATATTATAAGTATCTGAGGGGGGAAATAGTTTTGAGCCCACCAGGATTGGTGAACAACCAAACAAGGCAGCACAATTTGTGCCAGGCATTTTATAGCCATTGTCACAAAAAACCTTTACTACAACCATGATAATGGTCTAATCGTTTTCATTTTATGAATTAGTAAACTGAGCTTCAGAGACTTTAAGTAATTCTCAAAAAAATCACATAACTAAATAACCTGCAGAGAAGGGCTTCAAATATATGTCCATCTGTCTTCAAAGTCCATGGTCCTTTAATATTATATTACACCCAACTACATCTCCCACACATATCACTGTCACAGGATTTCAGAAATGGATGACATCATTGTAGACTGTGGGGGTCCCAGAATGCTGACCAAATAAGTCTAGCACACAAGGGCTCAATTATAGATATGATGTGAATTGGTTTGGCCACTGTGGACTTATAGAGCTTCAAAGGGGTTAAATTACAGAAGTTGCAAACAGACAGACCCTTGGGTTGCATTTAACACGCAGATGTGCTTTGTTTAGCCTACACAAAGGCTAAAAGATCAGGATATTCTACTAAATATCCAGATTTGCATTTTTCTTTTTTAAAAAGTGGAGTAATTACACACCCTGGCCCCTACGTTTCTGCATGACAAAAATCAAGTGTAACTAAGCAGCAACAACTGCCTCATCTAAATCAATTAACTCTATACTCTCTAGTTTACCACAATCCTCTCCACTCCCTATTGTATTTTATTGCCTGCTGTACTCATTTATGCTACTTGCCTAGATTCTGTGAAAAACTGTATTTGTAACTTCTTTTTTAGGGACTAGGAACAGAAAAAGAGAAAAACTTCCTCCTACTGGCCACTTGGAGACCATCCACCTGGAAATATACCAGATGGAGATTGGATTGGGGAGCACATTAATAATATGAGGTGAGATCACAATTCAGGAAAATGCTGTCAAAGAAGTACTGAATTCAATAATCTAGCTGATCAATACCAAGAAGGTAGTATGGGATGAAGCACCATGTAAGACCATGAAAGACTAACTCTTCCTACAACACATACTTATTGGGAACTTATCATGTCTCTCCAAAGCAACAAGGAGACAAAAACATGTAAGACATGGTCCCTGCTCTCAAGTTGCTCAGTCTAGTAAGGCAAAAAGACAAGAAAATAAACAATTAAATGTGAAAAAAGAAAAATACAATGTAATTAAAATAAGCATAGAGTGTTGTGAGAGAGTATATAAAACTAGGGTTCAGGAGAAGCTGTTATGAATGACAATTAGGAGTCACTATGTGAAAAAATAGAGGAGGGGAGAAAAGACAATCAAAGTAAAGGAATGGCATTTATTTAAGCACAGAACTGGAAACATCATGACTCTTCAGAGAAGTGTAAGTTTTCTCCCTATGACTGGAGCAAAGGAAGTATTTGGGGGAAGTGGTTAAAGAGGAGGCTGGAAGAGTAGGTATACATTCATATATACATAAATTCACATATTCATTCAATGGGAGCTTAAAGATACTGATTTAGGCATTGGGAATACAACAGAGAACAGGGCAGAGAGAACCCCACCCTAGTGAAACTTGCATTCTGAAGAATTCAGTCAAATTTAAAAAAATTACAATTGATTAACCAGATTAGTGCCATGACAGAAGTTTGGCTTTTTAAAGCGTTATGATAGAAACTAACCAGAAAGCTGGCTGTACATAAGATGATCTAGAATAACCAATAGTTCATAAACTTAACATGTTCTTAAAAAAAGAGCTCTAGGCTTTATTCTAAGGACCACAGGAAGCCACAGAGGGCTTTTAAGAGGGGCAGAATTGTGGTATGATCAAGTGTATTTTAGAGCGATAACTGCGACTAAAGTATGAAGGGCTGATTGGATGAGGGAAACTTTGGAAGCAAATAGACTAGTTGGGAGACTCAACTGGTAGCATAGGTAAAGAGTGTAATTGAATTCTTTGTGACTCAAAGGGTTAAATGCTTGAGGGAATGGATAACCTATTCTTCACGATATGCTTATTTCACATTGCATGCCTGTATCAGAACATCTCATGTACCCTATAAATATATACACCTATTATGTACCCACAAAAATTTTAGAAATTTTTTTTTTTTTAAAAAGAGGGGTAGTGGCCTCAACTACACCATTTTTTGGCAGAGACAAGGAGAAACAGACAGGTGAGGAGTTGTGACTTGCTAAATTACTGTAGTGAGCTAGAGATGGGAACTTTTAGTAGACCCAGATTTCTATGCTAGTGCGCCAATACCGAGATCCAAAACTATGACTAAGTTTAGTGAAGGTCAGGGAAGGTGAATTTGTTTCAGAAAGCAATGAGGAGAGTAGATCAATTCATAGACTCCATCACTTCATCTCATTATTATGAAAGTAGTCTCATTATTTGAGCAGTGCCAGTCCTCTCTTGAAGCTATGTCATAATTAGGTGTCCCATAACCAGGTAAAAACGGTATCCAGTATTTGAGAAACAGGCCAGGTTGTGACAAAAGTTTTATGAATAAGTTGATGTGGACCAATGAGGATAAGAAAGCTTTGAGTATGGGAAAATTCAGGCAACTAGACATGGAAGGCAAGGTGAATTAATAACACAATGAGAAAAATGTTCAGAGATGAAAATGACTAATATATGTTTAGGGGATAATAGCTGGAGCAGAATATTCATGTTGGGATAAATGGAGAATGTGTTCTCTCCAATATTTTTGGCAATTACTAAAGTAAAAGAATATTAAGTACTCTACTTTCAGAAAATTTACAGATTTCTCCATTTCTGAATGATCTGACTATAAAATTTTTTAAAAATATTCTTTTTGCTTTATTTTTCCCATTTAACATTACCTCATGAAAATAATATTAAAACAACACCCTTTATATTACCAGAAATTTATTTGACCTGTTCTCTCAAATTTTGATTAAGACTCTATGCATGTGTGAAAATTAGATTATTTTCTTGTGAGAATATGGCATATTGAAACATTATTGCCTGAATATTACCTAACAAAATCCAAGTCCTGCCAAACAAAGTACAAACTGGAAATTATGGGAAATCTCTTTAGTATAAATTAATGAAATCAGGAGAGTTAACATTTTAATAGAAACACATATTCCAAACAAGGTAGGATAAAGTCAGCCTACTGAAACTTTTCCATCTGCTTAGATTTCATTAAACAGCACCATCTCTAAAAATAAATTATATATTAGGAAATTACTTCATTGTTATTGCTATGATGTTCTACACAAAATCCAAGGAGACACCTGACTTTTGTGTTGGTACAGAAATGTATAGATGCTCTAATTATTGGTAATAACTCCAAAATTTGAAAGCTATTTACTAGATTATCTGAATCTCTTAAATTCCAGAGGCTTCGGACAGAACATACAAACTATGAGGAAAAGAAAAGATGAAATTTCATCAAGCACCTAGAGGTGCTTAATGAAGTTCCAGGGTAACCAAGATATGGACCAGACTGCTCAAAGCTATTGAATCCAGAGAATTAGGTAGAACAAGAATCTCTGAATCTTCTCTCAGATTTTTCATCTACGTTTCCCATTTTTGAAGCACTCTCTTTGGTTGCTCCTTTTTCTTATTTTTTTTCTTATTTTCTGCCTTACCAGGGCATGGTGACATTCCTTTAGTCACTATAGTTTGAAGTTCTGTTCAGCTAATATTGATTAAAGGCAAAAGAAAGATTTATTTTGTTTACATGGGGCCTAAGATTAATGTTTTCAGTCTTTATTGTGCTATATTTTAAAATTGATTTTTGGATACTTAATGTACTTCTACATTTTAGTGATCAGCTTTAAAAATTGGTTTGGAATTCAGATAGTGCTCTTAATTAACAAAATTAGAGCTATTTAGCTACTTTGAGAGTAGGCTACAGAGTCTGCTTACACATATTTACTTAGCACAAATTCTCTTCTTCATTAAATGAGAATAATGATATATAATATCTTGTGTACACTTTCTTAAGTGCTAAAAGTGTATTTCAAAAAACCAGAAAGACATTTTTCCTAGCTAAAAGATGCAATTAGAAATAAGATGCATTAGTATCTTACTCAAATAAAACCAGATTTTATGGAGGTTGGGCTAAGCATGGCAGTACATCCAAAGAAAGCAAATCCAATTCCAAAACCCAAAAATGCCATAAACAATTAATTACAAGCATGTTGATCAAGAACAGGTCCGTGTCATAGAAAAAGTAACATTGGAGCAGAATCTTGAAGGATGAGTAGGTTTTCATAAGGCAAAATTGTATAATGGGTGGAATCACAAGGGAATTTCAGGCAGATGAAATAGCATGAGCAAATGCCAAGGGATATCTAAGTATACTACAGATTCAGAGAACAGCAATTAGTGTAGTAGAGCTGAAACAGAGTTTGCATGATAAGGAAACAGGGGCAAATTAAATGCCAGGAATCAAGGGCGGGCCAGGGTCAAGTGATCACAGTCTTCAATGCCAGGCAAAAGAAGAGTTTATATTGTAGACAATAAGGAGGCCCTAAAAATGTTTAATCAAATGAATTATGTGCTAAGACATGTTTCAGAATGATTACTTTGGCATAAATGTAAGGAATGGATTTGTTATAGAAAACAGTGGAGATGTAGAGACCAATTAGAAAGCTGGTAGGAAAGGCTAGGAATCTGAACTAGGGAAGAAGGAGTAGAGATGGAAAATAAGCAACACAAAAGAATCTGAAGAAACAAAAACAAAACCCAGAGAATGACTTCATATTGAGTGAGGAAAGGAATCAAGCAACTATAACTCCTTGGTTACTAACCTGATTTACTTAATAGATAGCTGCGTCTTTCATCGGCAAAACGAACGTAAATTTAAAAAGTATGAAGTCAGGTTTGCAGCAGTAATGAATTGAGTTTGGGACAATTTGTGTAACGCCATGCTGGGTATGCAGGTCTGAAGCTATGCCTAAAGATAGAGCATTTAGGCTTCAAAGCAGAAGGGACGTGAAACCACCCACAGAAAAAGTAGAGAGAGAGGAGGAGGGGGAGGGGGAGGGGAGGGGAGGGGGAGGGGAGAGGGGAAGGGGGAGGGGAGGGGAGAGGGGAAGGGGGAGGGGAAGGGGGAGGGGAGAGGGGAGGGGAGGGGAAGGGGGAGGGGAGAGGGGAGGGGAGGGGGAAGGGAGGGAGAGAGGAGGGGGAGGGGAGAGGGGAAGGGGAGGGGAAGGGGGAGGGGAGAGGGGAGGGGAGGGGGAGGGAAGAGGGGAAGGGGGAGGGGGAGGGGAGGGGGAGGGGGAGGGGGAGGGGGAGGGGGAGGGGGAGGGGGAGGGGAGGGGGAGGGGAGGGGGAGGGAAGAGGGGAAAGGGAGGGGGAGGGGGAGGGGAGAGGGGAGAGGGGGAGGGGAGGGGGAGGGGAGAGGGGAGAGGGGGAGGGGAGGGGGAGGGGAGAGGGGAGAGGGGAAGGGAGAGGGGAGACGGGAGGGGAGACCAGAGGGGAGAGGGGAGGGGAGACGGGAGGGGGAGGGTAGGGGAGACGGGAGGGGGGAGGGGAGGGGAGGGGAGGGGGAAGGGAGGGGAGGGGAGAGGAACGAGGAGTGGAGGGGTGGTGGGTAGGTAGGGGAGAGGGGAGAGGGGAGGGGAGAGGGGAGAGGGGAGAGGAGAGGGGAGAGGAGAGGGCTGAAAAACCCTAGAGGACATAAATATTTAGTGAGGGATTAGAAGATGAAGAATCAGAGGGAGAGAATGAAATGGAACCGTGAGAGTGCAGGACATTCTGAAAAGGTAAGTAGATACCTAGCCAAGACAGGAGAGAAAATTCAACAAGAAAGGGATAGTGGATTCCCTTAATCATGCTTTGATGAAACAGATGTCTGATCATATCCCACATCCCTGAATTCTCAACTAGCTGTCTATTGCCACAGTATATTCACAAGCTACAAAGTACCAAGAAACGAAGAAAATCCACACTTTTTATTAACTAAGACCTTATCCAGTACCACATAATGATCCACCTATCCACTGAGCTGGGCTGAACCAGTAGAAGTTAAACAAACTCCTTTTGACCTTTGGCTCAGGAATGAGGTAGAAGCAAGTCAAGTGCCCTGTTCCTTGGCACCATCCCCCTGAAACCATACCCTTGTCATTTGACTACCAATAATAAGAGGAGGCATGAGAAAGTGAACCCACATAGAGCTTTCTCTTGGTGTCCACAGCTTACTGCCCGCTTTCTAGTAGGACTCACTCTGGCCAGGATTTTAGTGTAACCAGGCTTAACCCAAAGCTATCCACAAACTAAGCCAAATAGGTATCTCCATTATATTTGCTATATTGAGCTATATCCAGGTAGACTGCCCAACCTAGTTCACCAGAGAGGGATTATAAAACAGCCACCAGATAAAAAGCAACAAACACTTCAAGAAAACATAAAATGTATCACATTTGCTATCTCCTTACAGCATGTGTCAGTTTAAAGTCCCTTTTGTTTTTAAAGGCAATCTCTTGTTCCCAGAGAGAAAAAGTTCTAAAAACTACATTTATTATCATCTCTTATTCCCACTAGAAACAAAAAAATATATGTACTATTTTATGCAAAGTGCATCTTCCTTCTCTTATTTTTATGTTTCTTTTTATCATGAAATATTTCAAACATACAGAAGGGTAGAGATAATAATAGGATGTTTAATCACTACCCAGCTTAAATAAATATTAACTCTTTCATGTCTTTTGTATCTTTAAAAAACACAGAATTGCAGCCTCTTGGGTGTATCTCTCAAATCCCATTCTTTTCCATTCCCCCATTTCAATACTAAGGATGATAAATACAATTCTAATTTGTTTTCATATATTGGCTACATATGTATTCATCTCTAAAATATGTGCTAATGTTTTATATTTTTAATGTACATAAATGGTACTTTCCTATGCATATCATGCTGGAATTTTTATTTTTATTGTTATCTACTATTAAATATGTATGATTTCCTCTGATTTGTTTCTTATTCCTGAAGTTATTTAGTAATTCATATTTTTAATCTCCAAGCACGTGATTCTTAATCATATATATATATATATATATATATATATATATACACACATATATATTCTATCTTTTAACTGAAATTCATTCAGAGAAAGCTGCCTGCATGATATTGGCTCTTTAAAAATTTGTTTAGATTTTTTGCAGGATCTGAAACATAATATATTTTTGTAAATTTTATATGCAAGCTTGAAAATCAAGCTCACAAATTATATCATATTATGCATTTCTTCTCTGAAGAAATGTATATATATGTTAGATTAAGCTTGCTAATTGCCTTTTTTTTGAGATTTCTAAATACTTACTAATTTTTTGCCTGCTCGATTTACTGGTTTCAGATAGATATGTGTGAAAATCTTTCACTGTAATACAATTTTACCAATTTCTACTTTAAATTTGTTAATACTATGTATATGTTTGAAGCTATGTTTTTTCAGTGCATAAAAGCTTATACCAGTTATATCTTATTGGTGGCTTTTTCCTGTTATGTGATATCACTTATTTCAGTTAATGCTTTGTGCTTTAAATTCTATCAGAAGAAGCCTTACCCATCCCTTCTCTCTCCTCATGTAAGTAGCCTCAGTCCTGAATTTTGTGTTTTAACTTGTTTAGTTATATTTCAATCCTAAAATATTATTTAATCCTTTATGTTTTTAATGTTAGATAAGTGAACTTATATTGTGTATATTCTTGTGTAACTCTCTCCTGTGACTCACTCAACATTAGTACTAGGAGATTCATTCATGTTGGTGTGCAACTCAGTTCATTCATTTTCATTGCTGAATATAGCCACTTGCATGAATATGCAACAATTTGTCTGTTCTACTATGGATAAACATTTGTATTGTTTCCAGACTGGGGGCATTAACAAATAGTGCTTGTAGGAATATTTTTATAAATCTCTCTCTCTCTCTCTCTACACACACACACACACACACACACACACACACACACAAACACACACGAGTTTCTCTCAGGGGTTGGCAAACTTCCTTTAAAGGGCCTAACAATAAACAATTTAGGCTTTTTAAACCACATATGATCTCAGTCACATATTCTCTCTTTTTCTACAACCCTTTAAATATGTAAAAATCATTCTTAGTGTGCAGGACCTTACCAAAACAGGCCACAGGACATACTTGCCCATGACCCAAGTACCAATCCCTGCAGAGAAAACAGCCAGGAAGGAAACAGCTTTCAAACTTTTATATTTTTGCCAAATGAGGAATGTGAAATGGTATCTCATTGTGATTTTAATTTAATGAGGCTGAACATCATTTTGTATGTTTATTGGCCACTTGGGTTTCCTCTTCTGTGCAATGACTATTGAAGACATTTGCTCATTTTTCAAGTGGATTGCTTTTTCTTATGACCTGTATATTAGTCCCTTCTGAGTGATATGTGTTGCACATAACTTCCAATTTTTGTCTTGTTTGCTAAACAGAAACTTTTAATCTCGATGTAGTCCATCTACTTTTTCTCTATTATATCTACTTCTTTTCCCTTAGATTGTCACCTAAAAGTTTTTGTAATATTAGCCTGAAGTCTTTCATACACTTAGTATCTATTTTTATATACAAAGTGATATGGGAGTATAATGTCATATTTTTCTATTGCAAAGTTCATCCTTTCCCTCATTGAACTGGAATGCTGATTCTGTCACACATTAAGTTCTCACTAAATTATGCTGCAATAACAATCCCCGAATCATGGTGGCTTATGCAGCTTACTTCTTGCTCACATTACATACTGACAGCGTGTCAGCACTGGGTTCCATCTACAGTTCTTTTTTCTTTATTTCAGGATTAAAACTGAAAGAGCAGTCCCTATTTGGCATATGACTTTTTTTTTGCAGAAGGAAAAGAATTGTCAAACCTCGCAATGAGATTTCTGTCATTATAGGTATACACTCACCATGATTAAAGTTTCTGTCAGGTGTGATGTCACCTCTGCTAGCATTTTATTGGCCAAAGCAAGGTAGGCGAAGCCCAACTTCAATGGCAGGGTATGGGAGGAGTAGGGAGGAGTTCGCTCCTCTCCCAGGGAGGCACGGCAAGTTATATGGCCACCAGTGGAAATATATAATCTTATAGCAAGAGAAGGAATTTGAGGGAGGAATAATACCATTTACTACAACATATGCATGACTTTTTTTCTGGGCACTCTATGTGGTTCCTATAGTCAGGTTATCTATCCCTGTGCAGATACCACAAATACCACAGTCTTAATTAGTATAGTTTCATAATAATTATTGACATCTGGTAAGGCAAGGCATTTCAACATGACCTCTTTCTTTAGCAGTGTCTTGACTCTCCTTGGCCTTTGCCCTTACATATAATTTAGAAACTTCTGTAATCTTAAAATATATTAAAATACTTTATCCTACTAATCATAGTATCTTTTTATATATTGTGGAGAATATAAATGTACTTTATGGATTTTTATATCCAACCAACTTGCCAAACTGTCTTATTAATTCTATTAATTCTGTAGATTAATTAATTCTGTAGGTTTTTTTTCAGTTTTTTAATGTAGGTAATCATATCAAGTGTAAGTAATGACAGTTTTATATACCTCTTCTAATATCTCCATTTCCCAAAGTTAAACTGTGTTTTGGGTCTGTCTTTTATGCAGAATATAACTGAATTTTGCAACCCCAATATGATACTCTTATTTACCTCTCTTTTTTTGTTTCATTGTTTCTAGTTGACACATAATGATTATACATATTTATGGGATACAGAGCAATATTTTGATAGGTGTATACAATGTATAATGATCAAATCAGGGTAACTAGCACATCCATTGCCCCAAACATTTATCATTTCTTTGTGTTGTAAACATTCAAAATCCTCTAATTTTTTGAAAGTATACAATAAATTATTGTTAACTGTACTCAGTCTACAGTACTGCAGAGAACCAGAAATCATCCCTCTTATCTAGCTATAATTTTGTATCTGTTATACATTTCACTCACTTTTAAAAATGTTTTCTTTTTACTATCCTTTCTTTATATTTCATCTGCCCCCTTTACTGATTTTTTTATTCTTAAAAGTTTTCTATAAGCTTTTTTCTTACCTCAACTATAATGAAATATGTGGATTACATTTCTATTTTATGAATAGACTTTATTTTTGCATATATCTTTACCTAAAACTGTTTTCAGTAGTGTCTAACATTATTTGGTACACCTTTCCTCTTCCATAAACACACACACGTGCACACACACACACACAAACATACTAATCTTGGCTTCCTTTAAGTAATCACTAAACATATTGAAGAGTATGCACTCAATCCCCCATTGTTGCTATTGTTGTCTACCATTTTAGTTTTATCTTTCATTTAATTGCAAAATGCTATTTTCTATTCAGTCATGAATTAAATTTACTAAAATATCATCATTCGTGGCTTGCAATTGTTTCTTGCATTCCACATCCTTACTTACTTTCACCTTTTTTCTTGTTGGAAGACCTCCTTCAGAGTGTCTTTCTACAAGAGTCTTTTTTATGGTTATACATCTTATTCTTTCTATTGTTAAAAATGTCTTTATCTTTGCATTTGGATGGTAGTTGGGCTTAATGTATTACACCATGTACTTCTGGTATCTCTTCATACTGATGAGAAATCCAGCTGTTAAATTACTGTTCTTTTGTAGATCATTGACTTCTATGTATATCAGTTTTAAATTATTTCCCTCTATCCTTAATATTCAGCAGTAGTCATCAGCAGTTTCATTAACTTGTATATATTTACAAATTTAGTTTTAATTATTTTGCTATTTACAGTTAACTTTTCAGTGAGGACCCATGCCTTTCTTCAATTCTGGAAATCGTCTTCAAAACCTCCTTGAATGTTGTTTCTCTGCTATTCTCTCTCTTTCCTTATTTTGTAAATCCGATTAGACTCATAGTGGAATCTGTTAAACTATCTTCTATTTTTATTAACTTATCTTTCATCATTTTTATATTTTTATGTGCTGCATTCTAAGTAGATTCCTTGGCCACATATTTGATTGCATGCATTCCCTCTTGGTTTGTGTCCAGTTTAGAGTCTGTCTACTGAATTGTTAGTTCGATAATAATATTTTTTCATTTCTAAAATTTCTAATAGGGTCCCTTTTATCTCATTCTATTTTATTCTCCCTATTTTTCATATATATTTTACAATTCTGTTTATGAATATTCATTTATATCTTTGTGGATCCTAACTATACACTTAATCTTTTTCCAATTTTTTAAAATTTTCATTTTAAATAAAACAAATGTATCCTCTAACTGTGGATATTTGGGCTACTATTCCTAGCTTTATTTATGGTATGTGTGACTTATAGATTCATTGTACTTAGGGTACTTATCTATTTCTACCTTTTTTTCCCTTCACCCTCCCCTTGCTTAATAATTTTGTACTTTTTTTTTCACTTAGGAGCTTCTGTAGAAATGCCTGGTCTTACATAGGTGGCTTGAACCCCTATTCACATTATATAGGTGATATCAGAGAGCTAGTCTGTGCTAGTGTTGGGTTCCTTCACATCATAAATGGGATATAGATCCTTCAGTATATTCATAGTTACTTCGACTCCAAGTTGTTTCCTGGATTCCTAATATCCAAAGTCACACAGGTAAATACCAAGATAAATAAGAATATTCCATCAGCTGTACTGGACTTTTGTTATGCAAGAATGACCAGAAAAGCTGTGATATCTCCCTAGAATGTAATAAAAGGAGCAGGAAAGAACTACTCAACAAATTGGAGTTGGAGGGACAGTGCTGCATTTTAAAAGAGGAATGCTTTTGTTCCCCTCTAATGTTTTCTTCTATGTAGCAGGAGATCAATTTAAAGAAACATCCCTGAGCTCTCTCCATCCTCCTCATTCAGTCTACTCTTGGGGATAAGAGTTATGACTTATGTGATTGGTGAATTTGGAATAAGGAACCAGACACGTATCACTCAGCCTCTGCCTCTCCTTTTTCACTTGGGATCCTGCACCCAATATGAAGTACATATTCTGGTCCACTCCTTTATGCGATAAGCTTTAAGCATGGCCAGATCCCCCATGTGGGGTAGTCTAAGGTTTTCCAATGCTTCCTGTGGCTGGGAGGATAAATTGTTCTAATGCTGGAGTATTATAAAAGAAAGGCTTCTTGCCCACACATACAAGCCACAATATCTAATATCAGCTTTACTAAATATAGAGATGCTGCATTTATTTTTTTCTTATTTGTATCTATAAATATTTTAATAAATTCAAAATTCAGATGGGGAAAATTCAGGTCACCTCATAACTTCAACAGGGAGAAATAATAAAATTGTTTAAGGTTTATAATTTATACAATTTGGCTTTTCCAATAAATAAGTTATATTTCAAAAAATACTCTACACATGTCTTACCAAAGTTCTATGCCCAATCTTTCTTCCCTCTCTCCTCACATAATTTACTCTTATCACCTTTCTCTCCCTTCACTCTTCCTTTCTCTATCCCTGACCTCATCTTTCACCTTCTGGATCATTTAACTTTTTCCTTGTATTTCTTTGAGTTTTCCATAAGCCAATTTATCCTTTGTTTGGCTTCTTCAATTCTCCTCTCCATCCGTTTCTTGGATCCATACGGTAAAGGCCCAGTGGCTATAAAAGCACAGATTCCCACTTCGAAAACAGGTAAAGACCTAGGGAAAATATCTGCAGGTATATACATAACAAGAGGTTAATATCCAGAATATCTATAACAAACACCTACAAATCAACAAAAATAATTCAATTCAAAATTGGGCAGGCATTTCTCCAATGAAAATGAGGACATTGAACAGATATTTCTCCAAAGAAGATATACAAATAGACAAGGAGCATATGACAAAATGCCCAGCACCATTAGTCATTACAGAAATGCAAATCAAAACCATAATGAGATACTACTTCACATCCACGAGAATGGCTTTATTTAAAAAATCTAAAATAATAAGTGTTGGCGAGGATGTGGAGAAATTGTAACCCTTGTCCATTGCTGGTTGGAATGCAAAATGGCACAGCCACTGTGGAAAACACTACGATGATTCCTCAAAAAGTTAAATATAGAATTACCATGTGATCCAGCAATGCCACTCCTAGGAACATATCCAAAATAATTGAAAGCATGGACTCAAACAGATACTTGTACATCAACATCCACAGCAGCACTATTCACAATAGCTAAAAGGCAGAAACAACCCATCTATCAACAAATGAATGGATAAACAAAAATAATAAAATATTATTCAGCCATAAAAAAGAATGATTCTAATACATGCTACAACATGGATAAAGTTTTAAAACATTATGCTAGGTGAAATAAGTCAGAAGACACTGAAGAATAAATTCATTAATATGAAATTGTATAAATTCATTAATATAAAATATCTAAATTAGGCAAACTCATAAAGACAGAAAGTAGATTAGAGGTTACCTGGGACAGGGAGAAGAGAGAATGGGAGTTATTGCTTAATGGGTATAGAGTTTTTGTTTGGGATGATGAAAAAGTTCTGAAAATGGATAGTGGTGATGGTTTTACAACATTGTTAATGCGTTCGATGGCACTGAGTTGAATAGTTAATAATTGTTAAAATTAGAATTTTATATTATGTATATTATACCACCATAAAAAACTACAAAAAAAGGCAGACAGACTGTATATAATAATACTTTAATACTTTTATCCATTTAAAACATGTCACTGTCACATAGTAGATGTATAAGCGTAGGAAAACTACTTATTTCTTTGAAACTCATCTTTATCATCTGTTAAATTGGGATCACATTGCACTGCCAGCCCCATACAGTTTGAAGCTCAGTTGCAGCCTAATGTTTCTAAGGTGTCTAATAGTATATACATAGTAAGTGCTTGGAGTACTTAGCCCTTTATGTTTACAACAAGCATGTGATGTAAGTGTAGTTTTTCTATTACTAATAAAACTGCCATTTGCCAAAGATGGCCGTGAGAAACACATCTTCTGGGGAAGGGATTTTTTGTTATAGAACTGCAACTATGGCCTAACTTGAATAATTGCTTTAGTAATCAAGTCTTGTCCAGAAAGAAGGAATTTCAAGTGGGTTGGATGTCTCACACGCATCTTAAATTTAACATGTCCTAAGCAAATTCTTTAACATTTCTCCTGAACACAGTCCTTATGCAAATATTCCACATCACGGTAAATAATACCACCATCTGCCCAGTTGCTCAAGACAGAGACACCTCCCTCTTTCTCCTCCTCCCACCCCACACTCATTCCACTACCAAATGCAGTTTATTCCACTTCCAAAATATATCTTCAACTTGCTTCTTCATTCCCACTGACACTGTCACCACTCGGAATGCCGCAAAAGCCTCCAAATTGGTCTCCCTACTTCCTCTCTGAACTATCTCTTCTATTATACATAGAGTAACCAGAGTGATACTGAATATAAAATTACATTATGTAACTCTTTGTAAAACTCTACTTGCTTCTAATTCATTTTGAATAAAATCCAGACTTTTTAATGTGGATTTGCAAGCCTCTGAGTGATCTAGCCTTTGTCTGCAGTCCAGCCTCATCCCAGGCTTCTATTCCATCACTTATTTGGCATCAGCCACACTTGTCTTCGTTCCTTGGATAGGCCAAGCCCTTTGCCCCTTTAAGGACTCTGCACACACTGTGTCTCTGCCTGAAACATTGTCAACCCATTCTTCATCTGGTTTTAGCACATTTCTTCAGGATGACCTGCCATGACCCTGTATCTAAAGTAGGCGTTTCTATTACTCTTATAGCACCTGCACACTGATCTATATGTGCACTTTCTTGCTGCTTTCTTACACCTTGTTTCTGGCTACTTTCTTACACCACAATGTAATCTCTACGAGAACAGGAATTATAACTGTTTTATTCACCAAGATATCTATAGCACTACCATAGTGCCTGGCACATGGTAGGCATTCAATAAATATTGGTTATATGATTCAATAAGTAAAGTAAGCAGCAACCACTTGATACATATTAATATCTATAGGTTTCTTGAATACGTACCACTGTGTGTATTGATTTCCCACACATAAAATATTATATGAGTATGACAATACGTTTTCATTTCAACAGTTAGAAGGTATTATTTGAATATTTTAATTTCCATACAGACCATGACCATTTTACATTCACATAAGGACAACTTATGAGGGCTTTGTGGGTGAGCCGTCAACCTAAATGTTCTTGCCTTTCTAGCATGTACAGCTTCTAAATAATCCAATAAAGATCAGAAGGAATCATCCTCAATGAGACCCTTAAAAAGTTGAATGTCTGCTTATATCATATCATCTACTAAGTTGATTTTGAGTAAGACACAGCCAGTAATTTTTCTAAGCTAATCCTCCGCTTATGTCCAAAAACATGCACACACACACACACACACACACACACACACACAGGTTTACATTTGTATCCACAGACTTACTTTTTAAAACATAGATTTTTTTTTTTTTTTTTACTCTTTATAATTGTATCTCTAGCATTAAAATTAAAGAAAGCACATTGCGGGCAGAGGTCATGCTCAGCAGTGGCATTCAGAGAGCTGGGAAGTAGGAGGCTGACACATATGAGTTTTAGAGGGGATTTCTGAGGCACCAATTTTATGACATTTCTTAATGCCCCTCTGGCTAAGTGTCTGTTGCTGTCCAAATCAACATTTTCATTATCTGATGCTCTGTAAGTTATTTGCCCTAGTAAAACTGACAGCAGAAAGCTACCTAGCCAAGTTAATTAGGTTTTTCATTAACGTTTTAGCTCTGGTATCGCTTTGCCTTCAGTATGATGAAGAGTGTTTTGAAGTAACAAATTTAAGTAAGGATCATACAAACTTAATTTGGGAGGCTACAGATATCCTTTAGCTAACTTTCATTGCATTGGACTAAAATCTGTCATGGAGAAGGAGCAGTTAAAGCAGAATATGTTCTTCAGTTGAAAGTAGTTTAAAATGCACTATCGGGGCAATTCCGTTTTTGATTTGGTTTATATAATTTAATTAAAAGGCAACAAACCTTTAGTACTAATCCTTTCGTATTACCACTCTTGTGCTTGAAAGCTGCTCACATCAAATCACATCATCTTAATATAATTACCAGCTCACCATGAAAGAAAAATGTGACCTAAAGTAAGTTAAGGCAATAGAATGTTAGTCCAAGAAGAGCCTTGGGCCATCACTTAATCTAAGGATTTTCAAGGACTTTAACAGAGAAATTCTTTCCATAAATATTGTTGAAAAAGGAAGCCCTAAATGTAGATGATAATTGCAATGACAGTGACAACCACCACTTGAATAGTATTAACCATCTGCCAGACATTGTTCTAAGTCCTGAACACGTATTAACTCATTTAATCATCACAAGACTCTAATATCAGCACCCTTATTTTATAGATAAGGAAAAAACACAAAAGCATTAATAGAATGCTACTAATTGGTAAATCCAGGATTTGAAGGCTGGCAGGCTGGCAGGAGCAGGCTGCTCCAGAGTCCATTAATTACCATTACCTCTCTAGGGTAAAGAAGAGCTATTCAACTTAGGAGGAAAACAAGAGAGTTCTTGTTTTATAGACCCTAAAGAGACTTTCCCAAAGCACTGCCTCCCCTGTGATTCTTCACACAGGAAGTTACTGGATGGCTGTGATAAGGATACCACTACCACCAAACATTAAAGGTAGAAATAATATTAATACATGACTCACCTTCTAAGACTTCCAGAAGACTAGGAGCTTCACCAGCCAGAGGTTGGTAATGAAAGAGTAATCAGAGAAGTGGCGGTATTATGGAAGGAAAGTATTTATGTGCTAATTAGAGAGACTATACATTTCTAATGAGTCATCAGTCAGTTGATTGGATTTGAATCCTAACTAGCACTCAAAAATGCCACCAAAGAGGGAATTTCTATTACATTTATTGATTGGATTTGAACCCTAAGTAGCACTTAAAAGTGCCACCAAAGAGGGAATTTTTATTATAAAATGTATCAGGCCATGTCATAAGTGCCACTTATCAACCTAACACCTGTGAGGTATCTGGGGTGCTACCTAAAGGGCAAGGGTAATACAGAGGTAGGAGGACCTTGGTTGAGAATCCCTGAGATAAAGGAGATTAACATCAAGCAGACAACACGAACTAGTGGGTCCTTCTCACTATAGCCTCCTCATCTAAACTGTTTTTTCCCTCCAAAGAAATAATAGGTTCCTTTACATATGATGGTATCTTGGAGTCCAGAGAGGTAAAGCTGTTCAAGGTTTACATTTATGTTAAGCTTAAACCCAGGCACATTACTGCCAAATGTGGCTTTATTTTGTTGTTATAACTGCTGTCAACTTGAAAATACCTTCTGAAAGAAACTCTTTGAGAGTACATGGAAAAGTTCATACAATTGGTACATATTATTTTACTTTAATAAGTTTTCTTTTCCATACCAGTGATTTCCATTTGTTTAAATCATGGTTTTGTCCATATCTACTGATGTAAATGGCAATATTTAGATTGGTTCTGGTGCAGTTGAAATAACACTTTACTTACAATAGGGAGACTATTATCGGAAAACTATAGCAATTATCTTTCTTACCACTAATTAACTGATCTCAATTACATTGTTACTGCCTTTTTGGAAAATAAAGCAAAATAAATTTTTTAAGTATGTCAAATTAACAAAAGCACTTTCAGACAAAAATCATTCTAGTCGGACTGAAGGAGATATGTGCTTATTGCAAAAAAAAAAAAAAAATTAAAAAAAGAAAAAGAGAGAAACAGTTCCTGATTTCTTCACTGTCTGAGAAGCAAGAAACTGATATCCCAGCTTTATCATTTCTCCCTTTAGAATACCAGGGTGAGACCAAAGTTTCAGTGTAATTTTGTTGGTTAGAAATACTGTATCTATGGTATCCACCTCAAAAATGCCAGTACATTTCTTATAAGCATTTTTGTTTTAATATACATTTCCATGCTTATTCATGAGCTTGAGCATGTTTTACTGTTTTTGTAGCATTTGTATACCCCGATTTTGTGAAGCTACATATATTTTTAAATTTTTATTCTGAAATAATTTTTGATTTACAAATGTTTTGCAACAATAGTACAGAGAGCTTCCATGCACCCCTCATATCTTTGCTCAGCATCAAAAATACACACTCATCCCATCAGCTGTTGTCAGCACAGGCTATGGAGACTCCAGTCACCATGGGACATCGGATTTATTCTGGCTGCAACAAGGTAGGACTATACTTGTTAGACAGACATGACCCTATGGAAATGGTTCTCCCTGTTGGTTTGCAGATAATTTGGCAACCTGTACGGTTGTAGTAAAAGACATCCAACTGGAATTATAGTAGGAACTCAAGTAGAAGATGGTTGTAGGCCAGCTATAAGTAGCTTCTGATCTCAGCATTAGTCCCATGTTTGGGAATCACTTCTTGAAATTCGAATTATATTGCCTGGTCTTAAGTCAACTCTTTCCAAAATTATTATTCTTATGCTCTACCATAAGGTCTAAAATATCCCCATTATTCTTTTTAAAACAGAAGAACATCTTATATTTTATAATGAGCAATTAATCTATGCCAGGTGATTCTTTCCATACATTATCTCTTTTAATCCCTAGTTAAGAATTGGATAGCCAGAATTTCATCCCAGGCAGTCCATCTCCACGGCCCATGCTAAACATTACTACATGACAGTGCCTCTTAGTAACTTCTCTCAAAATTAATTCATCTCTTCACAGATATTCTGATACAAAGTTCAGGACTCTTATCCCCAAACTGCATTGCTTCATCTAATATATATATATTTTCTTAGGTATAATTTTTTATTTTTTTTTAAGTTCTGGGGTACATGTGCAGAACGTACAGGTTTGTTACATTGGTATACATGTGCCATGGTGGTTTGCTGCACCTATCCACCCATCATCTAGTTTTAAGCCCCGCATGCATTAGGTATTTGTCCTAAGGCTCTCCCTGTGTCCATGTGTTCTCATTGTTCAACTCCCACTTATGAGTGAGAACACACGGTGTTTGGTTTTCTGTTCCCATGTTAGTTTGCTGAGAATGATGGTTTCCAGCTTCATCCATGTCCCTGCAGAGGACATGAACTTATTCCTTTTTATGGTTGCATAGTATTCCATGGTGTATATGTGCCACATTTTCATTATCCAGTCTATCATTGACGGGCATTTGGGTTGGTTCCAAGTCTTTGCTATTGTAAATAGTGCTGCAATAAACATAGGTGTGCATGTGTCTCTATAGTAGAATGGTTTATAATCCTTTGGATATATACCCAGTAATGGGATTGCTGGGTCAAACGGTATTTCCTGCTCTAGATCCTTGAGGAATCACCACACTGTCTTCCACAATGGTTGAACTAATTTACACTCCCACCAACAGTGTAAAAGTGTTCCTTAGGTAGAATTTTCATGGGGCAATTAATGTTTTGATATTTTTATAGTTTGAATGAGTGATTCTTTCATGTGGTTCAAAATAAATTGGAGAAGTTTGTCTCCCACCCCTACCCTAGTTCACTCGTTTCCTGTTGCTTCCCCTATCCATTGATGATTTATCACTGTGGTATTTCTTTACACAAATATAAGAAAAGAGGAATATATAGTTTCATTTCACCACTTTCTTACAAAAAAATAGATGGAATATTATAAACACTGTACTGACTCTTGCCTTTTTCACATAACAAGGCATGTTAGAGATCTTTCAGTATCAGTATATACAATATATATATTCCTCATTCTATATATTATATAGAGTATATATATTTCTCATTCTTTTTTTCAGCTGCTGTGTACATGTGCCATAATTTATGTAACAATCCCTTTATGAAGAGGATATGGATTGGTTTCATCTTTTTCTATTATTACAAATAAGGCTGCAATGGTTAATCTTGTACATACATTTATGAGAGAAACTTAGGCTATTTCTTGATGACGCTTCTATGTTTTGCAGTATAAATCAACCCTAGGAGGCATTTGAAAATAGGCAAAATATGCAAGCTCTGAAGATACCTTACTACCCCACACCTGCCACTACAACAGCAGTCATTCCCTCTGATCCTTGTTCCCTGAAAAGATAGTCATCCAATAGTTTCACACACTCCAAAATGCTGACAAAGTACTTGCTTAATGTTTGGAAATGGCAATACGTTTTTTCCAAAGGAATGATTACTGAAAATGTAATTTCAGGCAACTTGATAAAAGGTGGGAAAAGTGATTTGGAGTAAGATGTGAGGCTTTCCTGTTACCTTCCCAATTGTCCAGACAAAAGAACACTCCAACTAATTAGAGGCTATTTTTCCAATCTGTGATAATCCAAGATTATCACAGATATCTTACATATGTTTATGTAATAGGAACATAATAATTATTTTAGTGTTTGAAATCACTTACTTCAACATAAATGTGTCCTGGGTTTTGTCCTTAAGAGACCACAAGCATTTACAACCCAAGCCCAGAGTGTTTACTCTGTTGCAATTTTGTCAATAAGACTCTATTTCCTGAAACTGGTAGATTTGTGTGTATATGTGTGTGTGTGTACAAGTTTTCAGTTTGGGATAAGATCTGGGGACATGGGAGAGAACAAAAGAAGGGGAAACAATATAGTTTAAAGAGTTTCTTAACAAAATCTAGTCAACATCCTTCTCCTTCTTCAGGCTCTTTGGGTCCTATCAGGCATTTTCCTGAGCAGCTAGATATCACAAGCTCAGGTTAGTGATCCAAGAGGAAGAACACAGTAATGAAGACCATAGCTTTGGGAACCCATTGCCTGGATTTGAATTCCAGCTCCCTCACTGACCATCTGACCTTGAACCAGGCCTTCTTGTGCCTTTATTTCCTGGTATTTAAAAAATAAACTTACTGTCTAATGGGGTTGTTATGTAGGTAAAATGATACAATATACGGAAACTACTTAGTGCAAATTATGAGCTCAATAAATGTCAACCATTATACTTATAACATTTTTAGTACACTGTGAAGTCCTTGAAGTTAACTTTACAGAATTTAACTATAAATTTATTTCTGTATTTCCATTTTCTAGCCAAGTAGTGGGCACATAATAAGTGATCAATTAATGTTGACTAAATATATGAATGAATAAAGAAATGAGTGAACTAAAGGACATCAAGTTCTCCCTCAGGTAAGTGAAAGTTTCCTTGGTATACCACTTGTCACCTTGATGAGCTAGGAAAAGGGAGATAAATATTAGGTAGAGCCATCTTAGAAAGCACTATTCTTTTTTTCCTATTTGGCCAAAAAGTATGAAACCTGATTCACAGACAATACATGAAATCTTGACTTCGTGTAAGTTTGTTTTTCAAAACAAGTTGTTGACTCATACATATATAGATATATACATGTATGCATATACATACACATATACTTTTTTCCACCTTTGCAAAACTTTTTCTATAAATACATTTGCAAATTTATGGAGAAAAAATGCCTTTGTCAAATTATGTGTCAAGTAACGATTTTCAGTTCTGAAAATATAGTCATTACAGGGATCATACTTAATTGTTACCCTGTCAACTTCTTCCCCACTTCTCCATGGAACCCTGATGATTTAGTTTAACAATTCTATTGTATTTGTGTCTTTTAACATAAGCCATTTCAAATTAATTTTAGTAGCAGGTGGATATACAGCTATATTCAATGATAACTAGATAGAGAGACATAAGATAGTTAGAGATAGATGATGGAATAGATAGTAGATAGAGAGAGATGGATAGATAGATAGATAGATAGATACATAGATAGATAGATAAACAGATAGATATGATAGACAAGTAAATAGGCAATTCTTACAGTGCCTAACATAGATGGTTGAATAATAAGTATGAAAGGTTAGCAACTGGTATTTGTACTTCATTTACCTTGTATGGAGCTAAATTTAAAAAGTTAAGTGTGTTCATTGTTCCCCAGAAATAGAGCATCAGAAACAGCCTTAGTCTTTTAAAATAAAATGCCTCCTTGACATTTCGACTTGGATGGTTCACAGACATCAAAAACTTAACATCCTTTATATAAATCTCTTGATTGTTCCCTATTATCCTAGTCTTCTTCATCTAAGTAAATGGCATCATATTCCTCCTCCAAACTAGAAACCTAAGAGTTATCATCAAATCCACCCTGTCTCCCACATCTACATCCAATCAATTAAGAAGACCTGCTATTCTACCATCAAAATATATCTTGAGCCATCAGTTTCTCTCCATCGGCATTAACACTGCTCTTATCCAAGTCACTATCATTTCTGTGTCACAGACAATGTCCCTACCTGTCTCCCTGTTTCCAGTCTTGTTTTTTCCCCAATCCATTCTACTCACAGAAACAAAAATGATCTTCCTAAAATGTAAATCAATTCATGCCACTCCCTTGATTTAATCTAGCAGTGGCTCCCCATCGCATTTAGAGTAGAAGTCAAACTCTTTACTAGGGCTTAGAATTCCCTGCAGTATGTGGCCCCTGCCAACTTTCCAATCTGATTTCCTGTCCTTCTCCCCTTGATCACGCTATTCCAACCACTTTTGTGACACTTGCTCTAGAATTTAGCCACGTATTTAGAAATAAACACGCATGTACTGTTGTTCATTGATTATTGACTTTTAGGTATTATCTATCAACTTTCTCTTATAAAAGATGAGGGCTCGACTCTCTTCTTGTAAAGCACCAAGCACTTTCCCACCTGAGGTTCTTCATAGGTTTTACTTCCTCTGTCAGAAATGATCTTTCCACTACCACTACACACATCTTCACGTAGCCAATTCCTCAATTTTTAGGTCTAAGTTTAAATGTCACTTCTTCAAAAAGACCTTTCCTAAAAACTTGGTCTAAAAGTATTCTTTCCTTATTCTTTTAGCTTAGCTCCTTGTCTGTCTCCTTCACTGCATTGAATACAATTTGCAATTCTTTTATTTTATATTGTCATCTTATTTTTTTTTTCTTTCTCTCTGACTTGAATGAAGAAGGGATCCTACAGTTCTCATTTTTTTAATCACGTCTCCACCATTTTAGTACTGTGAGTACCACACATTGCAGCCAAATAAGTATTTTTCAATAATTAAATAATTAAAAGCAATGCACAAAAATTTGAAAAGTTTGATTTTCACATCCATTGTAAATTAAAAACAAAAAATGCAGTTTAAAAATCTATATAGTTTTTGCAGTTATGAGACGGACACAGGTTATAAATATTTCATAACACTCACCCTATTTGTGATTTAGTCTATATTTCTCTGAGTGTATTTAATAATGTTCATATAAATAACAAAAAATATTTTTCTGAGTTTAAATACAATTGGACACAGTGGCTAAGCAAATGTCAGGCATGAATGAGTAATTCAAATATCTTAAAGAAAATTTTTATTTTATATATAAGAGCAATTCTTCAAAATCTTATTAACAGTAAAGTTTTTGAAGTAGAAGCACACACTAAATAATAAATTAATAAATTCCCTAAGAAATAGGTTTGAATTTAGTTATAAACAACTATAATTTTTCCAAACAATGACGCAGAAAATAGTTTTCCTTGAAGGAGCAGACTTCCTTTATGCCAGAAAATAAGTTTATGATGGGTCCTTAATGTCAATAACAAAAATATAATAGCACCATCAACATGATCAAGAGGCATTTGTTAACATGACCAGTTGAACATTAAGATGTTCTATAAATGAAATTTCTGGCTAATGGTCCATTACTTACCACAACAACTTCAAAAAGTGCTTGTTTTCTGAAGAAACAGCATGCACATTTGACATCTTATTGCTTTCCATTCATGAGTCAGATTGTGAAGGTCGGGCAACACCCCCATACAGTACATTTAAGTAAGAATTTCCCACTGATTTCAAAGTCACCTTCACACAAAGAAAAGTTCCTTGCAGTATAGGGGAAAAAACATGCAAAGATGCAAAATATAAACCAATATGTATTTTCTATCCCTCTATCAGAGAAACAATTGAAATGTGGCATTCATTTTTTTCTGTATCTTGTTTTTTGCTTTTTAAAAAAACGGTGTTTTTAATTAAATTAGTATATTTGCATTGTTTAAAAATCCAATCATTCCGTAAGGCTTATAACAGGAAACAGGTCCCCTGCCCCTCTCCACCACATCCTAGATTTCTCTCCATAGAAAATGTTCATCTATTTGAGCTGTTTCTTTTTGTTTTTAACCTCTGTGATTGTAAATATTAATAACATGCTTATAGTGTTTTTTCCTAAATTTCCAGTTTTGTATATTTTCCATCATCTATCTTCCTGCTGTGGAAGATAAAAACTCATCACTTTTACACACTGTCCTATACACAACACACACACACACACACACACACACACACACACTCCCCTTGCCCCATCTGCACCATAGATTTATATAATCAATTTAGGTTAAATTAGTATTCAGTACTTAAACTGTTAGGACTATATAACTACTATTCACTGCCAAGGGACGCAGGGTGCCATGATTACCTCCTTTTTTTACAATTTTTTGTTTTACCTGGAATTCAACATGATTTTAGTTTTCCATTCCATTCACTTTATCATCAATATAACTCACTGATTTAGTGCTAAGTTCTCTATAAGAGACATGAAAATCCTCTCAGCCATGTCAAATAGTCATACTGTTCCTTCCTTCCTTCCTTCCTTTCTTTATTCTGGTTGTCATTCTTTTGGGAGCTCTCTGTCCTCCTGCTCTGTTCTGAACTGTAGCTGTCTGCACTTGCTATGAGGTGCTCATCCCAAAGCTTCCCCCACAACATCAAGGGAATTCCCTTCTCTTTTCTGTTCTGTTGAATCCAGTGTTTCCTGGATCCCATATTCTTTTCTAATTTGGTTTCCCAACTAATTTTGATGGAGTACATCATCCAGAGTTTCCTAGAAAGGGATACATGAGAGATAAATTCTTAAGACATCAAATATCTGAAAATATCCTCATTCTAATGCACATATTTAACAATCTGAGTGTAGACTTTTAGGTTGGAAATTAATGCAAATCAAAATGTTATTAAATTTTATTTTCCAACTACTTTGTAAACTTTTATGCCATGCTTTGGTTAACATCCAAGAGCTAGCTAGCTAGCTTGCTTGCTTGCTTTCTCTTTCTTTTCTCTTTTCTCCCTCCCCTCCCGTTCCCTTTTCTTTCTTTCCCTTTCCCTTTCCTTTCTTTTCTTTTCTTTTTCTCACTCTGTAGCCCAGGCTGGAGTGCAGTGGCACCATCTCAGCTCACTGCAACCTCCGCTTCCCAGTTTCAAGTGATTCTGGTGCCTCAAAGCCTCCCGAGTACCTGGGATTACAGGTGTGCACTACCATGCCTGGCTAATTTTTGTCTTTTTAGTAAAGATGGGGTTTCCCCATGTTGGCCAGACCGGTCTTGAACTGGCCTCAAGTGATCCACCTGCCTCGGCCTCCCAAAGTGCTGGGATTACAGGCATGAGCCGCCACACTCAGCCTGTCTTTCTTGAAATCTCTTTTTCTATGTTGCTAGAATCCATTTCTTGTTTCTTGAATGCAGTTTAATAATTACTACCTCTCTAATGAAATCACAATCTTCCAAAGAGAGCAATCAGATGGCCTCCACGTTTTGTTACTCCTAACAACTAAGAATAATTATTGAGAAGTTTTTATGTACCAAGAACTCGTGTAAACACTTCTTCACATGCATTAGTTTATTACATCCTTACAATAATCCTATGAGGTGCTTTTATTATATTCACTCTACATGTGAAGAAACTGAGAAAGAGGGAGTTTATGTAACATGTCCCTGATCATGGAACTAGCTAAATGTTAAGAGTTGGGATTCAAACTTAAGGAGTTTAGCTCAAAAGCCTATATCCTTACCTTTTTAATCATTATGATATACTGCTATTCAATAGCCCTTTTAAAACATTTTATGAAAATACTAAGGCTTGTTTTTTTTTTCTGTTCCACGTGTCACTCTATTTCTTAGTTACTTTTCTGTTTTGATTTCTGCTTTTCATGTTGGAGCTTTTCCTCAAATGTCATTCCTTGATTATTCGTTTTTAATTTAAGATTGAGACAAAAAATGTTTATCAATAGCTTTATGTGTTTGAGCAGGGCCTAGCAAATGATGTACTTCACTGGTGCACTGATTTAATAAGTACACAGCTGTTTCATTGGGATCTCTAAATTGTTACTCTCTGTAGACCTTTGTTATGAGCCTGGAAAATTTCTCTAAAGAGGAATCTTTCTAATTTCTGCATGAGAACTTTAAACTGGACTGCTAGTTTTCTCAGAGTTAAATTACAGAAAGGTCTGGGGATCTCATTGTATAGTATGTTGATTCCCTCTTAATCCTTCTGTTTTCAGTATAGGACCACTACCCTCAGCTTTGTCTGGTTTCTCCAAGTCCAGGTCCTGCTACTTAAACTTCTTTGGAGAATAAATCTCTAGTTTTCTGCCCAGAGGTATGTGTGGGTGTGGATGAAAGTACATGGTCTGGGAGAGGATTTGGCAGTTGTCCTTCTTAAACAGACCTTCAACATGATCCTGTTAACATTTGCCTTACAGAGCTATAAGGTACCTCAGTTTCTACCTCTTTCCTAAACTCTAAAGTACCTATCAGCTTTTTTTTTGACTTCTTAACTTTATGTCCCACCACAATCTTTGTCCTGCCCCCTCAAGCTTAGGTTTCACCTTTCTCCTTTCTGCCCCATGGCTTGCCATTTGTTTACCTGCTTCCCAACTTCCAAAATTGTGTTAGCATCTCGTCTGTTCTGCTGCTATTTCCCTGTGGATTTATGTCGTTTTATCCTATTAGTGGGTTTTAGAAGGGAGCAGAGATTAATGCATATTCACTCTACCATGTTTAACTAGAAGTTGGCATTGGCTTTCTTGATAGATCAAGGATAGACTGTAGACAAAATTATTTTATGCCTTGCTACCATTCTGAAATGAATTTGTTGATTATTGTGTGAGCTCAGCTGGTGCTAATAATAGCAAAGTTGTGAGTTAAAAATCTTTGTAAGGATCAATTATCTCTGCCGTGTTATTGGATCACAACTGTACCTTAGCCTTCACCCCAAAGCGCAAAAGCATTTTCTAAGGTCTGTAGCAGAACCAGGTAAAGAACTACATATAGTCCTTTTTTTTTTTCATCCAGTGGGATGAAAAGTGTTAGGAAATAATAGGAAAATAATACTAGGAATAATGAGAAAATTTACTCACAAATACTCTTTATAAGAAATAGTTATCATACCAATTACTAAGCAGGTAGCATGTGCTTAAACAACAGCCTGAGATTCCTCTTGTCTTATCATCATTCTCAAGAGCTCAATTTCCCTGAATATGTGGAGTCCTAGGAACAGTCTGAAAATACATCCAATCCTCCAAGTACTTAACAGTTCCCTGCACCCCGCTTCCACTTTTTTTTTTTTTTTTGAGACTGAGTTTCTCTCTTGTTGCCCAGGATGGAGTACAATGGCGTGATCTCAGCTCACTGCAACCTCCACTTTCCGGGTTTGAGCAATTCTTCTGCCTCAGCCTCCCCAGTAGCTGGAACTACAGGTGCACACCACCACACCTGGCCAATTTTTTGTATTTTTAATAGAGACGGGGTTTCACCATGTTGACCAGGCTGGTCTTAAACTCCTGACCTCAGGTGATCCGTCTGCCTTGGCCTCCCAAAGTGCTGGGATTACAGGCATGAGCCACCACACCCAGCCAGTTCCCTTTTTGAGTGTTTTTGGACCTGCAGCTAAATTCTCAGCAGATGGCAGCAATACAGAAATAGAGGTAGTGTTAGTGTGCTTATGGGCAAGACTGCCTACTGCCTTATCGTCCTGCCATCTGAGTAAGAGAGTGATGTAAAAGCAATATAGGACTGAGATGGAAGAAAACGGGGGCCCATTAAAGCTTTTGACTTAACACTGGAGATACAGTGCATCTGCTATACACACTGTTGTCAGTTGCTCTGCCCAGAAATAGAATCAACAGAGTCCTCTAGCTAGTGCTGATGTTACTGCAAGTGTTGATAGTATGCCCTTCAGCACTTCACACTTTCCTCAGAGCTTTTTGTCTACTTTGATTCACTGCTTCAGTAATTTTGACATAATTAAAAAGCAGTAATATTTAACTCTTCTAAACTGAATGTACCTCAACAATACTTCCCTCAAATCACCTATTGTTTAATTAAAACACAATAAATGTCTCATCATATCTAATTAAAATGCTTTTTGAAAGCAGGTAATTTACATTGCAATTATTTCTCTGTAACAGTTTGACAAGAATCTGCGTAAGCGTGAAGTCTTTACTAACAAAAGAAGTGGGATATATAAATTAGTTTTCAAATCATTTTTATAGATGTCTTTAGAATTTCACTTTGATTGCCCCTAGCTCTTCTTGAAATTCTTGCAAAAGTCATTTTGGAACTCCAAATCCCCACATTTCATAGTACTGCCTTGGTCCTCCTGTTAACATTGCCCTCCACTTTTATTTTCAAGACTCTGTCTATCTTTGTCTTCTCGTGATTATCCACGCTTCTTGTTTTATTCCTACCAGTCGGATCGCAACTGCTCAATATGCCCACACTCTTACCACCGGATCAGTTTCTCCACACACCTCTTCCATGTAAATTTTCTTAACCTTGATTTTTCTTCTCTCATAGTTTAAGTTCAAGCCTATGCCATCTCACACTTAGACTATTGCATTAGACTCCCATCTTGCTTTCTGTCGTCAATCCCACCCTACGTATCATCACAATTACCTTCTAAAGTATAAACTTTCTCATATCCCATCTCTCCTCAGGAACCCTTAACAAGATCTTCACCATTTATGATATAAAATTGATATTTCTTATTATTCTATAGAATAATCCCAGTAAACAGCCTCAGTTTTATCTAATACTGATCTCCGCCATCAACCTCAGCCACCCAACACAAGCAGCTGTTACCCAAACATACCACTCACTCTCCTGACTTTGTGGTTTTACTCAGAATCTCTTTTACCCATAATGCCTCACTGTTTCTTTTTGCTCACACATTTCTTTTAAAGATTTTATTCAAATCATTCTACTACAGAAAGATCTCCTGAAGTCAAAATTTATCTTCATCACCCTTTCTACACTCCCTTTGCATTTTGAAATATGTGAGTTAACAGAGAAAAATATAATAAGCCCTGTATGTGATCAGGTGCTTGACTTTCTTTTTTAAAAAAATTTCAGTAGGTTATTGGGGAACAGGTGGTGTTTGGTTACATGAGTAAGTTCTTTAGTGGTGATTTGTGAGATTTTGGTGCACTCATCATGCCTGAGCTCAGACTCTTCTTGGGCGGGTCTTGCTGCAGCTACTGTGGGGTATGGGGGTGAGATTACCAGGTCACTGGAGTTGTGTGCCTAGGAGGATTATGGCTACTTCTGCTGAGTCATGCAGGTTGTCAGAGAAGTGGGGGAAATCCCACAGTCACAGGCCACACCCACGCAAACCGAAGGGCTAGTCTCACTCCCATCATGTCCCCTGCAACAGCCCCAAGTCTGTTTCCAGGAGGAGGCTGAGAGGGGCTTGAAAACTTGCCTGAGGCTACCCACCTCCCAACTGCCAAAGAAAACGGCTTTAGTTCTTCCCCAACCTGTGAAGTCTGCATGCCTGATTCCTGAGAGCGTGTGTTAGGGAGCGTAGGGTCTCCCTTTCCCACTTCCGCAGTTGGGGCACTCACAGTATTTGGGGCGTCTCCTGGGTCCTACAGGAGCAGTCTGCTTCCTTCAGCGGGTCTGTGGGTCCTCTTGGGATTGCTGGTTTGTTCTTGCAGTCGATTTGGAGCTCTCATGCTGTCACCGGGTCCCCGCAGCCAGCTTTGCCCCACACTACCTCCAGGTTGCTCATAAAAGGTTTTATTATTTGTCCCTTCTAACAGACGGAGGGAAACTGGGCCTAAAATAATTTGTATAATTGCCCAAAGTCATACAGTATTTAGAGCCAAGATTTAAATCTGAGTCTACCAGACTTGAGAAAATTCATAATCTTAACCACTATATACACGAAAATATATGGTAAGTTCCTTCCTTTTTCTATTCACTTATTCATTTTCTTTCCTAGCGGATGAACAGAAGGTTGACAAAATACTTCACATTTTTGTGTATATAGAGACACAAAATGTATATAGATGATAGATGACAGATAGATAGATGTTAGACAATAGATAGCTATAAATCATGATAGAGATATCTACTTAACATGTTCTTGGTGATGAGAGCTGTTAGAGGACAAGACTATTCAAGAGAATTATTTCTTAGTGCTTAACTTAACTTCCCCAACAATAGCAGAAGCAAAATCAAGTTAAGCAAACATGGAAGCCAGCTTTCAAATAGACAATATTTGTCAATAAGGCAGACCACCAGGGAGCCAATAAGATAATATGCTTGGGAGCCTGTGGTGAGAAAAAAAATACAACAAAGCTGAAAGTGGTATTTTCATCTGTCAGGTCTGTTTGAGAGGGAAAATGTGGAATGAATAAATTTTAAAGCCACAGAAATCAAAAGGGCAACTTAGAATACCATTGTCCTTTTACCGACGTGACTAATGCTTAACTTTTCAACCAGCATCTCCTAATACCTTCAAATGTTTGAATGAGATACCTCAAAAGCAATTATTAGACTCAAAATGTCTATGATGCATTAGGAGTCACTGTTGCTTTTTTTTTTGAGACGGAGTCTCGCTCTTTCACCCAGGCGGGAGTGCAGTGGCGCGATCTCCGCTCACTGCAAGCTCCTCCTCCCGGGTTCACGCCATTCTCCTGCCTCAGCCTCCTGAGTAGCTGGGACTACAGGCGCCCGCCACGACACCCGGCTAATTTTTTGTATTTTTAGTAGAGACAGGGTTTCACCGCATTAACCAGGATGGTCTCGATCTCCTGACCTTATGATCCGCCCGCCTCGGCCTCCCAAAGTGCTGGGATTACAGGCGTGAGCCACTGCGCCCGGCCACTGTTGCTTTTTATTTGCCAAGAAAACATCAAATACACACACACACACACACACACACACACACACACACACACAATACACAGAAAATCCATGACATCACTCATTGCTGAAATTCTTTCATATAAAGGCCTCAGTTTGATCCTGGAAAGTTTATAACTACCTATTTTCACATGTCCTTTTTGCCTTTTAATTCTACATCAGTAGCTATTCCTTTACTGGTGATACATGATGGTAGTAGCACTGGCTGTTTCAGATTCACAGAGGAGAAAATAAAAAGATTCTATGACCTTGTGGACATAAAAAAGATCTAAAATACCTCTCTCATCCTTTACTGGTGACAAAACACTTAAAATCTTGTAAATTATTGATGTCGACTAAAATCAGGTATGTTCATTTTTATCACTTTTTCTAAGTGTGATTTGTGGAGAATCAACTCAAGTGCTTTGTGAATAGACCATATCTTATACTTAAGGAATCAGATAGCCTAGAGGTGAGGCCATAGAGTCTGCAATTCACAAATCTCCCCCATATCAATTTTGTGCACTAAAGTCTGAGAATCACTACATGAGACCCCCCATGTGATGTAGAAAACTCATAGTTTCTCTCTACCCCCACTTTGGAAAGGAATGTGTTTAATGGTAAAGTTAAAACTTGCTGAGTGCTTCCTATTGCACTAATACTTCTTATGGCACTAATAATTTCTGGTGGCACTATTTTATGAGTTCAATATGTATTACTGTATTTAATTTTCAAAACTACCCTATTAAGTAAGAACTAATATTGCCTTCATTTTACAGAGAGGAATCTGGAGGGCATTTCAAGAGACATCACTACCGCCGGAAAATTTTCCAGTGGCCTTTGATCTGAGCATGAGGAAGTGAGATTAGGCCAGAAGATGAGAACAAAGAGCAGATGTTTTTAGATGAAAGACAGCAGAACCTTGGGGAAAGAAAAGTTGAACATCTACTACGTACCATTCACTACACTGAGGCACTAGCCTCATCTTCTTTAATCATCACACTGACCTTTTGATGTCTCATTTTTATTTCTGTTTCACAGATGAGAAAACCAAAAGCCAGAAAATTAACCAACTGGCCCAAAGTCACACAGACAGATGGCAACAAAACTGGGATTTAAAGTTGTCTGTCTCATTTCAAATCATATAATTTTTTTATTATGCTATTTCGCTCTCAGGGGAAGTTCAAAGGTGTTGTGCACCAACTGTTGCTAACTCCTAGTCTCATTAGGAGCATTATAAATAAATACTGTAATTTTAGATAGTAACAAATTCCGTGAAGAAAATGAAACAGAATGCTGCCATAAAGAGCTATTGCAGGAGAGAGATGAAAGACATCAAATAAGGGCAACCTCACTGAGGAAGTAACATTTGAGCTAAAACAAGCAAAAGAATTCAGATAAATAAAGATCTAGGGGAACACAAAAGAAAATATTTTGAGGAAGGGCAGGCTCGCTCTGTTTGAGGACCAGCAACAAGATCACTCTCTGGGGACTAAATGAATATGGAAGGGATTGATAAAGATGAAGACACATCTAACAGTGACCTGTAAACCAGGAGACAGTGATTAGATTTTATACTGTAATGAAAACCATTAGAAGACTTTAAGCAAAGAAATGTAATGATTTAATTCACACTAAAAAGTGAAAACTGTTTTACATTTTGTGTGAGGAATAGGCTGTAAGAGGACAACAGTGAAAGCAAGTAAAGCAGTAAGAAGATAATACAGATGAGAGGTTATTGAGGCCTAGAAGTAGGATAGATAGTTGTGGAATTGGTAAGATGTAGTTGTATTTGAAAAGCATTTTCAAAATAGAGCTGATAAGAGTTGCTCATTCATTAGATATAAGGAATAAGCTAGAAAGAGAAATCAAGACTTTTTAATAGAGTAAGAATATTAAATTGAGTAAATAAATTAACTTGAGAAAATTTAATTCCAATCGGTTTCATGGGAAGATTGAGAAAGAGATAGCAATTTTGCAGGAGGTGGGAAAGGGAGTGAGGAGATGGAATTATATTTGGACATGTTAAGTTTCAGATGCTTATTCAACATTCTAATGAAGACGCCAAGCAGGCAGTTGCATATAGGAGTTTGGAGTTCAGACTTTTTCAACACCCTTAAAAGTATGTTCACCTATTCTTCTCATGTACCTTCAAGCCAATGGACCAGATAAATGGTTGCAAGAAATTGTTAGCTTAACACCCTTTTCGTTACCCCTGTACCATTAGAAAAATAGGGTGCCTCATATAGCACTATGAAAAGCTTTTATAAAACTGTAGTTCATGTCTCCACCCAGATAATGCCCATAAAGTAAAAGCATGGCTTTCAACACCAATAACTTCCTATACCCGTGTAGGCTAGTCCAGAGCCAGTAATTTTTTAAAAAAAGCCTAGAATACCTATTGCCAACAGGTAGCCCCTTAATGTAACAGACTTTTAGATGTATATGTAACAGATATAGATGGCTTTCACCCATTAGTATGCTATTGTGAAGAGAAAGCTAGTCTAGACATCAGAAGTGAATCTGAATCCTGTGTTCCTTCAATATATCTGACATTGGGTAGCTAATTTGGGTCTTATTTGACTAATCTATAAAAGAGACATTAATGTACCTATCTTATAGGATTACTATTACTATTGAATCACATAATCCATGGAAACCCTTAACACGATGCTCAAATAAATGTATATTCTTTTTTATTCTTGGCATTATTATTTGGTCAAACCAGATAAAATTTCAAATATTTGAATTTTTAAAGTAACAAAATAGCAATTATATGTAGTATAACAACAACAAAAGTATAAGTCTAGTTCATTTAGCAATACCAGAAACAAATTGGTGGTTCTATTCTACTACTCAAACCACATAAAGATCAGACCTCTCCCCAAACTAGGGTTATGCTTTGGGGGTACTGGTAATAAAATAAGATACTATCCCTTTTACAGTTAAATCTATAATTCAGGCAAGAGGAATGAAACTCATTAATTTCCAAGTCACCAAAAGCCCTTTTCTGGGGAGAGTGGGCTAAAATATTGATTGAGAACAGGAGAGAAAAAGGAAAACAGCATACTGGAAGCCCAGGAATCCAACATTAGATAGGGTCAGTGCCTCCCAATAATATAAATACCAGGTCAACTATCCAGTCACTTTCTTCTCTCCTTCTGAGAGACCTGACCGCTTCCTTTCAAGGATCAGTATATGGTGCCTCCAAACTGAGGCATCTAAACAACAAACAAATAAAACTCTAGAACAGCTTTAGATTTACAGAACAATTGTAAAAATATTATAGATAATTCCTGTCTACCCCACACCTAGTTTCCCTTATTAGCATCTTACATTAGTATGGTACATTTGTTACAATTAAGGAAACAATGCTGACAAATTATTATTAACTAAAGTCCATATTTTATTTGGATTTTCTTGGTTTCTATCCCATGTCCTTTTTCTGTTTCAGAATCCCATCCATGCTAAGGTATTACATTTAGTCATCATAGCTCTGTGGGCTCCTCTGGTTGTAATGGTTTCTCAAATTTTGCTTGTTTCGATGACCTAGACAGTTTTGAGAATTACCAGTTGGATATTTTGTAGAACACTCCTTAATTGGAATACATATGATAATTTTTAAATAATTAGTCTGGAATTGTGGGAATGAGAAGAAGAACACAGAGGTGAAGTGCCTTTTTTATCACATCATATCAAGGGTACATGATATAAACATCACTATCACTGTTGATGTTGACCTGGCCAAGGTAGCAATTGTCAGGTTTCTTTACTGTACAGCTATTCTTTTTCCCTCTTTCCATACTGTACTCTTTGGAAAGAAATGAGTATGTTCATGTCCCACTTAAGGAGCATAGAGTTATGCTCCTCCTCCTCACTGAGGAAGCAGTATCGACATAAATTATTTCAAATTTTTCTGCACAAAAATTTGATTCTTCTACTTCATTTAATTATTTATCCAGTCATTTCCTTATGGTAACATGGACTCACGAATATTTATTTTTTACTTTGGGTTATAATACATTGCTAATTTATTTATTTTATTACTCAAATTATTCCAGCTTTTGCCATTTAGTGCACTTTCAGTTCCTGTGTCCCTTTGACATACTATCCACTATTGTGGGGTTTGTTTCATTTTTTGAGCACTTCCTTACTTTCTGGTATGACAAGATGCTTGAGGCTCACTTTCCTTTTTCCATGCTCCAGTCCTATGTATTTATCTAACTGATGTGAAAAGTTAGGTCGACACAAAATCTGCCTGCAAATGTTTATAGCACTGTTATTGCTAATTAACAAAAATTGAAAGCAGCCAAGATGTCCTTCAGTAGATCAAAGGATAAACACATTGTGGTATGTTGATATAATGAACTATTATTCAGCAATAAAAGAAATAAAATATTAAGTCATGAAATGGCATGACTAAATCTTAAATGCATATTACTAAGTGAAAGAAGTCAGTCTGAAAAGGCTATATACTTTATGATCACAATGGCATGACATTCTAAAACAAGAAAAACTATAGTGATGGTAAAAAAAAAAAAATGTCAGGGGTTGCCAGTGGTTCAGGAAGAAAAAGGAAGAATGAAATAGATGAAGCACTGGTTTTGTTTTGATGATGATGAAGCTATTCTGTACAGAAATGTAATGGTGAATACATGACAGTATGCATTTATCAAAGCCCATAGACTTATATAAAACAAGGAGTAAAACATAAAGTATCTAAATTTTAAAACATTATCTAGGAGAAAAGGAATTCTGGCATGGAATGAAGAATGTGACAAATCAATCTAACTGTATTATAAGTGCGTGAAACAATCTCAGTAAAGGGAGTAAAGGACAAAGGTGTTGACCTAAAATCTTTGGAAGAAAATAGAGACTATAAGATTAAAAGCAAAAGAAAGTGTTTATAAGCAATAAGCTTTAGTTGACAGAGATTTTTCCCTTATGGAGGCATAGGTTAACTATATCAATACTACTATACACATGTGCTAGAATTGAAAAATTAAGTAAATGGATGGCCGGTGGTTGGAATCATGTTTCTCACTGTTAGGGTGGGAGTTTACAATAAAGAAGGGTAGGAGGCTTTATAGTAGGAGATATCAACACGAACATGTGTTTACCTTAATATAGGTACAGATAGTTACAAATAGAAATACATGTAAATATGTGTATACACAGGGATTAGCATATACACTTGCATTTCTTGTCAGCTGAGATGACCTAGAAGCAATAGCACCCCAGTAGCAATAATTACACCTATTGCCCACATATATGTTTCTAATACTATACTTAAAAACAAACAGGAGTCCTTGAAGAAATGGCCGATGTTAGGCATTTTTCAACCTTACATACACAGAATCAGATTAATCACAATCCTTGCTTCATGTCTAATGAATTTTTGGCTCCTTGGTCTATAGATAATCCTCTTTTTACTAATTTTGACTGTGTTCCATAGGAATAGTGTGTCCTTTGGCAAACGACAACCTCTCCTAATTTCAGTGTTTTAATCAGTAAAAAAGGAACACTAAAAACACTTAACTTAAAAGTTTTCGTACAAATTAAACACCATGTTGCATGTACAATATTTGAAAAAAGAACTTGGCATATAGTAAGCATACAGAAATTTTAAGTCTTTCCTAAGTTTTCCAAGTTGGACATAAAGGGAAATTTGGAAGCATATAGAGATCTGAGTGAAGTTAATCAATTTTTAGAGGGCAAGTGTCTTCAGTGTCTTTGATCCTTCTGAACACTATGACACCCACATTAGCCTGGAGTGAGCAGCAGAACTAGGCCTTGAATGGTTGCAGTAATGAGGTGGACAATAAATTGGGCCTTGGGAAGCCTGACTAAAGAGAATTTAACTTCACTATGTCTTTCTTTTTCTCTTCAGCTACCTTGGAAGCTACTGAGGAAGCATAGAGAGATACGTAGATACGTGTTGTACGAGCTACACAGTAGTGAAAGGGCTATAAAAGATACGTGGAGAAAAAAGCTTGATGGTAGGAGGTAATGAGAAGAGTAGAGTAAATAGCAGAGAGGGAACAGCTTAGTTACCTGTTCTAATTTAAAAGATATAGGTAAGTCTGAAATGGCCTAACAGAGGAGTTTTAGTAATCAGAAGAAAACCAGTTGATAATGGTTTGAAATGTTTACTTTTCATGGGACGGCTTTGGCAAAATGAAGAAACACCTTTAATCTGAACTAAAGATTGTATAATAACCCTTTCTCAGAGATACTTTTTTGAAAAAAATTCCATGGTGGTCTCAATAGAATACTGTAATCATGATATATAAAGCACTTTTAATTTTGGGGTAGAATTTAAAAGACAAAGCATACAGTGTTTCTCCAATGTTTTCTTCTAGTATGTTCATATCTCAGGTCTTAGATTTTAAGTCTTTGATTCATTTTGATTTGATTTTTGTATATGGTGAGAGACAGGGGTCTAGTTTCATTCTTCTGCATATGGATATCCAATTTTCCCTACATCATTTACTGAAGAAACTGTCTCTTTCACTGTGCATGTTCTTGATGCCTTTGTGAAAAATCAGTTCATTGTAGATACATCAATTTATTTCTGGGTACTGTATACTGTTCCATTGGTCTAGCATCTATTTTTCTGCCAGTATCATGCAATTTTGCTTATAACTTTGTAGTATTATTTGAAGTCAGGTAATGTGATTCCTCCAGATGTGTTCTTTTTGTTCAGGATAGCTTTGGTTCCATGTAAATTTTAGTAATTTTTTTATATTTCTGTGAAGAATATCATTGATATTTTGATAGGGATTGGACTGGATCTGTATATTGCTTTGGGTAGTATGAACATGTTAACAATATTGATTTTTCCATTGGTCTAATCAAATGTTTCTGGAGTAGGACAACAAAAGCACAGGCAACCAAAGCAAAAATGAGCAAATGGGATCACATCGAGATAAAGACCTGCACAGCAAAGGAAACAATCAACAAAATGAAGAGACAACTCATAGGATGGGAGAAAATGTTGGTGAACTACTGATCTGACAAAAAATTAATAACTAGAATTTATAAGGAGCTCAAACAACTCAATAGCTAAAAAACCACACAAAATCCAGTTAAGAAATGAAGACCTAAATAGACATTTCTCAAAGGAAGAAATGCAAATGACAAACAGATATATAAAAGAAAATGCTCAACATCACTAATCATCAAGAACTGCAAGTAAAAACCACTATGAGACATCATCTCATCCCAGTTTGCGTGGCTATTATCAGAAAGACAAAAATAACAAAAACAAATGCTAGAAAGGGTGTAGAGAAAAGAATACACTCATACAATGTTAGTGGGAATGCATATTAGTACAACCTCTGTGGAAAACAGTATGGAGATTTATCAGAGAACTAAAAATAGAACTACCATATGATCCAGCGATCTTACTGCTGCTTGGTTTTAACATCTACTACTGTACCCAAAAGAAAGGAAATCAGTATAACGAAGAGATATCTGTGCTCCCTGTTTATTGCAGCACTATATACAATAACCAAGATTTCGAATCCATCTAAGTGTCCATCAACAGATCCATGGGTAAAAAAAAAATGTGGTACATATACACATGAAATATTATTCACAATGGAATATAATTCAGAAATTATTCGTATTAAAAATAATGAGATCTTGTCATTTGCAACAATGTGAATCAAACTGGACAACATTATGTAAAGTGAAATAAGCCAGGGTCAGAAAGACAAATACCACACGTTCTCACTTACATGAAGGATCTAAAAAAATTGAATTCATAAAAATAGGAGCACAGAATGATGGTTATTAGAGGCTGGAAAAGGTAGTGGATGGGGGGATAAAGTAGGGATGGTTAATGGGTACAAAAATACAGTTTGATAGAATAAATAGGATCTAATATTTGGTAGCACAATAAGGTAACCATAATTACCAATAATTTATTGTATATTTTAAAATACCTAAAAAAGTGAAATTGGAATGCTCCTAACATTAAGAAATATAAAATGCTTGAGATGATGGATACTTCAGTTACCCTGATTTGATCATTATACATTGTATACCTTTATCAAAACAACACATGTACACTAGAAATATGTATAACTGTTATGTAGCCATAATCATTAAAATAAAAATAATTTAAAAGATAAAACATGAAAAGTAATTATAACTATAAAACTATGTTAATGGATATGCAATATATAAAGATGTAATTAGTAACATCAATAACAAAGTGGGAATGGAGAGATGTTTAAAAAGTAGAGTTTTGTATGTTATTAAAGTTATCAGCTTTGAATAGATTGTTGTAACTATGAGATCTATATGTAAGCCCCATGGTAACCACACACAAAAAAATATACACAGAAGAAAATGAGAAAAGAATCAAAGCATGTCAAAACAAAAATATCACCAAAACACAAAGGAAGGCAGCAAGAGAAAAAAAAAAAAGAGTGACAAAATTGTTACAAGATAGAGAGAAAACAGTTAACCAAGTGGCAATAGTAACTCGTGCTCTATCAGTGATTACTGTAAATATAAATGAATAAGTTATCAATCAAAAGAAGTAGAGTGGCTGAATTAAAGAAAAATACCAACAAGATGTAACTATATGCTGTCCACAACAGAATCATCTTAGATGCAAAGACAGACATAAGGTGAAAGTGAAAGGATGGGAAAATATATTCCACAAAAATGCTAACCAAAAGAAATCAAGGGTGACCACATTTATATCAGACAAAATAGACTTTAAGTCAAAAATTATCACAAGAGATAAAGGACATTATATAATGATAAAGTGCCCACTCACCAGGAAAATATAACAAATATATATACATATACATATATATGCACCTAAAAGAAGACCACCCAAATATTTGAAGAAAACATTGGCAGAATTGAAGGAAGAAATGAACAGTAAAACAGTAATAGGAGACTTTAATACATCACTTTCAAAAATGGATAAAAGTCGATAGAAGATCAATAAGGAAACACAGGACTCGAACAACTCTATAGACCAATGGTACCTAGCAGATATATACAGAACTCTCTTTCCAGCAGGAGCAGAATATACATTCTTCTCAAGTGCACACAGAACACTCTCTAGAGAAGATCACACATTAGGTTACAAATGAAGTCTTAACAAATTTTAAAAGATTGAAATCCTACCAAGTATCTTTTCTGACCACAAGAGAATTAAACTAGAAATCAACAGCCATTGAAAAACTGGAAACTCACAAATATGTGGAAATAAAACAACATACTATTGTATAACCAACGGGTCAAAGAAGAAATTACAAGAGAAATTAGAAAATATCTTGAGACACACAAAACCAAAAACATAACATACTAAAACTTATGGGACATGGGGAAGAGGCAGAAAAACATGTTTTAATAGAAACCACCAGTGATCTTCCTCCCCATAGGAACACCAAATTGAACAACTATCTGCACAAGAAAGTGCCTTTAAAAGAACCAAAAATCAAGTGAGTAATTACAATACTTGGTTTTAACATCACATCGAGGAAAGAGACACTAAACAAGGGAGGAAAGACAGTCTGAATTGCCTGTACCACCCTTCCCCGTCCCCCAGCAGCTGCCAGGTGGTGCAGAGAGAAAATCTGTGTGCTTGAGGAACTCTGCATTGGAACTCTGTGCTGTCCTGTCATAGCAGAAAGCAACACTGGGCAGAATTCAACTGGCACCTACGGGGGAACATTTAAACTTGCCCTAGCCAGAGGGGAATTGTCCATTACAGCAGGCAGAACCTGAGGTCTGGCTAGTCCCACCACCACAGGCTAAAGTGCTTTGGGGTCCAAAAACAACTCAAAAGGTAGTCTAGGCCACAAAGAGTGCAATTCCTAGGGAGGTCCTGGTGCTGTGCTGGGCTTGGATCCAGCAGACTTGGTGTGTATGTGACATAGTGAGGTACCAGTAGGAATGGTCAAGGGAGTGCTTGCATCACCCCTTCCCCAAACCCAGGCAGCCCAGCTCACAGCTTCAGGACAGACTCCTTCTTTATGCTTGAGGAGGGGAGAAACAAGAGTAAAGAGGACTTTGTTGGCCGGGCACAGCGGCTCACACCTGTAATCCCAGCACTTTGGGAGGCTGAGGTGGGTGAATCACTTGATGTCAAGAGTTCAAGACCAGCCTGGCCAACATGGTGAAAACTTGTCTCTACTAAAAATACAAAAGTTAGCTGGGTGTGGTGGCGCATGCCTGTAGTCCCAGCTACTCAGGAGGCAGAGGCAGGAGAATCACTTGAACCCGAGAGGTGGAGGTTGCAGTGAGCTGAGATCAAGCCACTGCACTCCAGTCTGGGCGGCAGAGTGAGACTCCGTCTCAACAACAACAAAAACAACAAAAAAGAGGAATTTGTCTTGCAACTTGGATATGAACTCAGCCACAGTAGAACACAGCACCATGCAGAGTCCTGATGTCCTAGCCCTCAGACAACATTTCTAGACACGGGAATCCACTGCCTTGAAGGAAATGACTCAGTACTGGCAGAATTCAACACGTGCTGACTAAAGAATGTTTGGACACTGAGTAAACATCAAGAAAAGTGTCAAGATGACTGACTAGAAGCAGCTTGTGTATGCCACTCAGAGAGAAGAAAAAGTGGTGAATAAATACTACATCTTCAACTGAAACATCATGCAGGGATTCATCAAGGAAAAAACGTGGCCCATGGAGAACAGGGAGGAGGAAGACAGGGCAACCACCCACCTGGGAGTCGCATGAAGCCAGGGGAGGCTTCCTCACCACAGGAAAACTGAGTGAGCGAGAGACCTTGGGGATCCATACTTTTTCTATGGATCTTTGCAACCTTGGGCTCAGGAGATCCCCTTGTAAGCCTACCCCACTGGGACTTTCAGACTGATGTGGAGAGCTACATGTAGTCTGAGAAGAGCCACCACTCAAGCACACATACAGCCCCAGGAGCCTTGGATCCCTGGGCATCCCAGCATTAGTGGCTGCAGCTCTGGCAAAGAGAGTGGTTATGCTCCCTCACATGTCCCCAGGAAAGGAACCAAATCCAGGAGGCTGAGCATTGACAGTCTGCAGGCCTTGCTTCCATGGCATCTCGCAAGATAAGACCTACTGGCCTAGGAATGCAGCCATCCCCTGCCAGGGCTCTTAGTCCAGTAGCAGCCCTGCACTTCCCTGGGATGGAGCTCTTAGAAGTAGGGGCGGGCCGCCATCTTTGCTGTCTCTCAGCCCTTGCCATTGTTGCCTTAAAGCTCTGGAAAGTATGTGGTGACTAGGGACTGGTGCAGAACCCCAGCACAGTGCAGCCATCCCACAGAAAAGCTGCCAGATTGTTTTTTAAATTGGTCCCCATTTACATTTTTCTTCACTGAGTGACGCCTCCTGACTCCAGCACAACTACCCTGCCCCAACCTGAACACTTCAGTCAGAGGCAGCACTGCATTTATCTGAGGAAATCCCAGAGTCAACCCACAACCCCTTCTCCATTGCAACTACAGTGGTACTGCCCTAACTGCCCACAGAATAGGGAAGGAGCAAAGGACCTACCCGCTATGCTGGCACCTCCAGGACATGGCAGCCACCATATGGAAAAGAGTCCAGTCTCTCTTCCCTGGGAGTTCTCAATCCCCACTCTTCACCAGGGAGGGCCCCTAGCTCAGGACTGCAGATCAGCCACCCCACCAATGGCTGAGCACATCCATTAGTAGTGTCTCTGAGTTTCCCTGGGGAGGGTCTCCCAGAGGGAACCAACAGCCCTTCTGCCACTGCCACAGCAGTGGTTCTACCCCTGCTGCCCTGCTCTGGGGAAGAAACAAAGATCTTGAGGGCTTCACCTAGGCTTATAGCACACCACAGCTACCATACAGAGGTGAGCCAGTCTCTCTTCACTGTGAACCTTTGAACCCCCACTCCCCAACTAGTGGAATCCCCAGCTCAGGCTACCAGTACAGCTGTCCCGCCCACTGGCTGAACATTCCCAGTAGGAGTGGCTCCATGTTTCTCAAAGGTGGAGCTCCCAGAGGCAACCAAAAGCTCCTCTGCCACTGCCACTGCAATGGTACTACCCTTGCTGATCTCAGACTGGAGAATGAGCAAAAACCATCTACACCTCCAACAAGCTGCAGTCATCCTAAGGAGATTAGGCCAGTCCATCTCCCCAGTGTCCCACTCACCCTGCACCCCATTTGTCACCAGGCAAGGCCCCTCTGTCTTGGGCCCAGAGCACAGCTGCCCCATCCTGGGCTGATCACACTGATTAATAGTAGCTCTGTATATCTCTAGGGTGGAATCCCAAGAAACAACTGAAAGACTCTCTGCCACAACCACTGCTAAGGTCTCGTCCTCTACTGCCTCCAAACTGGGAAGAAACATAAAGCCTGAGATTGCCTGGGAGTGCCAAGCCAAGATCTGCAACCAGCACTGGAGTGAAAGAGGAGCCAACATTTTCAGAGCACTCAGAGGTAGCATAGCTGCAATTGTGAGGAAATACAGAGGAGCCACACGACTGAGCAAGAGACCACCTACTGGACATTACCCTTAAGTGCCACCTACTGGATCATCAAAACTTCAACACCAAAAATATTTTTGCTAATATGCCCCCCTGAAAAACCAAGGACAATAATTCAACTACATATAAAGACCCTGAACAAAGCCCTGGTCCTGTGAAAACATCCAGAAAATAAGTCTACTGTCTACACTCAATTTACACTGCAGTTAAAGAAACAGAAATCCACAGATAAGAAAGAACCAGTGCAAGAATGCTGGCAACTAAAAAGGCCAGAGTATCTTCTTTCACTGAAATGAATGCAGCAGTTGCCCAGCAAGGGTTCTTAACCAGGCTAAAATAAGTGAAATGATAAATATAGAATACAGAATAGGAATAGGAATAAGAATGACGATCATAGAGATTCAGGAGAACATCAAATCCAATCCAAGGAATCTAAGAACCACAATAAAATAATACCAGAGCTGATAGATGAAATCTCCAAAATAAAACAGAACTAAACTGATCTGATAGAGCTGAAAAACACACTATAAGAATTTCATAAAGCAACCACAAGTATTAATAGCAGACTAGACCAAACTGAGAAAAGAATATCAGAGCTCAAAGGCTGGTTCTCTGAAATAAAATCAGACAAAAACCAAGAAAAAAGAACAAACAAAACTTAAGTACATAGACCATTGACACTATAAAGCAACCACAGAAACAAGTCTGCATAATAACCAGCTAAGAACATAATGACAAGATCAAATCCACGCATATCAATATTAACCTCGAATGTAAATGGGCTAATTGCCCCAACTACAAGGCACAGAGTGACAAGCTGGATAAAGAAGCAAGACCCAGTGGTATGCCATTTTCATGATACCCACCCATCTCACATGCAATGGCATCTATAGGTTCAAAATAAATGGATGGAGAAAAATCTATCAAGCAAATAGAAAACAGAGAAAAGCAGGGGTTGCAATCCTAATTTCAGACAAAACATATTTTCAACCAACAAAGATCAGAAAAGACAAAGAAGGGCATTACAAAGTGGTAAAGGGTTTGATTCAGCAAGAAGATCTAGCTATCCTAAATACATGTGCACCCAAGAAAGGAGTACCAAGGTCCGTTAAAGCAACTTCTTAGAGACCTATGAAGACACTTGGATTTTCATACAATAATAGTGGGAGACTTCAAAATCCCACTGACAATATTAGACGGATCATCAGGGCAGAAAATTAAACAAATATATTCAGGACCTGAACCTGAACTCAATACTTCACCAAGTAGACATAATAGACATCCACAGAACTCTCTACACAAAAACACAGAATGTGCATTCTTCTCATCTGCATGTGGCACATACTCTAAAATCAAGCACATAATTGGACATATAATAATCCTTAAAAAATGCCAAAAAAAAAACAAACCTGAAATCATACCAACCACGCTCTTGGACCACAGCATAACAATAATAGAAATTAATAGTAAGAAAATCACTCAGAACCATACAATTACATGGAAATCAAATAATCTGCTTCTGAATGACTTTTGGGTAAATAATGAAATTAAAGCAGAAATCAAGTAATTCTTTGAAAGTAAAGAGAATGAAGATACAACATTCCAGAATTTTATGGAAAGAGTTTAGGCAGTGTTAAGAGGGAAATTTACAGCACTAAACCCATATGCAAAAATTCAGAAAGATCTCAAATTAATAACCCAACATCACAACTAGAAGAACTACAGAAGCAAGAACAAACCAACCCCAAATCTAGTAGAAGACAAAAAACAATCAAAATCAGAGCTAAACTGAAAGAGCTTGAGATAAGAAAAACCATGCAAAAGATAAACAAATCCAGGAGATTTCTGTTTGAAAAAAATTAATAAGATAGACCACTAGCTAGACTAATAAAGAAAAAAAGAAAGATGATCCAAATAAACACAATCAGAAATGACAAAGAGGACATCACCAATGACCCCACAGAAATACGAAACACAGTCAGAGACTACTATGAACACTGCTACACACACAAACTAGAAAATCTAGAAGAAATGGATAAATTGCTAAACACACACAACCTCCCATAACTGAAACAGAAAGAAATTGAATCCCTGAATAGAGCAATAATGAGCTGCAAAAATGAATCAATAATAAAATGCATATCAACCCAAAAAAGCCCCGGACCAAATACATTCACAGCTGAATTCTACCAAATGAATGAAGAAGAGCTAGTACCTTTCCTACTGAAACTATTCCAAAAAATTGAGAAAGAGGGAATTCTTCCCAACTCATTCTATGAGGCCAGCATTATCCCAATACCAAAACCTGACAGAGACACAACAAAGAAAGAAAATTTCAGGCCAATATCCTTGATGAACATTGACGTAAAAATTCTCAGCAAAACACTAGCAAACCAAATCCAGAAGCAGATCAAAAAGCTAACTTGCCCTGATCAAGTAGGCTTATCCCTGGGTTACAGGTTTGGTTCAAGATATGCAGATCAATAAATGTGATTCAGCATGTAAGGAGTCCTAAAGACAAAAGCCATATGATTATCTCAAGAGATACAGAAAAGACTTTTGATAAAATTCAACATTGCTTCATGCTAAAAACCCTCAATAAACTAGGCATTGAAGGAACATACCTCAAAATAATAAGAGCTGCCTATGACAAACCCACAGCCAAAATCATATTGAATGAGCAAAAGCTGGAAGTATTCCAATTGAAAAATCGTACAAGATAAGGATACCCTCTTTCACCACTCCTATTCAGCATACTGTGGAATGTCCTGGCCAGAGCAATTAGGAAACAAAAAGAAATAAAAAGCATCCAAACAGGAAGAGAAGAAGTCAAACTATCTCTGTTTGTAGATGACATGATTCTATAACTAGAAAACTCCATCATCTCTGCCCAAGAGCTCCTTGAACTGATAAACAACTTGAGTAAAATTTCAGGGAATAAAATTAATGTATAAAAAGTAGCATTCCTATGTACCAGCAACATTCAAGATGAAATCAAAATCAGGAATGCAATCCCATTTATAATTGCCACAAAAAGAATAAAATACCTTGGAATACAGCTAATCAGGGAGGTGAGAGATCTCTACAGTGAGAATTACAAAACACTGCTTGAAGAAATCAGAAATGACACAACTAATGGAAGAACATTTTAGGTTCATGAATAGGAAGAATCAATATTGTTAAAATGGCCATAATGACCAAAGCAACTTACAGAATTAATATTATTCCTGCCAAACCACCAATGACATTCTTCGCAGACTTGAAAAAACTATTCTAAAATTCATATGAAACAACAACAACAACAACAAAAAAAAAACAGCCCAAATGGCCAAGGCAATCCTAAGCAACAAGAACAGCACTGTAGGCATCACATTATCTGTCTTCAAACTATACTACAGGCTAGAGTAACCAAAACAGCATGGTACTGGTACAAAAACAGAACACATAGAATAATGGAACAGAATGGGGATTTGAGAAATAAAGCCGCACACCTACAACCATCTGATCTTTGGCAAAGCTGACAAAAACAAGCAATGGGAAAAGGACGCCCTCTTTAATAAATGGTGCTGGGATACCTGGGATATGCAGAAGACTGAAATGGAACCCCTTCCTTACACCATATACAAAAAACAACTCAAGATGGATTAAGGACTTAAATATAAAACCCAAAACTATAGAAAACCTGGAAAATAACCTAGGCAATACCATTCAGGACATAGGCATGGGCAAAATTTTCATGAAGAAGACACCAAAAGCAATTGCAACAAAAGCAAAAATTGACAAATGGGATCTAATTAAAGAGCATCTGCACAAAAAAAAAAACTATCAACAGAATAAACAAACAACCTACAGGATGGTAGAAAATATTTGCATGCTGCATCCAATAAAGGTCTAATATCCAAAATCTACAAGGAACTTAAACAAATTTACAAGAAATTAAAAACAACCCCATTAAAATGTGGGTAAAGGACAGATAGTTTTCAAAAGAAGACATACATGTGGCCAAGAAACATATGAAAAAATGTTCAACATCACTAATTATTAGAGAAATGTAAATCAAAACTACAATGAGACACCATCTCACACCAGTCAGAATCGGTATTATTAAAAGTCAAAAAATAACAGATACTGGCAAGGTTGCAGGGAAAAGGAACGTTTATACACTGTTGGTGAGAGTGTAAATTAGTTCAACCATTGTGGAAGGCAATATGGCGATTCCTCAAAGAGCTAACAGCAGAAATACCATTTGATCCAGCAATCCCATTATTGGGTATATACTCAAAGGAATATAAGTCATTCTGTTATAAACACACATGGATGCATATGTTCACTGCGGCACTATTCACAATAACAAAGACATGGAATTAACCTAAATGCCCATCAGTGATAGACTGGATAAAGAAATGTGGTAAACATACACCATGGAATACTATGCAACCATTTAAGAAAATGAGATCACGTCCTTTGTAGCAACATTGATGGAGCTAGATGCCATTATTCTTAGCAAACTAACCCAGGAACAGAAAACCAAATACCACATGTTCTCACTTATAAATGGGAACACATGAACACAAAGAAGGGAACTACATACACTGGTGCCTCCTTCAGAGTGTAGTATAGGAAGAGGGAGAGGAAAAGGAAAAATACCTACTGGGTACTTTGCTTAGTACCTGGGAGACAAAACAATCTGTACACCAAACTCCCATGACATAAATTTCCCTACACAACAAATCTGTACATGTAGCCCTGAACCTAAAATAAAAGTTAAGAAAAGTAGCTGTAGCCAGGCAGTAATCACCATGGACCCTGGGTAAGATCCAGTGCTGTGTTAGCTTCAGGTGTGATGCAGTGCATTCCCAACTGCAGTGGCCACAGGGAGAGACTCCTTCTGCATGCGGAAAGGAGAAGGAAAATGAATGGGACGTTGTCTTGCAACTTGGGTATCAGTTCTTCCACAGTGAAATAGAGCACTGGATAGGCTCCTGGGGTCCCAGATTCTAGACCTTGGCTCCTAGATGGCATCTCTGGACCCTCCCTGGGACAGAAGGGAGTCCACTGCCCTGAAGAGAGAGGCCCAGGCCTGGCAGCATTCAGCACAAGCTGACTGAAGATGTCTTGGGCCTTGAGTAAACATTGGCAGTAGCCAGGAAGTGATTTCTGTGGGCCTGGGGAAGTAATGGCCATGAGGATAGACTTCTTCTGCTTGAGGAAAGGAGAGGGAACGGTGGGACAAACTGTATTGCAGCTTGGGTGCCAGCTCAGCCACAGTAGGATAGAGCACTAAGCAGGTTCCCATCTATAAGCCCTGGATTCTGGGTGGCATTTCTGGACCAGGCCTGGGCTGGAATTGAGGAGGAACTCACTACCCTGAAGAAAAGGACACAAGCCTTGCTGGACTCACCACTTGCCAACTGAAGAGCCCTTGGACCTTGACTGAACATTGGTAGTAGCCAGGCAGGCAGTGGTTGTCGCAGGCCTTAGGCAAGACCGAGTTCTTTGCTGGCTTCAGATCTGACCCAGTGCATCCTCAGTGTTGGTAGCTACGAGAGTGCTTGTAGCACCCCTCTGCACCTCCAGGAAGCTCAGCACGGTGATACTCCATTTGTTTGTGGAAAAGTGTGGAAAGAGAACAAGAGTATCTCCCTGCTAATTCAAGGAAAACTCTTGGGTTTTATTGAAGACATTAAGGCATTACCTCTACAAGTCTGCAAGGGTTACAGCTTTAGTGACCTTGGGGAGCTCCCCAATACCCACACAGATGCAATACACATACAGATGCAGTGACCAAAGACTTAGATCACAACACTCAGTTATTTTTGAATGCCTGAAAAGCCTTTCCAAGAAAGATGAGTACAACTAGTCCAAACTGTGAAGACTACAGTAAATTCCTAATTCTTCAGTGCTCAGACACAGACGAATATCCACAAGCATCAAGACCATCCAGGAATACAAGACCTCATCAAGTGAACTACATCAACCACCAGGGACCAAGGGCGGAGTGACAGATATATGTAACCTTTCAGACAGTTAATTCAAAATAGCTGTTTTGAGGAAACAAAGAAATTCAAGATAACACAGAGAAGGAATTCAAAATCTAATCAGAAAATTTAACAAAGAGATAAAATAATTTTAAAAAATCAAACAGAAAGCAAATGATGAATCTAACAGTTATTGGTCTTAAAGAGGAGGCAGAGAAAGAGACGGGGTAGAAAGATTACTCACGAGATAATAACAGAGAAATTCCCCAACCTAGAGAAAGATATCAATATTTAAGTACAAGAAGGTTATGGAACACCAAGCAGATTTAAGCCAAAGAAGATTACCTCTAGACATTTAATAAGCAAACTCCCAAAGGTCACAGATAAAGAAAGGATTCTACACTTGATCTTAGCCAAAAGGCCGAGAAGCGATTAAGAAAGGATTCTAAAAGCAGCAAGAGAAAAGAAACAAATAACATGCAATGGATCCTTAATATGTCTGGCAGCAGACTTGTCAGTGGAAACCTTAGAGACCATGAGAGAGCAGCAAGACATATTTAAAGTTCTGAAGGAAAAAATGTTTGTTCTAGAACAGTTTTATCCAGTGAAAATACCCTTCAAACATGAAGAAGAATTAAAACCTTTAACGGACAAATAAAAACTGAGAGATTTCATTAACACCAACCCTATCCTATGAAAAATGCTAAAGGAAGTTCTTCAATCACAAAGAAAATGACATTAATGATCAATAAGATATCATCTGAAGGTACAAAAGTCACTGGTAATAGTAAGTACACAGAAAAACACAGAATAGTATAACACTGGAATAGTTTGCACACTGTGGTGTGTAAACCAGTGTTATCTTAAGTAGAAAGACTAAATGATGAACCAATCAAAACGAATAACTACAACAACTTTTCAAGACTTAGACAGTACAATAAAACATAAATAGAAACAACAAAAAGTTAAAAAGAGGGTGGCTGAAGTTAAGGTACAGTCTTTTTAAAATTTTTGCTTTGTTTGCTTGTTTGTTTTTGCAAACAGTGGTAAATTGTTATCAGCATAAAATAAAAGGTTATAAGATAGTATTTGCCAACCTCATGGTGACTTCAAACCAAAAAACATACAAAATTGAGTTCAGGCAAGACTGCCACCACAGACTAAATTGCTCTGGGGCATTAAATATACTTGAAAGGCAGTCTAGGCAACAAGGACTGAAAATCCTAGGTGAGCCCTTGTGCTGAACTTGGCCCAGAGACAGTGTCCTGGGGAAGGGATTGTCTGCAGTGAATAAGGGAGTACTGGCATCATCCCTCCCCTAATCCCACACTGCAAAGCTCATGGCTCCAAAAGAGACCATTTTCCACTACTTGAGGAGAGGAGAGAAGAGAGGAGAGGGAAGAGTCGGGGAAAACTTTTTCTGGCCTTTTGGATACCACCTCAGCCACAGCAGACTAGGGCACATGTCAGAGTCACGAAGCCCCCTTTCCAGGACCTACTTCACCTATGACATTTCTAGACACACCCTGGGCCAAAAGAGAACCTGCTGATTCAGTCCTGTCAGCATTCATTACCTGCTAATTGAAGAGCCCTTGGGCCCTGAAAGAAAAGCAGTGATACCCAGGTACTACATGTACTACATTGAGGGTCTTGGGTGAGACCCTCAGACTTGCCGGGTTCAGGTGAGACTCAGCACATTGCTAGTTGTGGTGTCTGTGGGGCGAGACTCCTTCCACTTGTAAAAAGTGGAGAAGAAAAACAAAGGGGACTTGTCCACCTTAGGTAACACTTCAGCCACAGGAGGGTAGAATGCAAACCAGCCTCTTGGGGTCCATGATTCTAGAACTTGAGCCTTGAATGGCATTTCTGGAGCTGCCCCATGCCAGAGGAGAGCCTACTGCCTTAAAGGGTGAGGCCCCGGCCAGGCAGCATTCACCACAAGCTCCCTTAAAAGCCCTTGGGCCTTAAACGAACATCAGTGGTAGTCTGGCCCTCCTCATGGGGCTGTGGTGGCTATAGTCATTGGGTGAGGCTCATTTGCCTTTGGTAAGGAAAGAAAAGAGTGGAAAGGAAAGCGTCTTGTTGTTTGAGTGCCAGATCAGCAACAGTACAAAAGAACAACAGGTACACTTCTAACGTTTTTGACTCTAGACCCTGGCTCCCAGACAGCACCTCTGGACACACCTGGAACTGGGGTAACTTGCTGTCCTGAAGGAAACACACAGGCCTGGATGGATTTGCCACTGACTGACTGTAGAGTCACAGGGCCTTGAACAAACATAGGTCACAGCAAGGGAGAGGTTTCAGCAGGCCTTAGGTGAGACCCAGTACTGTGCAGGCATCAGGTTTGACCCAGCACAGTCCTACTGCTGATGGCCACAGGGATGCTTGTGTCATACCATACCCAGCTCCACGTGGCTCATAACAGAAGGAAAGACATTTCATTTTTTTGGGAGAAAGTAAGGGAAGATTAAAAGAGTCTTTGCCTGGCAATCTAGAGAATTCTTTCAGATCTTGTCCAAGATCATCAAGGGAATACCTCTGTGAGTAGGCAAGAACTACAGTGTTACTGGACTTGGGTGCCCCCTAAAGAAAATACAGCTTAGATCACGACACTCAGGTCTTTTTGACTATCTGGAAAGCCTTCCCAAGAATAATGGGTACAAAAAGGCCTAGACTGAGGAGACTACAATAAATACCTAACTTTTCAATGTTCAGACAATAAAGAACATTGACAAGCATCAACAGCATCCAGGAAAACATGACCTCACCAAAAGAACTAAATAAGGTACCAGGGACCAATCTTGGAGAAACAGAGATAAGTGACCTTTCAAGCACAGAATTCAAAATAGCCGTACTGAGATAACAAAATTCAACATAACATAGACAAAGAATTCTGAATTCTTTCAGATAAATTTAACAAATAGATTAAAATAATTAGAAAGAATCAAGTGGAAATTCTGGAGCTAAAAAATGCAACTGACATAGTAAAGAAGGGATAGCATTAGGAGAAATACCTAATGTAAATGACGAGTTAATGGGTGCAGCAAACCAACACGGCACATGTATACATATGCAACAAACCTGCACGTTGTGCACATGTACCCTAGAACTTAAAGTATAATAAAAAAGAAACAAAAGAATGTATCAGAGTCTTTTAATGGCAGAATTGATCATGCAGAAGAAATTAATGAGCTTGAATACAGGCTATTTTAAAATATAGTCAGAGGAGACAAGATAAAAAACAATTAATAATAATGAGGCACGCCTACGGGATCTAGAAAATAGCCTAAAAAGGGCAAGTCTATGAGTTATTGGCCTTAAAGAGGAGGTAGAGAAAGAGATGTGGGTAGAAAGTTTACTCGAAGGGATAATAACAAAGAGCTTTCCAAACCTGGAGAAAGATATTAATATTCAAGTACGAGAAAGTTGTTAATATAAAACACCAAGCATATTTAAGCCAAAGTAGACTACCCCAAGACATTTAATAAGAAAATTCCCAAAGGTCAAGAATAAAGAAAGGATTCTAAAAGCAGCAAGAGAAAAGACACAACATACAATAGAGCTTCAATATGTCTGGTAGCAGACTTTTCAGTGGAAACCTTATAGGTCAGGAGAGAGTAGCATGACATATTTAATGTGCTGAATGAAAAAAACAAAACAAACAAAAACAAAACAAACAAAAGGTTTACCATAGAATAGTATATTTGGTGAAAATATACTTCAAACATGAAGGTGAAATAAAGCCTTTCCCAGACAAACCAAAACTGAGGGATTTAATCAACTCCAGACCTGTCCAATAAGAAATGCTAAAGGGAGTAATTCAATGAGAAAGAAAAGGATGTTAATGAGCAATAAGAAAATATGCGATGAAATAAAACACACTGGTAATAGTAAGTACACAGAAAAACACAGGATATTATAACACTATAACTGTGGTGTGTAAACTACTGTATCTTAGTAGAAAGACTAAGTGATGAACTAATCACAAAATAAAATTACAATAAGGTTTCTTTCTTTTTTTTTTTTTCAGAGGAAGTCTCACTCTGTCACCCAGACTGGAGTGCAGTGGTGAGATCTCGGCTCACTGCAACCTCTGCCTCCTGAGTTCAGCTGATTCTCCTGCCTCAGCCTCCCAAGTAGCTGGGATTACAGGCAGGCACTACCATGCCTGGCTAATTTTTGTATTTTTTGTAGAGATGGGGTTTCACCATGCTGGTCAGGCTGGTCTTGAACTCCTGACCTCAGGTGATCCACCCACCTCAGCCTCCCAAAGTGCTGGGATTACAGGCATGAGCCACCATGCCTGGCCAAGTTTTCAATATATAGACATTACAATGAGATATAAATAGAAATAACAAGATCGTAAAAGGTAGGTGTATGAAGTTAAGAAATACAGTCTATTAGTTTTATTCTTGCTTGTTTGTTTACACAACAAATATTAAATTGTCATCATCTTAAACGAATGGGTTATAAGATAGTATTTGCCAACGTTACAGTAACCTAAAACCAAAAAGCATACAATGAATACATAAAAATTGAAAAACAAGAAACTAAACCATATCAACAGAGAAAATTATCTTCATGAAAAAGAAGGCAAGAGAGAAAGAAAAAACAAAGAGAAGCCACAAAGTAAGAATACCTGGAGACTTTAACACCACACTTTCAGCACTGGATACATCTTTCAGATATAAAATCAACAGAGACATCAGACTTAATCTGCACTATAGACCAAATGGACCTAACACATATTTACAGAACACTTAATCCAATGGCTGCAGAATACACATTCTTTTCCTTAGCACATAGATCATTCTCAAAAATAGACCATATGTTAAGTCACAAAACAAGTCTTAAAATGTTCAAAAAACTGAGATAATATCAAGCATCTTCTCCGACCACAATGGAATAAAACTACAGATCAATAACAAGAGGAATTTGGGAAACAATAGAAACACATGGAAATTAAACAATAAGCTTCTGAATAACCAGTGGGTCATAAAAAATGAAGAAAGAAATTGAGAACTTTCTGGAAATAAATGATAATTAAAACAAAACATACCAAGCCCTATGGGATTCAGCAAAAGCAGTAGTAAGAGGGAAGTTTATAGCTATAAGCGCCTACATCTAAAAAGATGAAAAACTTTAAATAAACAATCTAATGATGCATCTTAAAGAACTAAAAAATCAAGAACAAACCAAACCCCAAATTAGGAGAAGAATACAAATAATCAAGATCAGAACAGAAATAAACAAAACTGAGATAAAGAAAACAATATAAAAGATTAGTGTAACACAAAGTTGGTTTTTTGAAAAGTTAAACAAAATTGACAAATCTTTAACCAGACTAACAAAGAAAAAAATCCAAATGAAAAAAATCAGAGATGAAAAAGTTGACACTACAACCGATAATGCAGAAATTCAAAGGATCATTGGTGGGCTATTATGAGCAACTATATGCCAATAAATTGAAAAATCTTGAAGAAATGGACAAATTCCTAGACATGTACAATCTACCAAGATTGAACCTGGAAGAAATCTAAAACCTGAACAGACCAATAACAAGTAATGAAAGCGAAGTCATAATAAAAAGTCTTCTAGTAAAAAAAAATGCCCAGGATCCAATGGCTTCACTGCTGAATTCTACTAAACACTTAACAAAGAACTAATACCAATCCTACTCAAATTATTACAAAAAATAGAGGAAAAAACATACTTCCAAACACATTGTATGAGACCAGTATTACCCTACTGCAAAAACCAGATGAAGACATATCAAAAAAAGAAAACTGCAAGTTAATATTGATGCAACAGTCCTCATCAAAATACTATGAAACAGAATTCAACAATACATTAAAAAGATCATTCCTCATGACCAAATAGGATTTATCCCTGAGATGTAAAGATGCATCAACATACACAGATCAATCAATGTAATAAATCATATCAACAGAATGAAGGGGAAAAAACTCATATGATCATTTTATTGATGCTGAAAAAGCATTTGATAAAATTCAACATCATGATATAAACCCTCAAAAAACTGGGTACATAGAAGGAACATACCCCCCAACATAATAAAAGCCACATACGACAGCTAGTATCATACTGAATGGGGAAAAAAAGTGAAAATCTTTCTTCTAAGAACATGACAAGGATGCCCACTTTCACCACTGTTTTTCAACATAGTACTGGAAGTCCTAGCTAGAGCAATCAGACAAGAGAACAAAATAAAGCGCACACAATTTGGAAAGGAAAAGATCAAATTATCCTTGTTTGCAGATGATATAATCTTACGCTTGGAAAAACCTAAAGACTCCACCAAAAAAAAAATCACTATTACAATTAATAAAGAAATTCAGTAAAGTTGTAGGATATAAAACAAAAATCAGTAGCATTTCTGTATGCCAACAGTGAACAATCTGAAAAAGAAATCAGAAAAATAATCTCATTTTTGAAGGCCACAAATAATATTGCAAACATAAATTAACTTAACCAAAGAAGTGAATGATCTCTACAACAAAAACTGTAAAACACTGATGAAAGAAATTGATGATGACACCAAAAAGTGGAAAGATATTCCATGTTCATGGATTGAAAGAATCAATATTGTTAAGATGTCTATACTATCCAAAGCATTTTACAGATTCAGTGCAACCCCTATCAAAATATAAATGATATTCTTCACAGAAATAGAAAAAACAATCCTAAAATTTATATGGAACCACAAGACCCAGAATAGCCAAAGCTATTTTAAGCAAATAGAACAAAACTGGAGGAATCACATTACCTGATTTCCAGTTATACTAAGACCTATAGTAGCCAAAACAACATGGCAATGGTATAAAAACAAACATGTAGACCAATGGAATAGAATAGAAAATTCAGAAACAAATTTGCACACCTACAGTGAACTTATTTTCGACAAAGGTGCCAAGAACACTGAGGAAAAGATAATTACTTCAATATATGGTTCTGGGAAAACTGGGTATCAATAGGCAGCAGAATGAAAGTTGACCCCTATCTCTCACCGTATACAAAAATCAAATCAAAATGGATTATAAACTTAAATATAAGTTCTCAAATTATGAATCTACTACAAGAAAACATCAGTGAAACTCATCAGGATATTGGTCTTGGCACAAATTTCTTGAGCAATATCTTACAAGCACAGGCAACCAAAGGAACAATGGACAAATAGGATCACATGAAGTTGAAAAGCTTCTGCAAAGAAAGGATACAATCAAAAAAGTGAAAAGACAACCCACGGGATGGGAGAAAATATTTGCAAACTACCCATCTGACAAGGGATTATTAACCAGAATATATAAGGAGCTCAAACTACTCTATAAGATCAAATCTAATAATCAGATCCGAAAATGGGCAAAAGATTTGAAAAGACATTTCTCACAAGAAGACATGTAAATGGCAACATCATTGATCATCAGAGAAATGCAAATCAAAACTACAGTGGCATATCATCTCACCCAAGTTGGAATGGTTTATATACAAAAGACAATAACAAATGCTGGTGAGACTGTGGAGAAAAGAAAACCCTCATACACTGTTGGTGGGAATGTATATCAGTAAAACTACTATGAAGAATGGTTTGGATGATCCTCAAAAAACTAAAAATTGAACTACCCTACGACACAGCAATCCTACTGCTAGGTACACACCCAAAAGAAAGAAATCAGTATATTGAAGACATATCTGCACTTGCATGTTTGTTGCAGCACCGTTCACAATAACTAAGATTTGGAATCAATCTAAGCGTCCATCAACAGACGAATGAGTAAAAAAAAATGTGGTACATATACACAATAAAGTACTAGTCAGCCATAAAAAAGAATGAGATATTGTAATTTGCAACAACATGGATGGGACTGGAGATCATTACGTTAAGTGAAATAAGCTAGGCACAGAAAGACAAACATCACATGTTCTCATTTATTTGTGGGATCTAAAAATCAAAACAATCATGGACATAGAGAGTAGAAGGATTATTACTAGAGGCTGGGATGGATAGTGCGGGGCTAGGGACAGGTCGGGATGGTTAAGAGGAACAAAAAATAGAATGAATAAGACATACTATTTGGTTGCACAATAGGGTGACTGTAGTCAATTATAACTTAATTGTACATTTAAAAATAACTAAAAGAGTGTAATTGTAATTGAATTGTTTGGAACAGAAATGATAAGTGCTTGAGGGCATGGATACACCATATCTTCATGATGTGATTATTTCATTTTGCATGCCTGTATCAAAACGTATCACGTACCCCACAAATATACACTACTATATAACCACAAAAATTAAAAATGAAAATAAATATACAAATAAGATGAATAAATAAAAGTATACAAATAAAAATAGCAAACAGGTATATGAGAAGTTGCCCAACATCACTGATCATGAAAGAAATACAAATCAAAACTATAGGGAGATATCATCTCAGCCCAATTAAAATGGTTTTTATTCAAAAGACAGGCAATAACAAATGCTGATGAGACAATAAGAAAAGGGAATCCTTGTACACTGTTTGTGGGAATGCAAATTAGCACAGCCACTTGGAAAACATTATTGAGGTTTCACAATAAACTAAATATAGAACTGTGATATAATCCAGCAATCCCACTGCTAGGTATGGACTCAAAAGAAAGGAAATCAGGCCAGGCGCGGCGGCTCACGCCTGTAATCCCAGCACTTTGGGAGGCCGAGGCAGGCGGATCACGAGGTCAGGAGATCGAGACCATCCTGGCTAACACGGTGAAACCCCGTCTCTACTAAAAATACAAAAAATTAGCTGGGCGTGGTGGCGGGCGCCTGTAGTCCCAGCTACTCAGGAGGCTGAGGCAAGAGAATGGCATGAACCCAGGAGGCGGAGCTTGCAGTGAGCCAAGATTGTGCCACTGCACTCTGCCCTGGGCGACAGAGCGAGACTCCATCTCAAAAAAAAAGTAGAAAGGAAATCAGTATATTGAGGAGATATCCGCTCTCCCTTCTTTATCGCAGCACTATTCACAATAGCCAAAATTTGAAAGCAACGTAAATGTCCATCAATAGTTGAATGAACAAAGAAAATGTGGTATACACAATGGATACTATTTAGCTAGTAAAAATGAAATGCTTCGTAAAAATGAAATTCTGTCATTTACAACAACACGAATGGAACTGGAGGACATTATGTTAACTGAAATAAGCCAAGCACAGAGAGACAAACTTTGCATGTTCTCACTCATTTGTGGGGGCTTCAAATTAAAACAATTGAACTCATGGAGATACAGAGTAGAATGATCATTACCAGCGGTTGAGAAGGGTAGTGGGATAGGAAGAAGTGGAGATGGTTAATGGGCACAAAAATATTGTTACATACAATTAATAAGATGTAGTATTTGATAGCACAACAGGGTGATTATAGTCATCAATAATTTATTGCACATTTCAATATAACTAAAAGGGTATATTTAGAATGTTTGTAACAAAAAGATAAATGCTTAAGGTGATGGATACCCCATTTACCCTGATGTAATTATTATGCATTGTATTCCTGTATCAATATATATTATGTACTCCATACATACAGTTATTATGTACCCATACAAATTAAAAATTAAAAAGAAAAAAAATATGGGATGCAACAAAGCAGTAATAAGCGGGAAAATATGCTTTAGATTTAGTGACATTTCATTTGCATACCTCTTCTTGGGAAAATATAGCGTATTTTTAAAGAGTGCCTGGATTAAAGATTCTTTTATTGACAAAAGACAGTGAGCAGTATATTACAGAGTGCAACAATTCCATAATGTTCTCACTCTGGTGAATGTAATAAAGAAGAATTTTGTAAAGCTATCGCTATCTATGTTTCATCAGAGCTCCAAAGTGTCCACATAGCTCTAGACTTTATTCTGAAAAGCTCACTACATAGTAACAAGTGCCAAGAAAATTAAGGCCTCTTGTCTTAGGAATACACTTGCAGCATCCTTATGCTAAAAAATTGGTCTGAGCTTTGTTTACCACAATCAGTTACTATGCAATACATAAACTTGAAATTTAGGAAGAATTCTGAAGCAACTAAGCCAAGCATTTCTCCATAAAAGTAATTAATTAATATCTTTATGGAATTTCTAGTAAAAAACAAATTTGGAGGTTTTATAAAGCTTATATTGACAATACTATTTTTGGAAAGGTAATAAAAAAGATGTTATTTTCTTTTCAGCATTATTAAACTTCTTTTACTCTTAAGTTTACATTACAGTTAAACCATGTTCAACAGATTAGAGTGCCATAATCAACAAACAATGCACAGAATGGGCATAGGAACGAGGGATAGTGGAATGCCTGCTGTATGTTTGTCATTATGGCCTGTGCCTTACCTCATCCCTGAATTCCTGCAGTAGTTTCCAAGCTAGTGCCATTGCTCCAACTAATTTTTTAAATTACCCTTCTTCCAACACTGCATTTACTGTATCACTTGGATGTTGACTATCACAACATCCAAGATTTCAACCAAATTATTCAACTTATTTTGCAAGGATACTAGAATTTGGGCCCATCCTATATAGCTAATCTTATGTTATCACTCCTTCAACTCACACTTTTAACTTTTGCCAACGTTATCACGTTACCAGTCCCTCTAACATACTATATTCCTATTCCTGCATACATTGGTTTATATTATACCCTCCTATTTGAAATACACCCATCTTCTATACTTATCTGAATAGAAATTTTCCATTTTAATTTGGTTCTTTATACTGCAATAAATGCAGCTAGTCTAAGTAATATCAATAAGGTAGTGAGGAAATTTATTGTAAGGAAATATGTGTACTAAAACTACAATTTTAACTTGGAAGCCACTAGTAACTGAGGAAGCTCTGAAAATTGGCTATCCTCTGTTTATCTCTTATGGGCCATAACGGTCTTTCTAGTTCTTATTTCCTATTTTAAATCTCACTCTGTGCATTTACTCTTTTTTTCTTTCTTCTCTCTACCAAATAGACTTTTCTGCTTCTTCAAATTTTCTGCTCCCTCACATTTCCTACTTCCTTATAAGACAGCCTTGGAAATGGTTATCATAGCCTCTCTAACTATCCTATATATCAAGATTTCCTCTGCTAACATTTCAATCTGTCAGTATTCTTAAGTGAAAATTTAGAAACCAGGAATCTGGTTGGCCCCACTGATTTCTTTGTACCAGCCTACGATATGGGTCACTGAACAGTCCTTGGATTGATTGTTCATGAGTCAGATAGGCAACCATGTAGCTGGTACGGTGAAGGGCATAGGAAACATGTAGAACAAAATATGGTGGCAGGGATTATGGATGAGCTAGGTTCTGTTCAAAATATAAGGGCAGGAAGACAATGATACAAAAATTTCCAATTCTCTCTCTTTTACTACCTAGCTCAAGTCCCTCTTTCTTCCTGAAGCTATCCAAATTACTAGATGAGAGAGGTTAATCTCCCTTCTGGGAATTTCAATATAATTGATAGTCAATACCATTTATTAAATTTTAGAATATATACTTACATATTGTTGTTAAGTTTTAATCAAAGTCTAGTCTCAATAAGTCTGAATATACATTAAGTGCAAGAATCATGACATAAGCTTTTGTTTTGTTTTGTAGTTGTAATTATCCACAATACCTAACACAATACTTGGTACTGAGAGCAAATAGCCAACACATTTATGGATATTAAAAGAGTGGAATTTAAAATGTGATTATATTTTCAGGCTAAGGAAAAGAACAGGCCTTGCATCTCAAAATAAATTATGTAAATCAAGATATTGGGCATATGGAGGTATAATTAAATAACTCTTTCACAGGTAGATTATTTGTTATTCATTTTTTCTCCCCTGGGAAATTATAGGAGTCAGTTCAAAGAAACCTTAAAAATTCCATTTGAAGAGATTTCCCCTGGGACTAATTTACATCAGACTATGTGAAATGACTTGTGGTTTCATGTAAACATCCTAATTCCAAAGTTAGTCACACGGTTATTTGAGTGGCATTTAAAAAGACCATACAGTTTTTATATTAGGAGGTTTCTGTCTACTATATAGCTCAGTATACTCGGTATAGAATTAGTATGTTACCTTATAAAAATAAGCATTATACTCTTAATGTTATCATTCATTCTTAGTGAAAAAATTATTTTAAATTTATTCACACCTGCAGTATGATCCAGATTCCTAAAGTGAAACCATATGGATTGTGTGTGTCTGTGCTTAATTGCAATCTATGGATTAAAAATACCTGGAGTCTCAATGTAGGCAGTTTACTTTAAGCTATATAACTTTAGAAAAGTCAATCCACCTATTTCTTGATTTTTCTGATCAAGAAAATGAAGAGGGCAAAAACTGCTGAAATATTTTCCACTTATAGGAAAATTACTCAAAATTGCATATTTCCAGAACAAACCTCTCCACTGAGCTTCAAGACCACATATTCAAATGTTCTCTCCTTCACTCCATATTACAGTTTATCATTGAACCAACTTGAACATCTCTCCAATACATCTACTTCTTTCCATCTCTATCACCTCCTTAATCTAAGCTTTCATTTTCTTTTGCTCTAAAAATTAATAAGTTATTAATTGGTTTAATTTCCATCCATTTTCCACTCCCTTCCATCTGTTCTCCACAGTCAGAACGAAGTGTTTGAAAGAAAATCTGCTGATGTTTACCTCTTGCTTAAAAATCTTTAGTGTTTTCCTTTAATGCTTAGGGTTATGGCAAGATTCCTTAATATGCTCATCAAGACTTCTGATGGTTCTGTCCATAAATACATCTACATTATTTGAATCATGTCTTGCTTTTTCCTAACTACACTAGCCTTCTCTCAGACACTCATATTCACCATGTTTCCTCCCAATACAGGTGGTACCACACACTAGTTTCTTCAAAGCTTTTGCCTAGTTAATGTCTCATCAACCATCATATCTCAGCTCAAATGTTGCTTTCGAATCATTCAGACAGAAGTCTCATAAAAGGATTCTGAAGTACTGTATACATCTTAGCATTCATTCCAGTTGTAACTTTACATTTATTTATGTGAACCTTTGGTTGATACCTGGTTACATCAGCTTACCAAACTATAATATCATGAGGGCAGGTGCCATGCTTGTTTATGCTCTCCATATCATCTTCCGTGTACAGCATGATGTTGCATTGGCAGGTTTTAGATGGTTGAAAATATTTTGTTGGATGAATTGAAACATTACTGTTCTAATGTGAGGTTATAGAACATGTCTTAAAGGGAGTTTCATTAATGCTTCTATGCTATATTTTTAATTCTAGTTAATTATGTCAAGTAGCTTGATACCTCTTATTTAAGTAGCAAACTGAGAGATTTAAGTATGAAGAACTTCAGAACTTTAAAACAAAGTAGATGTGATGGTTAATTTTGTATGACAGCTTGGCTGGATCATGGTATCCAGATATTTGGCCAAACATAATTCTAGATGTTTCTGTGAAGGTGTTTTTCATATGGGATTAACATTCAAATCAGTGGACTCTGAGTAAAGCAGATTACCTTCCATAATGTGGGTGGACCTGATCCAATCAATTGAAGGCCTTAATAAAATAGAGCAGAGGCACAGCAAGATGCAGAATAGAAAGCTCTACCAATCATCCTCTTTACAAAGACACCAAGTTAAGAACTGCCTATACAGAAAAAGCACCTTCATAAGAACCAAAAATCAGGTGAGTGCTCATAGTACCTGGTATTAACTTCATATCCTTGAAAGAGGCTCTTAAGAGATAGAAAAAAAACAGTCTTGGATCACTAATGCCAACCCTCCATCCTCAAGCAACCTTTCCACCCTCTCACCCCATGCCAGCCCCAGCAGTGTGGTATGGAGAGCATCTCTGGGCCTTGAGAGAGGAAGAGCACAGTAATCATGAGGCATTAAACTCAGTGCTATTCTGTTGGAGCAAAAATGAAAACAGGAGCAAACTCAGCTGATGCCTGCTCACAGAGGGAGCATTTAAAACAGCTCCAGCCAGAGAGGAATCACTAATCCCAGCAGTCAGAACTTGAGTTGCCACAAGCCTTGCCACTGAGAGATAAAGTGTTCTGGGTCTCTATGTAAACTTGAAAAGCAGCCTAGGCCAGAAGGACTGCAAATCTTAGGCGAGTTCTAGTCTTGACCTAGGCCTAAGACAGTGAAGGGGGGGAATCACGTGACCTACTGAGACACCAGCTGGGGCAGCTAAAAACTGTTGCCATCTCCCCTCTCCTATCCTCAGGTGGCACAGCTCACAGCTCCAAAAGTGATCCCTTCTTTCTGCTTGAGGAGAGGAGAGAGAAGAGCGGGGAGGACTTTGTCTTGCATCTTAGGTACCAGCTCAGCCACAGCAGGATAGGGCACTGGTCAGAATCATGAGGCCCATGTTCCAGGCCCTAGCTCCTGGATAACATTTTTAGACACACCCTGGGCCAGAGGGAACCTGTTGCTTTGAAGGAAAACACCCAGTCCTGGCACCATTCATCACTTGCTAACTGAAGAGCCATTGGACCCAAAATATTGAGCAACGATACTCAGGTACCACATCAAGGGCCTTGGGTGAGCCTCTGAGTCTTGTTGGCTTCAGGTGAGACTCAACACGTTCCCAGTTGTAGTGTCTATAGGGCAAAACTCGTTCTGCCTGAGAAAAGCAGACAGAAAGTAAGGGACACAGCCACAGGGGAGTAGACCACCAATCAGGCTCTTGGGATCCCTTGACTTTTGGATGGCATTTCTGGACCTGTCCTGAGCTGGAGGGAAGCCCACTGCCCTGAAGGATAAGGTCTAGGTCAGGCAGCATTCGCCCTAAGATAATTTAAGAGCCCTTGGGCCTTAAAGGAACATTGGCAGTAGTCTGGCAGTATTCCTCGTGCTCTGTGATGGCAGTGTCTATGGGATGAGGCCTCTGTGCCTTTGCAAGGGGAAGGAAAGAGTAGGAAAGACTGCTTCTTGTGTTTGGCATGTGAGCTCAGCCACAGTAAGATAGAACACCAAGTAGACTTCCAAGGTTTTGGACTCTAGATCCTGACTACTGGACAGCACATCTGGGCCCACCTGGGGACTGGGGAAGATGCCACCCTAAAGGGAAGAACACAAGCGTGGCTGACTTTGCCACTTTCTGATTGCAGAGCCTCAGGGCCTTGAGGGAAAATAGACAGTTGCCAGGAAGTGGTTATGGCAGGCCTTGGGTGAGATCCAGCACTGTACTAGCTTCAGGTATGACCCAGCGTAGTCATAGTGGTGGTGGCCACAGGAGTGCTTATGTCACACCAGCCCAGCTTTAGGTGGCTCAGAACAGAAAGAGAGACTTTGCTTCTTTGGGAGAAAGTAAGGGAAAAGAACAAGTGTTTCTACCTGGTAATCTACAGAATTCTCCCAGAACTTATCCAAGACCATCAAGGCAGTACCTTGATGAGTCTGAAGGACCACAGCATTACTTTGCTTGGTGTGCCTCCTAAAGCAGACACAACTTAGATCACAACACCCAAGTCCTTGGACAGATCTTCCAGACAGAAAATCAACAAAGAAACTTTAGACTTAATCTGCACTATAAACCAAATGGACCTAATAGACATTTACAAAACATTTCATCCAATGGTGGCAGGATACACATTACTGTCATCAACAAATGGATCATTCTCAAGGATAGACCACATATAAGGGCACAAAACAAGTCTTAAAACATTGAAATAATTTGAAGCTTCTTCTCTGACCACAATGGAATAGATACCTAGCTCTTCAATGTCCAAACACTGAAGAATATCTACTAGCATCAACACCATCCAGATAAATATGACCTCACCCAGTGAACTAAATAAGGCACCAGGGACCAATCCAGGAAAGAAAGACATATGTGACCTTTCAGACACAGAATTCAAAATAGCTGTAGTTGACTCAATGAAATTCAAGAAAACACAGAGAAACAATTTAGAATTTCATCAAATAAATTTAACAAATATGTTGAAATAATTAAGAATCAAGCAGAAATTCTGGAGCTGAAAAATGCAATTGGCATACTGAAAAATACATCAGATCCTTTTAATAGCAGAATTGAACATCTAAAAGAAAGAATAAGTGAGCTTGAAGACAGGCTACTTGAAAATACAGTCAGAGGAGATGAAAGAAAACATAATGAAAAACAAGCATGCCTACAGAATCTAGAAAATAGCCTCAAGATGGAAAATCTAAGAGTTATTACCTTAATATAAAACCCGAAACCATAAAAACCCTTGAAGAAAACCTAGGCAATACCATTCAGGACATGGGCATGGGCAAATACTTCATGACTAAAACACCAAAAGCAATTGCAACAGAAGCCAAAATTGACAAATGGGATCTAATTAAAGAGTTTCTGCACAGCAAAAGAAACTATCATCAGAGTGAACAGGCAACCTATAGAATGGGAGAAAATGTTTGCAATCTACCAATCTGACAAAGGTCTAATATCCAGAATCTGCAAGGAACTTAAAACAAATTTACAAGAAAAAAACAACCCAATCAAAAAGTGGATAAAGGATATGAAGAGACACTTCTCAAAAGAAGACATTTTATGCAGCCAACAAACATACGAATAAAAGCTCATCATCACTGGTCATAAGAGAAATGCAAATCAAAACCACAGTGAGACACCATCTTATGCCAGTTAGAATGGTGATCATTAAAAAGTCAGGAAACAACAGATGGTGGCGAGGCTGTGGAGAAATAGGAACCTTTTTACACTGTTGGTGGGAATGTAAGTTAGTTCAACCATTGTGGAAGACAGTGTGGCAATTCCTCAAGGATCTAGAACCAGAAATACCCCAGCAATCCCATTACTGAGAATATACCCAAAGGATTATAAATCATTCTACTATAAAGACGCATGCATGCATATGTTTATTTCAGCAATATTTACAATAGCAAAGACTTGGAACCAACCCAAATATGCATCAATGATAGTCTGAATAAAGAAAATGTGGCACATATACACCATGGAATACTATGCAACCATAAAAAAGAATGAGTTCATGTCCTTTTCAGGGACATGGATGAAGCTGGAAACCATCATTCTTAACAAACTAACACAGGAACAGAAAACCAAACACCACATGTTCTCACCCATAAGTGGGAGATGAACAATGAGAACACATGGACACAAGGAGGGGAACATCACACACTGGGGCCTGTTGGGAGGTGGGGGGCAATGGGAGCAAGAGCATAGCATTAGGACAAATACCTAATGCAGGTGGGGCTTAAAACCTAGATGACAGGTTGATAGGTGCAGCAAACCACCATGGCACGTGTATACATATGTAACAAATCTGCACATTCTGCACATGTATCCCAGAACTTAAAGTAAAATAAAATGAGTTATTGGCCTTAAAGAGAAAGTAGGGGACTAAGAGGGAAGTTTATAGCTATAAGTTCCTACAGAAAAAAGAGGAAAAGCCTCAAATAAACAATCTAATCATGTGTCTTAAAGAACTAGAAAAGCAAGAGCAAGCCAAACCCAAAATTAGTAGAAGAATAGAAATAATAAAGCTCAGAGCAGAAATAAGAAAAATTGAAATAAACAAAATAATAGAAAAGATGAATACAACAAATGTTGGTTTTTTTGAAAAGCCAAACAAAACTGACAAATCTTTATCCCAACTAACAAAGAAAAAAACCAAATAAATAACTTTAGAGATAAAAGGAGACATTAAAACTGATACTGTAGAAATTCAAAGGATCATTAGTGGGCAACTATATGCTAATAAATAATTGAAAAATCTAGAAGAAATGGTCAAATTCCTAGATACATAGAATCTACCAAATTTCAAACTGGAAAAATTCAAAACCTGAACAGACCAATAACAAGTAAAGAGATTGAAGCTGTAATAAAAAGTCTCCCAGTAAAGAAAAGCCCAGGATCTGATGGCTTCACTTCTGGGTTTCTACCAAACATTTAAAGAAGAACTAATACCAATCCTACTCAAACTATACAAAAAACAGAGGAGGAGGGAATGCTTCCATACTGTTTCTACAAACAGGTATTACCCAGATACCAAAACCAGACACAGATACATTAAGAAAAAACTACAGGCAAATATCTCTGATGAATATTGATGCAAAAATCCTCAACAAAATTCTAGCAAACCAAATTCAACAATACATTAGAAAGATCATTCATCGTGACCAAGTGGGATTTATCCCTGGGATGCAAGGATGTTTCTACGTGCACAAATCAATCAATGTGGTACATAATATCAACAGAGTGGATAAACCATATGGTCATTAAACATAAACCATATGATCATTTCAACTGAGAGTGACACAGCATTTGATAATATTCAACATCCCTCCATGATAAAAAAATCTTTCAAGAAACGGAGAAAAAAAGGAACATACTTCAAGATAATAAAAGCCAAATATGAAAGATCTACAGCTTGTATCATACTGAATGGGAAAAAACTAAAAGCCTTTCTTGTAAGATCTGAAACATGACAAGGATGCCCACTTTCATGACTGTTATTTAGCACAGTACTGGAGGTACTAGCTAGAGCAATCTGACAAGAGAAATAAAATGTATCCAAACTGAAATGGAAGAAGTCAAATTATTCTTTCTCACAGATGATTTGATCATATATTTGGGAAAACCTAAGGACTCCACCAAAAAATGGTTAGAACTGATAAACAAAATCAGTAAAGCTGCAGGATACAAAATCAACATACAAAAATCAGTAGCATTTCTATATGCCAACAATAAACAATCTGAAAAAGAAATGAAAACATAATCCCATTTACAATAGTCACAAAGAATATGAAATACCCAGGAATTAACTTAACCAAAGAAGTGAAAGACCTCTATAATGAAAGCTATAAAACACTGGTGAAGGAAATTGAAGAGGACACCAAGATTGGAAAAATATTCCATGTTAACGGAGTAAAAGAATCAATATTGTTAAAATGTCCATATTGCCCACAACAATCTACAGATTAAATACAATCCTTAGCAAAATATCAAGGATATTCTTCACAGAAATAGAAATCACAATCCTAAAATTTATATGAAACCACAAAAGACCCAGAATAGCCAGAGCTATACTAAATTAAAAAAAAAAAAAACTGGAAAAATCACAGTACCCGACTTAAAATTATACTACAGAGCTATAGTGACCAAAACAGCATTGTAATTGCATAAAAACAGACACATAGACCAATGAAGCAGAACAGAGAACCCAGAAACAAATCAACACACTTACAGTGAACTCATTTTCCACAAAGGTGCCATGAACAAACACTGGAGAAAAAGACAGTCTCTTCAACAAATGGCACGGGGAAAACTGCATATCAGTATGCAGAGGAATAAAACTAAACCTCAATATCTCACCATATACAAAAATCAAATCAAAGTGGATTAAAGACTTAAATCTAAGACCTCAAACTATAAAACTAGCACAAGAAAACATTGGGGAAAATCTCCAGGACATTAGTCTGACCAGACTTTCTCAAGCAATACCCCACAAGTGCATGCATCCAAAGCACTAATGGACAAATGAGATCACAACAAGTTGAAAAGTTTCTGCACAGCAAAGGATACAATCAACAAAGTTAAGAGACAACCCACAGGATGGGAGAAAATATTTGCAAACTACCCATCTGACAAGCAATTAATAAGCAGAATATATAAGGAGCTCAAAGAACTCGATAGGACAAAATCTAATAATCTGAACCACAAATGGGCAAAAAATTTGAGTAGGCATTTTTCAAAGAAAACATACAAATGGGAAACAGGCATATGAAAATGTGCTCAATATTGTTGACTATCAGAGAAATGCAAATCAAAACTACAGGATGTTGAGAACAGGGAACTCTTGTTCACTGTTGGTGGAAATGTAAACCAGTACAAACACTATGAAGTACAGTTTGGAGGTTTCTTAAAAAAAAAAAAAACTAAACTAAACTAAAAATAGAGCTACCAGAGGATTCAGCAATTCCACTGTTGAATATATACCAAAAAGAAAGGAAGTCAGAGAGAGACAGAGAGAGAGGATTGTTGCAGCACTGTTCACAATAGCTAAGATTTGGAATCAACCTAAGCATCCATCCAACATGTAAATGAATACAGAAAATGTGGTATTTCTTTTTTGTCTTTTTTTTTTTTTTTTTTTTTTGAGATGAAGTCTCACTCTGTCACCCAGGCTGGAGTGCAGTGGCGCGATCTCGGCTCACTGCAACCTCTGCTTCCTGGGTTCAAGGGATTCTCCTGCCTCAGCCTCCCGAGTAGCTGGGATTACAGGTGCCCACTACCATGCCTGGCTAATTTTTTGTATTTTTAGTAGAGATGGGGTTTCACCGTGTTAGGAAAATGTAGTATTTCTACACAATGGAGTATTATTCATCCATAAAACAAAATGTGACCCTGTAATTTGCAAAAACATAGATGGAACTGGAGATCATTATGCCAAGTGAAATAAGCCAGGCACAGAAAAACAAACATCACAAATTGTCACCTGTTTGTGGCATCTAAAACTCAAAACAGGTAATCAAGATATATTTCGAGGCAGGACTAGCTTGCAGCTTCCACTCAGATGGACAGAGCAGCATGTGGATAGTCACGTTGTAAACTGTAGTTCCAAGAACTACCACAGGAACATAGGAGGAAAGCCAAGAGAATCCACAGACCCTTTGAAGGAACTGGATCACTGCTGTAGGCTCCCTGAGATGCAGAAAACCTGTGGGTTCATTTGCTTTCAGTGGGGAGGCTCATGGTTTGGGGCAAGTTCTCAGTCCTGATCACTGGCTGCCTGGAAACAGACTTGGTGCTGTTGGGTGGGACATGGTGGGAGTGAGACTGGCCTTTAGGACTGTGCACTACATGGGAGTGGGGTGTGGCCTGTGACTGCCAGGTCACCCCCACTTTTCTGGCAGCCTGTATGACTCAGCAGAGGCAGCCATAATCCTCCTGAGAATACAACAGCATTGGACTGGGAATGACACCCCCATCACCCACAGCCGCTGCAGCAAGCCCTGCCCAAGAAGAGGCTGAGCTCAGACATGCCCATCCCTGCCCCTACCTGGTGGTCTTTCTCTACCCTCCCTAGTAGGCAAAGACAAAGGACATACTCTCTTGGGAGCTCTATTGCCCTTCCCACCACCTGAGAAACCCGAATACTTAACCAGGTGTTCCTAGGGCAAGTTTGCCTCCTCCCCATAGGACCACAGCTGATGCACTCTTGAAAGTGCCTACCTCCTGGCTGGAGGCCAAATCAACACAAAACCAGCCCACTAAACAAAAACACAAGCAAGGACCCTCACAGAGTCCACTTCACTCCCCTGCTACCTCCACTGGAGCAGGTCAATTGAACCAAAATCAGCCCATATAGCCAAGGGAAGACTAAACAAAAAGAACAAATCTGGAGGCATCACATTTTCTGACTTCAAACTATACTCTAAGGCCATAATCACCAAAACAGCATGAGACTCATATAAAAATAGGCACATAGACCAATGGAACAGACAGAATAAAGAACCCAGAAATAAACCCAAATACTTACAGCCAACTGATCTTCAACAAAGCATACAAAAACATAAAGTAGGGAAAGAACACTCTATTCAACAAATGGTGCTGGGATAATTGGCAAGCCACATGTAGAAGAATGAAACTGAATTCTCATCTCTCACCTTACACAAAAATTAACTCAAGCTGTATCAAAGTCTTAAGTCTAAGACCTGAGACCATAAACATTCTAGAAGATAACATCAGAAAACCCCTTCTAGATGTTGGCTTAGGCAAAGACTTCATAACCAAGAACCCAAAAGCAAATGCAATTAAAACAAAGATAAATAGATGGGACTTAATTAAACTAAAATGCTTCTGCACAGCAAAATAAGTAATCAGCAGAGTTAACAGACAACTCATAGAGTGAGAGAATCTTCACAATCTATACATCTGACAAAGGACTAATATCCAGAATCTCCAAAAAGTAAACTCAAATATATATATATATATATGTACACACCATGGAATAGTACTCAGCCATAAAAAGGAACAAAATAAAGGCATTTGTAGCACCCTGGATGGAATTGTATACCATTATTCTAAGTGAAGTAACTCAGGAATGGAAAATCAAACATTGTATGTTCTCACTCATATGTGGGAGCTAAGCTATGAGGACATAAAGACATAAGAATGATACATTGGACTCTGAGGACTTGGGAGAAAGGGTGGGGTATGGTGAGAGATAAACAACTACACGTTGGGTACAGTGTACACTGCTCAGGTGCTAGGTGCACCAAAATCTCAGAAATCACTGCTAAAGAATTTATTCATGTAACCAAACACCACCTCTTCCCCAGAAACCTATTGAAATAAAAAATGAAAAATTTTAAAAGATATATCTTGATAATCATGCTGCTATAAAGACACATGCACATGTATGTTTATTGCAGCATTATTCACAATAGCAAAGACTTGGAACCAACCCAAATGTCCAACAATGATAGACTGGATTAAGAAAATGTGGCACATATACACCATGGAATACTATGCAGCCATAAAAAATGATGAGTTCATGTCCTTTGTAGGGACATGGATGAAATTGGAAATCATCATTCTCAGTAAACTATCCCAAGAACAAAAAACCAAACACCGCATATTCTCACTCATAGGTGGGAATTGAACAACGAGAACACATGGACACAGGAAGGGGAACATCACACTTCGGGGACTGTTGTGGGGTGGGGGGAGGGGGGAGGGATAGCATTGGGAGATATACCTAATGCTAGATGACGAGTTGGTGGGTGCAGCGCACCAGCATGGCACATGTATACATATGTAACTAACCTGCACATTGCGCACATGTACCATAAAACCTAAAGTATAATAATAATAATAATAAAATATAAAAATATTAAAAAAAAGAAAAATTTTAAAAGATATATCTTGATAATAGTGATTAAAACAAACAAACAAACAAAAAACTCAAAACAATTGAACTCATGGTCATAGAGAGTAGAAGGATGGTTACCAGAAGCTTGGAATAGTACTAGGAGGCTGGGGGAGAAGTGGAGGTAGTTAATGGGAACAAAGAAGTAAGAAAGAATGGGTAAGACCTACTGTTTGATAGCACAACAGGCGACTGTAGTCAATAATAACTTATTTAAAAATAACTAAAAGTGTAATTGGAGTGTTTGTAACACAAAGAATAAATACTGCAGAGAATGGGTACCCCATTCTCCATGAGGTGCTTATTTCACATTGCATACCACATTGCATATCAGAATATGCAATACCACATTGCATATCAGAATATGCAATACCACATTGCATATCACATTGCATATCAGAATATGACTGATAAAAACTGCATTGGACAGCACCAAAAATAGAGTAATCTTAAAAGAAATCCCCTACAAATCAAAACCACAATGAGATAACACCTCACACATGTCAAGCTGGCTATTATCAAAAACAAAACAAAAGAAAAAAACAAAGGACAGTAAATGATGGAGAGAATGTAAAGAAATCAGAACCCTGATATGCTGTTGCTGGAAATGCAAAATTGTGCAACATCTACGGAAAACAGTGTTAAGATCTTCCCTAAAAAATTAAAAATACAATTACTATATGATCTGGCAACCCCATTTTGGGGTACTTATCCAAAATAATTGAAATCAAGATCTTGCACTTCTCAAAAGAAGACATACATGCGGCCAATAAGCATATGAAATAAAGCTCAACATCACTGATCATTACAGAAATGCAAATCAAAACCACCATGAGATACCATCTAACACCAGTCAGAATGGCTATTACTAAAAAGTCAAACAATAACACGTGTTGGTGAGGTTGTGGAGAAAAAGGAATGCTTTTACACTGTTGGAAGAAGTGTAAATTACTTCAGCCACTGTGGAAGACTGCGTGGAGATTCCTCAAAGGCCTAGAGACAGAAATATTGTTTGACCCAGCAATCCCATTATTGGGTGTATACCCGAAGGAATATAAATCATTCTATTATAAAGTCATATGAACACATACGTTCATTGCAGCCCTATTCACAACAGCAATGTCATGGATTCAACCTAAATGCCCATCAATCATAGATTGGATAAAGAAAATGTGGTACATATACACCGTGAAATACAATGCAGCCATAAAAAAGAATGAGATCATGCCCTTTGCAGAGACATGGATGGAGCTGAAGGCCATTATCCTTAGCAAACTAACACAGGAATACAAAACCAAATACCACATGTTCTCACTTATAAGTGGAAGCTAACTGATAAGAACACATGGACTCACACAGGGAAACAACACATACTGGGGCCTACCAGAGGATGGAGGGTGGGAGGAGAGAAAGGATCAGGAAAATCACTAGAGGACACTAGGCTTAATACCTGGGTGATGAAATAATCTGTACAACAACCTTCCATGACACACATTTACCTGTGTAACAAACCTGCACATCCTACACATGTACCCCCGAACTTAAAATAAACATTTTTGAGAAAGAAATCAAGATATTGAAGAAATATTAGCACTCTCATATTCACTGCAGCACTATTCACAATAGCCAAAATGTAGAGACAACCTAAATGTCCATCAACAGATGAATAGATAATGTAGGATATACAGATACTTGAAAGCTCTTCCACCCTTTAAAAGAAGGAAAGTGTGTAATATGTAAAAACATGGATATGCTTTGAGAACATTATGCTAAGTGAAATAAGCCAGTAACGAAATATACTGCATGATTTCACTTATATGGTTTATCTAAAATGGTCAAATTCATAAAATTAAAGAATGTAATGATCGCTGCCAGCAGCTAAAGAAGAGGCAACTGGGGAGTTAGTAATCCACAGACATAAAATTTCAAGTAAGCAAGATGAGTAAGTTTTAGATATATGCTGTTCAGCATTGTATCTATGGTCAACAATACTGTATTGCACAGTTAAAAACATCATAAGGTATATTTTATGTTGTCTTCTTATTATGATAAATTTTTATAAAACTGAGGAAAATGAAATATTGAAAATAATTTTTATTTGCTTTAGAACATTTATATGAAATTTGAAACTTTATATTTTAACATAACATATTGTCATTTACTGTTATTTGCATTGTACTATATTTATTTTCAAAGTTTTATCTAGAATTTCTGAAATGTTTCATTTTCCCAATTACAAATGTAAAATATTGGTATTTTTGAAATTCAATTTTCAAAAAAGAAATCTCTCTCACTAGGTTAATATCAACTCTTCAATGATTTTTTAAGACTAGTCATTCAAGCATTTATAGACCCACCTACTTAAATTTTCATTTAACTACAATATCTCCATTCTATCCAAAAGGCTATCAAGGTAGTTCAACTAATTGTTTGCCATATTAGGTTCACTTATTTGTCTATGGAATTATGTGAATTTTACAGTAACTGATATCTTGTACTAGTCTCCAGTATTTAATTCCCCTCTCCCAAGAAACAGTTGCCATAATTAACAGCACAACTAGTAAAAAATAAGGGAGTAATGACACATAACAATGAAATAGCAATAATATTACCACTTAAATTTTGCAAAAAGCTTTCACTTATTATCTCCATTTGGCACACAAATTGACAGACATTTTATTATTATTATTCTCACTTAACAAGTGAGCAAACTAAAAGCTCTGAATGATTAGTTGATTTATCCAGAGTCACAAATAAGCAAGCCATATAAAAACAAAACCCAGATGATCTGACTTAGAGTTTTATTTTAGAGTATACTAAACTGTTTCACTAGATAAGACATTTTTGCAGATGAATAAATAAGAAGATTAAGACTCTAATTCACATAATGTCAAGCTGCTCAAATCTAACCTACTTTCTCCACAACTTGTAAAAAACAAGGTTCATGTGTATCTCAAATGTTATGTTCATAAAATATTGGCTTATCCCTCAATAGAAGACAAATGCATTATCTGTTATTTCTTTATATATGAAATTCTTGTGATAAGAAGAAAGGAGAAATTTATTTTAAACCTTTAGAAACACTAGGAACAAAAATGCCATGAGCATTTTAATCATGCTTTGGAAGTTAATCCACCAAAATATTTTTAAAGGAAAAAGTCAACAAAAAAATTTGTATTTTTAAGATCCATTTGTCACGTATCCTTTGGGTTTGAGTATTTAATTCACTGATTAACTGAATTTTCCATTTTACATTTATGATATCAATTTAGAAATGGCCTAAATATCACCATTCTGATGGCTGATAGAAAATACTTTAAATTGTCATTACTGTCATGTACTAAATTGTATTTGTTGTAATAGGCTTCAGGATACAGTTCATATGTTTGGAATACAGAATACCAAAAATCTGGTTAGAGGAACTCCCAGAGACTAATTCATTTAAATACTTATTCTCCTTTTGTTTGACATAGTTTAGAATTAGCATTGATTAGGTTTAGAGACCAGTGCCCAATTGCCTTATATTTCACAACAATGAGTTGGTAATAAAAGCATATGTGCCCCATGAATAAGCTTCCTCATTCTTTGATAAGTCAAAAATCAGAGATTGTGCCATCTCTGACTCTGCCTGAACTCTGTAGGGAGAAAAGCTAGTTAAAGATGCTTGAGTATGCTGAGGTTAATCTAACATACAAGGTCAAGATAGAGGAAATAACTTACTGCCACATCCATCAAAACCACCACTATAAATATCAGCACCTTCATAAACCTTATTTTCTATGTTGGTGATTTTCTTGTCTAGTTTTCTCTTTTTCCAGTTTAGGATTCCTACCTGTCTTAACTTCAATTTAGGGGTGTGCCTCTAATACTCTACATCCTGCTTACTATTCCTTGATTTCTAACTTCTCTTCCCAATAACCTGGTATTTTGGCCCAATTCCTGATCATAATTTTGCATTATGATATGATTTTCATGTTCTTAATTCTGAACTATATGGTGTGATAATAATGTCTCCGTCATAGTGGCTTGATATGGTTTGGATATTTGTTCCACCTAAATCTCACATTGAAATGTAATCCCTAATGTTGGGGGTGGGGCCTGGTGGCAGATGTTTGGGTCACGGGGGTGCATCCTTCATGGTTTAGTGCTGTCCCCACAATAGTAAGTAAATACTCATGAGATCTGGTTTAAATGTGTGTGAACCCAGAAATAAGACAGCACACCTACAACTATCTGATCTTCTACAAACCTGACAAAAACAAGCAATGGGGAAAGGATTTTTTATTCAATAAATGGTGCTGGGATAACTGGCTAGCCATATGCAGATTGAAACTGGACCCCTTCCTTGCACCATATACAAAAATTAACTCAAGATAGATTAAAGACTTAAATGTAAAATCCAAAACTATAAAAACACTGGAAGACAACCTAGGCAATACCATTCAGGATGTAGGCATGGGCAAAGATTTCATGACAAAGACACCAAAATAATTTGCAACAAAAGCAAAAATTGCCAAATGGGATCTAATTAAACAAAATAGCTCTGCAAAGCAAAAGAAACTATGAAAAGAGTAAACAAACAATCTGTATAACAGCAGAAAATCTTTGCAAACTATGCATCCTACAAAGGTCTAATATCCAGCATCTATAAGGAACTTAAACAAATTTACAAAAAAAAAACTCCTTTAAAAAGTGAGCAAAGGACATGAACAGACACTTTTCAAAAGAAGACATGCATGTGGCCAACAAACATATTAAAAAATGCTCAACATCACTCAGCATTAGAGAAATGCAAATCAAAACCACAATGAGATACCATCTCACATCAGGCAGAATGGCTATTACTAAAAAGTCAAAAAATAGCAGATGCTGGTGAGGTTGTGAAGAAAAAGGGATGCTTTTACACTGTTGGGAGGAGTATAAATTACTTCAGCCATGTGGAAGACAGCGTGGTGATTCCTCAAAGACCTAGAGGCAGAAATACCATTCCACACAGAAATCCCATTATTGGGTATACACCCAAAGGAATATAAATCATTCCATTATAAAGATACACGCACACATGTGTTCATCGCAGCACTATTCACAATAGCAAAGACATGAAATCAACCTAAATGCCCATCAATGATAGACTGGATAAAGACAATGTGGTGCATATACACATCATAAAAATGATTGAGATCATGTTCTTTGCAGAGACATCGATGGAGCTAAAAGCATTATCCTTAGCAAACTAACGCAGGAACAGAGAACCAAATACAACATGTTCTCACTTATAACGGAGAGCTAACTGATAACACACGGACACACAGAGGGAGACAACACACACTGGGGCCTTTCAGAGGATGGAGGATGGGAGGAGGAAGAGAATCAGGAAAAATTGCTAATGGGTGCTAAGCTTAATAGCTGTGTAACAAAATAATCTGTACAACAAACCCTCATGACACAAGTTTACCTATGTAATAAACCTGCACTTGCACCCTTGAACTTGAATGTTTTTTAAAACTGTGCAACACCTCTCCCCTTGCTCTCTCTTGCTCCCGCTTTCATCATACCTGCTCTTGCTTCACCTTCCACCATGAGTAAAATCTCCCTGAGGCCTCCCCAGAAGCTGAGCAGATGCTGGTGCCATGTTGCCTGTACAGCCTGCAGAACCATGCGCCAATTACACTGCTTTTCTTTATAAATTATCCATTCTCAGATATTTCTTTATAGCAACACAACAACAGCCTAATACATGGCTCAATAGAATAATCTTATTCTAAGCAGCTGTTATTTCATCATGATCAATTGAAGCTGACTGATGATTATTAAAGTAAAAAGTACATTCACCCAAGCTTGGTTAGGGGGAGAGTTGGCTCTCTTTAGGGCTGCAAATTCTAAAACCATCTTTAACAAGGGGAAATTGCTGTCTATTAGTAGTCTATCTTATTGCATTTACATAAACACATATTGTTGCAATACGAGAAAATAATATTTGAGTTTGACTGTTTTACTTAGCTATATAATTGATGAAGTCAGAAGCAAATATTAGGCACAGATAACAAAAGGGAACTGGAAATTCTTCATTGAATAACCTTAAAATGGTTAGAGATTCATCTATCTTTTGAATAGTTATAGACTGTAGCTAGAGTGAATTGATAACATTCTGAATTTCCTTCTAGCCTTCTGGTTATATTACCCTATTTGTTTTATCAATGGAAACAGTCTTGTGTATATAAATCAGAGTGCCAAAGCTGTCCATTTTGGTGCAACATAAGCGTTGTAATTCATTTCTCATCACAAATTGAAGGTATGCGGAAAGACAAAAATCAATGAAAAAACATTCAAGCAGATCTCCTGCTTACAGCAAGATAAACAAGCATTATTACAAAGAGCAAAGTATTTGTACCTCAGAGATTCATGCAGCAAAATGGCAAGAGTAAGCTTCAAATTTGTATGAAAAACATATAAAGCACTGTATCTTCTACAGATATGAGAAAAATATGGTTTTGAAAGTACACTATATAAAATTTCTGAGATAATTATCTGAAAAAGGTGTCAAAGACAACTTTCTGATTATTTTAAACTTAGTTATCTTTTTTATTTGTTTGTTTTGGTGTCGTCTGTTTCAAAAGATAAAAGTTTTTGGAAGTGAATTACAATTTTATGCATGCTTATATCTGAAAAGATCAAGGGCAAGTAATTGTGTCACTTTCATCTTTATTTTTCTATGATATCAAACATACAATTCAATAAACGCAATATGCTTGTTGAATAAATAAATGATCATGCTGCTGTTAAAAAACAAAACTCTAATCATTAGTGAACTTCTGCCATGTTCAATTCTTCCCTAGGCATCTTGAAGAATATTAAAACAATATGTGGTGTTTTTATCACCACCAAGAACTTTTCCTAGTCAGGAGGATATTTGTTCAAATGAGAAACTTCTACTTAACCTCCATATAGCACCAGCTAAATCTGGTTCTCAATGACCCTTAATATGGTTCTCTCAGCCCTCACTCAAGTCACACATTTCCTACTTTTTATTGTTCTCCTTCAGTTCACTCTCACCTAACAATTTGTTATCCTGCAGCTATAGAAGCCTACGAAGTTTTACAGCCACTGAAATGGGAAATTTCATTGGGATAAACACTATCATGATGTCAGGCTTTGTTTCAGAAATGCATTCCTAGAAATCAAGCCTGTTGTACGATATTTCATAGGAACTTTCTTCTTAAATTAGTAGGTCATAGTGGCATTATTGCTTCTCCAAACAGGCCTTGACAATGTTCCCCTTACTTTTTCATGTGAACCCCAGTTTCTTTGCTTGGTTTCTGCTTCCAGACTTTATCTGTGAGAGACACAAATTTTATGTTTTTCTCACTGCACCTGTGACTCTAACACTGACCAGCTGCCCACTTTTCCTATCCTTGGAACTCTCTTCCAATAATTCCCTACTCTATTTACTTACTCTTCCTTCTCCACAAAAGATACAGGATAGATGGCTGTGAATGAATTGTGTCTGAACGTTGTTTCACTCGATTGAAAGCAAGGGATTGGTCTTTCCAACTCTAAAATTGATCCATAAGTCTGTGATTTTCCTACCATCCCTTCAGTCTCTGTAAGAATTGAAAACTGTCATACTTCTCAAAAATAAAAGAAAACTGCAAAAGGAATGACAAAATGAAGGTTACTAGGGGATGTGAATGGCTGTCTTTCCATTCTCCTGCTGTATAGCTTCTTATCCTGAGCATAAAAACCATAAAGACAAAGAGAACGATAATTGCACATAAAATGAGAGACATAAAAGCCAGGCTGAATTGTAGCTCCTAGTTCTCTACGACCTTAGTTAGGAAACATACACTTGATGTAACTGGGCTTTGTGAGCCAGAAATTGAGACAAATGTCCTGTCAAGGAGTTCGAATATTTGAAATTGTAACTGTCTCTGAAAATTCAATTCCATGAGGAATATAGAACAGGTATTATTTTCTCCATTTGTTGGATGAAAAAATGGATGCCTAGAAAGATTGAATGGAGGAAGCCTAGGAAAAATAAATCCTAGGTTATAAAGCCCACATGTCCTGTCCCCAGACCAATATTTTTTCAACTATACATTCTGAGTCTGCCTCCCCTGAACAGGAGCTTGAAACTAGACAGCAAATGAACTCCCAGCCACATCTCTTTTTCAAATATTCATTAAAATCCTTAAATCAAAATGCATAATTATATTATAGAAATAATTAAATTATGCAGGAAAAATCATTACTCTAAAAATTTCAATCAGCAATAATTGTGCCTCAGAAAAACTTCATGAAGTGTGATATTGCCACTGAACAAAGATGCATTAATAGTTTATATAAAAAAGGTATAAAAACCACTTAAAAATTGTGGATGGGCAATTTTAATACAGCAATTTATTACTTCTACTACTTTTGTACAACTTTTGATGAACTGACTTAACTGTGTAGCTTCTAACTTTTTAAAAACCTAACTTTCCTAGTTCTACCTGATGAAATTTCTTGCACCATGATAAACATCTCTAATCAACTTTATTTTTACATTTGAATGCACACACATCTTGACTGTGGGCAAAGCAACAGCAAGTGACTGTAATGTCATCCTTAAGAATTATGTTGGTACCTAGAAAGGAGGGTGAGATGTAATATTTTAAAAAAAAAACAGGAGGGAGTGGCCTTGAGCAAAAGCAATGCTAATCCATCCAAAATGTTTAACAGGACTGAACCACTGAGAGTTGAGGGGGACACAAATGGTCAATGAACCCTGCTGATAGTCACTTTTAATTCTTTGAGCATGTAGATGTCTTTTACAAAGTTTGCCTGTGGTGTTCTAGCCATACAATTATGTTCAGCCTCCCATGGGAAGGTCACAGATGTCTCCAAGGCAGCTGTGGCTGGAGTCTAGAGTGTTATTTATAGCAGTAGCACAAGAAAAAGCTAAGTGGAGCACATCTGTAAGCTTGGCCTTATCGGCATCTTGTACTTACATATAGCGTTCTATAGTAATCATTATGTTAGTAAAAAAGAAAAAAAAAGAGAAATCAATTATTTATACTTCTGTATTACACTTCAGACTGCAAATGGTAGATGAGAAAATGTTGAGAGAAAAATTAGTAAGAGTGACTTTTAATTACTCTTTCAAGAAACTTATTGCTGAAAGGAAAGAAAATAAGTGGGCAATACCTCAAGAGATAAGTAGAGTTAAAATAATATCAGGAGAATTAGGGTAGGAAAGACATAAGCATGTTTGCAGGCTACTAGTAAAAAGAGATATCAGAGGAAGAGAAGCTATAGGTACAAAAGAGAGATAAAAATGAATGACATCTGACTTTACACTTATTTTATCCTTCCAAACCTGTTCTTTCCTCACATCACTCTCAAGCTATTGTCTTTCCCACCTCATAAAATATCACCCCTCCAGTTGCTCAAGTCAAAAAATCTAGAAGACATACAATTCATTAAAAAGTCCTGTCACTCCAACTCCAAGTAAAATCCAAAACCAACCACTTTATATAGTAATTCACTCTCATTCAGGCTACCTACATCTCAGACCTAGATACCTGTTTTTACTTTTGCACTCTCCCATAATTCATTTTCCAGGTAGGAACTAAAAGTGTCTTTAAAAAATATTATAACTTGAATGCCTTTCTAAAGCATTACAATAAAATCCATATTCTATATTCTGCAGGGCCCTATCTGATATGGTCTCTATTGACCTCTCAACTTCACCTTACATCACCCTTCCAAGTGCTCACTAGACTTGAATGTACTGGTCTTCTTTCTGTTCCTCTAATGTCAACCTCATTTCTACCCCAATCGATGCATTTGTAATTCTCTCAGCCCTTTATATACTTACCTCCTTGGGTCTCAGCTCAAATGTTATCTCCTCAGACAGGCCTTTTGAGACCAGCATATCTAAAATAGGTTATCAGCACCATATCATGTTCTTGTACATCTCTTTATTTTATGTCCTTCATGATACCTCCCAGATTTGAAATTATATTGTATATTTATTTGTTTTCTAATTCATTGTCTTTTTCTTCCGTTAGAAGGCAAGTTCCATGAGAAATACATCTTTGTCTTGTTTGCCACTGTGTTCTCAGCACCTAGAACAATATCTGAAGAATACATCTATTAAATGAATCAGTGAATGAATAAGTAAATAAAACAAGGTATTTGAGAAAATCAAGAATATATCATCAATAGACTAAGAAGAAAAATATCTTTCCATCTGAGACAGAAGAAATGGAAGTTAGGATGGCCACTTATAGGTTTGGAGTTAGGAGGGTGATGCAGGTATTACTTGAAGAGAAGCCAGTCATCAGCTGAGGACAAGTGGGGCACCTTGTCATTGCTTTCTGTACAGCAACATATAATCTGTTGACAACATTTCCCTGATGTATATTCCCTGGCATAGCTAATATTGCCAGCAATTCCAGCTCCAGATTCTCTTATATCAGTTTTTCCTCACCAATTAATCACTCTCTGTCTCTGATATCTGCTATGTGCTTTAAGTTTGAAGAACATGTGCCTTAATGAAGGTGAAAACAAGAGCTGGCATAACAGAGATCCCTTCTCTGTTAACTACTAGCATCATATCGTCTGCCTTATGAAGTGCCTTGCCCTTTTTATCTTGCATCTATGAACATAGGTGAAAAAGCTGCTTTTCTTGTCTTTGCCACTTTAAGCTTGAGCTTGTTCTAGACTTTAATCCTCATGGAAAATCCATGCATTCATTGAACCCATCCTTGATTATGTGTTATCACCAACAACCTCACGCCATCTGTTTCTTTCCTGTTCTGTTAATCTAAGCTCAACCATTATTTTCTCTCCTTCTTCCTCTTGCATTTGCATAATTTACGATTTTCAGAATTTGTTATTCCTTTTCAGCCATCATATTTTCAGAGTTTCTGAACATGAGATCATACCTGTATCTTCTCTAACCTTTCTGAAAAGCACTTTCATGGAGTGTAGGGCAGTATCTGAACATGACCTATGTCTCTTTCACTTGTTAATTTGGTCCTTTTACCCGGTTTCTATATATGATTTACACAATATTAGAGTCCAGGTGTCCAAGCTCCTAGTCCATTACTATTATCACTCTAATGCACTAGGCAAAGCAGAGTAATAGTTGTTTGAGCACCCTCTGGACTTTCAATCAATGTAGGTCCTGGAAGCAAACTGGTGACTATATTGCCACATTATAGGCTTTCTTAGCTGAATAAAGGAAAAATATACACATATATATATATATATGAATAAATAGATAGACTTTATTGTTTTTGATGGCTACAAGGCATTCCATAGTATGTATTACCAGATAAATAAATGTATAGATGGGTGGATATATTAATTGATTGATCGATAGATAGATGTAATATATCTAGATAGACTAGATAGATAGATAGAGCTCACATCTAAAGGGTTCCATGACCACCCATGAGGTCAGTGATTTACTGGAAGGACTTCACACAGCTCCATATAAAGCTATACTCATGGCTAAGATTTATTACAGCAAAGGATACAGTGTAAGAACATCAACCAAAAGATATCCATAGGCAAAAGGTAGAGAAGTTAAAAACAAACTTTCTTATCTTTCCTCTGTTAGGATTGCATGGATGCTTTTTTTCTCTCCAGCTGTGAACTTCAGGGATAATTGAGAGGTATCCTTGACCAGGAAAGGTCACTTGAGTCTTATAATTCAAAGTTCTTAAAGGAAGCTATTCATATAGGCACATACCTTCCATGTGGCCAGGCATAAACTGAACCCCAAACAGGCACCAAGTGCACTTTCTAAATCTTCATGTTTATTTTAAACATACTGACATCCTAGTTCATCTTGATCTACCGATTCAGGAGTATAGAATTACATCATTACCTAGTAACCTGGTGAATACAGTTGACCCTTAAACAATACAGGGATTTGGGTACCAACCCCAATACAGTTGAAAACCTGTGTATAACTTTTGGCTCCCTAAAAACTTAACTACTAATAGCCCACTGTTGACCGGAAGCCTTCCCAATAATAAAAGCAGTTGATTAACATATATTTTATATATTTATTATATACTGTATATTCTTACAATAAAGTAAGCTACATGAAAGAAAATATATATAAAATCATAAGGAAGAGAAAATATATTGACTATTCATTAAGTGGAAGTGGATTATCATAAAGGACTTCATCCTCTTTGTCATCTTCATGTTGAATAAGCTGAGGTGGAGGAGGAGAGAAGGGGCTAATTTTGCTGTCTCAGGAGTGGCAGAGATGGAAGAGATGGAGGAGGTGGAAGGAGAGGCAAGAGAGACAGGCACACTTGGTGTAACTTTTATTTTAAAACTTTGCATATAAGTGGTCCCGCTCAGTTGAAACCCATGTTGTTCAAGGGTCAACTGTATTTCAGTTTAGTTCTTTAAGTCATTGCCATGGTTACAGAAATCAGAGATAAGTAAGAATTGAATAAAACAGACTTTTGAGTTAATTTATATATTAGAGTTATATATGCTTGGAAAAATATATAATATATAATTTAATAAATATATAATACATACAGTATACATAGCTATACTATATCTAGCTAAAATATAATAAAATGTATGTGGTATTATAAATTATATATGTATAATTTCCAAACACTGAACTCTATGTACTTCATATGTTTTATATTATTTAATCCTCACAACAATCTTGTGAAATGGCTTTGATCATTCCTACTTTACAGATGACGGAACTCGGGGCACAGACACCTTATAGGATAAGTAACCAAGTCATACATGTACTACATTTTAGAGCTGAAATGCATACTCATGTTTTTCTTGCTATACCACATTTCAAGGTCAGCTGAGCCTGGAGTAGGAAAATCAGGACAGGTCAAGTTGAAATAATCGCATTCAGAAGTCTCTTTGCATTCAACATCCTTGTAGAGCCTCATGAGGGCCCCTGAAGCTCAGTTGGTGTTGGGTAGAATGCCACTGTGAGTCACCTATGTAGGCTTAAGTTTGCTTTTCCAGCAGGTACTTAGTGTATCCTTAATCATTTATTTAATTGGGTTACCCTAGAAAAGACTTTAAGGTGATACAATTTGTGATGGTTAATATTGTCAACTTGACTGAATTGAAGGATGCAAAGTATTGTTCCTGGGTGTGTCTATGAGGGTGTTGCCAAAGGAGATTAACATTTGAATCAGTGTAATAGGAGAGGCAGACCCACTCTCAATCTGGGTGGGCACTATCTAATCAGCTGCCAGTGTGGCTAGGATAAAAGCAGGCAGAGGAACGTGGAAGGACTAGACTGGCTGTCTTCCAGCCTTCATCTTTGATATGGTTTGGCTGTGTGACCACTCAAATCTTATCTTGAATTGTAACTCCCACAATTCCCACGTGTCATAGAAGGAGCCCGGTGGGAGGTGATTGAATTATGGGGGCAGGTATTTCCTACATTGTTCTCATAATAGTGTATGAGTCTCATGAAATCTGATGGTTTTAAAAACAGGAGTTTCCCTGCACAAGCTCTCTCTTTGCCTGCTGCCATCCATGTAAGATGTGACTTGCTCCTCCTTGCCTTCTGCCATAATTGTGAGGCCTCCCCAGCCATGTGGAACTGTAAATCCATTAAACCCCTTTCTTTAGTAAATTGCCCAGTCTCTGGTATGTCTTTGTCAGCAGCATGAAAAAAGGCTAATACAATCTTTCTCCTGTGCTGGATGTTTCCTGCCCTTGAATATCAGACTCCATATTCTTCACCTTTTGGACTCTTGAACCTACACCAGTGATTTTCCGGGGACTCTAGGGCCTTCAGCCACAGACAGACTGAAGGCTGCATTGTCGGCTTTCCTACCTTTTTTTTTTTTTTTTTTTTGAGAAGGAGTCTCACTCTGTCACCCAGGCTGGCTGGCGTGCAATGGTATCTCAGCTCACTGCAACCTCTGCCTCCCGAGTTCAAGCAATTCTCCTGCCTCAACCTCCCAACTAGTTGGGATTACAGGCGTGCACCACCATGCCCATCTAATTTTTCTATTTTTAGCAGAGACGGGATTTCAATATGTTAACCGGGCTGGTCTTGAACTCCTGACCTCAAGTGATCTGCCCGCCTTGGCCTCCCAAAGTGCTGGGATTACAGGCATGAGCCACCATGCCTGACCCCTATTTTTGAGGTTTTGAGACTCAGACTGGCTTCCTTGTTCCTCAGCTTGCAGACAGTATATTGTGGGACTTCACCTTGTGATCGTGTGAGTCAATACTCCTTAATAAACTTCCTTTCATATATACATCTTTCCTATTAGTCCTGTCCCTTTAGAGAACCCTGACTAATATGCTATTTTTTTTTTTAGAGCTGTAGAATTCCCACTAGAGTTCAACACTCTACAAGGAACTTTCTAAAACTGCCTTTAAACTATGAAGCAAGAACTGGAGTGAAGGAAGAAGAGAGAGCTAACTAAAGAAGGGCTTATTTGCTCATGTAAAAAGGCAAAACTGGGTTATATACTGAATTTGCCCTTGCCTGTTTAGAGCATGTTATTCCCAGGCCTTTGATTTTATGGTAGAAGTCAGCTAGCTGCAGCCTGGGCCAAATCTCACTGCAGCTTGTTTTTGTAAATAAAGTTTAATTGGAACACAGCCACATCCATTTGTTTATGTATTGTCTATGGCTGCTTCCATGCCACAACAGGAGACTTGAGTAGTGGGGACATGGGCTGTATGTCTTCATAATATTAACATTTTAATATTAGCTATTTGGACTTTTACAGAAAAAGGTTGCTGGGGAGCCACGCAGGATGGCTGACTAGATGCAGCCAGGTGGAACAGCTGCCACTGAGTGACGAGGATGATTGGTGCACTCCTAACAGATCTTCAGAAAGAAGGCACTGAGTGTGGACAGAGAGAAGAACACAGAAGCTTGGCTGAAAGAGGAGGAAGCTGGGAATGCTGCATGGGGCTACCATGCACTGGGACTTGTTCCTGGCCCCCGACGACTCTGGAGGAATGGGTGAGTTGAACTGGCGAGGAGCAATCCACTCTAGACACAAAGGGCCTCTGAAATCTCAGCAGGAGGAGACCCCTCAAGCACCATAGACAATTGAGTTGTTTAAACTATGCATGCTCATCCATGTATCTACCACTGTCACTCAGATTTTACCATTGGACACTTCCTCAGGGAAGTCCCATCCTCCCCACCCTTTATGTTACCTGTTCTTATACCGTGATGACACCAGTGCTACTTTATCTTCACAGAATTGGTGCACATTTGTCAAGGCCAAAGCCAACCAAGTCAGCTGCAAGAATTAAGTGGTCTACATATTGATTTTGCTGGAGTCTCTACCCACTGTTATCTTCGTAAAATGCAGTATTTTTTTCATCCTCCAGGTAAATATGTTTCATATTGCCAACTTTGTTGGTCTATCTTGGTCATTTTCACAGCCACAGGCAATTGTTTCTTGTTCAGCAGAGTTCTTTGCAACCATTTCAGATGGTTGCCTTTCCTTAGGTTACCATGTTAGGAGGGCTCAGAACCTCTACACCTAAAATCACTGCTTCTGGCCACTTCGGGAATTTGCAAGTTAAAGCTTTAGCTCCAGAAATCAATAAGATCAGGAAAGTTATTTAATTTTAGAATCTTTCTAAAACCATACGAGAAAATATGTACACTAAAACCAGTTTCCAATATTGATAACTTTTAAAATTCAGCCAAATTATCACTCATCTAAATTATAAGCCAATAAAAGTAGTACAGAAATCATAACCAGAAATAGTCTCATAATGTAATTCTTCCATGTGTTTAATTCTAGAAAATCACTCGATTTTCTAGATTGTATCTACACCTTTGTTTATAAGACTTTATGAAAGGAGGCTCAATGGGATACCAAAACAAAGAATCTGGGGAGGCTGAGGTGGGTGGATCACGAGGTCAGGAGTTTAAGACCAGCCTGGCCAACATAGTGAAACCCCGTCTCTACTAAAAATACAAAAAATTAGCTGGGGGTGGTGGTGGGCACCTGTAACCCCAGCTATTCAGGAGGCTGAGGCAGGAGAATCTCTTGAACCTGGGAGGCAGCGGTTGCGGTGAGCTGAGATTGCGCCATTGCTCTCCAGCCTGGGAAACAGAGTGAGACTCCATCTCAAAAAAAAAAAAAAAAAAAAACCAAAAAAGAGAGAGAATCTGAAATCTAATTCAATTGGTCTACTTTACATTGAAAGAAGGCTTCAAAAGGCTTCTCCCAGCATTCTCCCAGCATTTTGATATTTTTAAATTGCTTCTTCTATAATAAAAGGAAACAAGAAGTTAGCTAGGGTTGGTGTCTTTTCTAATTAATTCTAATTTTCTTTGCGGTAGCGGCAGTCAGCATTGTTATTGTTTCTCTCTACAAATGATAAAGTTAATTCCTACCCTCAACCACTAACCTACAGAAGTCCCAGAAATCAAGAAACAGTCAACTGTCATTCTGCCTGTATTCAGCTAAAACATCCCTGGAGAAGCCTTGTAGATAGATACCAGGAATCAAATACATCTTGAGACTGAGCTTATATATAACTAGATAAATTCCATCCAACAATTGGCCACTGAAAACTACCCACTGCTAACTGAGTACTGGAAGCAATCCAAACAACTACTACCATATTGACCAGTTTGATACAAAGTACCTTTCCTTTATACTTCAAACCAGTTTCGGAAAATAGCTTATAGCTCTTTGGGCAAAATACTGATCTTCTGATTTTCAGAATCTGAGTTGTTATGTGACTACTTGCCCATTGTCCTCTGCTTACAGCAACAAAAGCCCCTTTATTAGCAGCAGTAACCATGAATACTTTCCATTTACTTAATTCAGCATATATGGACACACAACCATTGTCTGGGAGTGACTGTATTAAAGTAATGTGCAAACCAGTGTCTTGTCCTAACATATCCAGAAGATCTGCTTTCTGCCCTTTTCTATCAAACTAAATGCAAAAATGAACATGAATTTGAGTAAATTCTATTTCCACAGCAACCTAGAAAAACACAAGCCATATAAAATCGTAATGTCAAGATAAGGAAAACATATAAAAGACATGAGAAAGCAAATATTAATTCTGAAAATGACTAAAAGAAAACTATAGCCACATATTTTATTTGTCTTTCTTTAAAATCTTAAAAATGCAACCCAGAAATTTATTTTTATGTTCAAGTTAATAAAAGACAAACCAATTTTAAATATTTTTACTGAGAATCTATATGATGGTATTGAAACAATAAAAATTGTAGCTTTGAAAAGTTTATAGAGAAAACAGATGAAATGTTTAGCCTAGGCTTGATATTTTACTATTAAGTTTATGCCTAGTTAATGCAAATGATAGATTTAAAGAATCTCATATTTTAATAACTGTAATGAATACATCATAAATTCATGAACTCCCATAAATTCTTATACACTAAATATGTGACTCTGACAGATATAATGAGTAAGTATTTTAGTTATGTGTTTTTGTGTATGTACATGCATATGCACATGTGTACATGTGTAGAAAGATGTGTGGCTGGGCCAGATCAAAAGAAGACAAGGTCTCCACTTTCAAAAAAGAAATATTTTTTGAATGAAAATGTGCCCACATGAAAGAGTCAGTGATACATATCTGAGTACCACACTAGTGATATAGAAATCCATGCGTACTAGGGTCAACTGAATCCTGAGGGACAGGTAAGACCTGCATAAGAAGAGAGGCAGACATAAGCACTGTATGTTCAGTGGACAATATCATCTCTGGGCTAGTGATTTCCTAACATTTGCAAAGAATCAAATGGAACTAAAACCAAAAGACAGCTGTGTACTCATTTTAAAATGTTAAATTGAAAAGATGAACAGATTTGTTTCACAGACACTTCTCATAGCTGTAAGGGTCCTTTGAGGCACCACCACCAACAAAAGCAATATTTTTCATTGTTTTTCTCTTTTTAAGGGTGTCTAATTCAAGCCCTGACATTTTGATGCTTCACCTAGCATCAAATGCTATTCAATGCTATTCCCATTATACTGTCATTGGCATTTTTCACAGAATTAGAAAAAAACACTTTAAAATTCATATGAAACCAAAAAAGAGTCCATATAGTCAAGACAATCTCTAAGCAAAAAGAACAAAGCTGGAGGCATCACACCTTCAGAGAGAGAGGGAGAGTTCAAACTATACTACAAGGTTACAGTAACCAAAACAGCATGGTGCTGGTACAAAAACAGACATATAGACCAATGGAACAGAACAGAGATCTCAGAAATAAGACTGCACATCTACAACCATCTGATTTTTGACAAACCTGACAAAAACAACTAATACGCAAAAGATTCCCTATTTAATAAATGGTGCTGGGAAAACTGGCTAGCCATATGCAGAAAATTGAAATGGGACCCCTTCATTATACCTTATACAAAAATTAACTCAAGATGGATTAAAGACTTAAATATAAAACCCAAAACTGTAAACACCCTAGAAGAAAATTTAGGCAATACCATTCAGGACATAGGCACGGGTAAGATTTCATGACAAAAACATCAAAAGCAATTGCAACAAAAGCAAAAATTGAGAAATGGGATCTAATGAAACTAAAGAGCTTCTGCACAGCAAAATAAACTATCATCAGAGTTAACAGGCAATCTACAAAATGGGAGAAAAATTTTGCAATCTACCCATCTGATGAAGGTCTAATATCCAGAAATTACAAGGAACTTAAACAAATTTACAGGAAAAAAATCAAACGACCCCATTAAAAAGTGGGCAAAAAACATGAACAGACACTTTGCAAAAGAAGATATTTATGTGGCCAGCAAACATATGAAAAAAAGCTCAACATCACTCATCATTAGAGAAATGAAAATCAAAACTACAATGCGATGCCATCTCAGGCCAGACAGAATGGTGATTATTAAAAAGTCAAGAAACAACAGATGCTGGCAAGGCTGTGGAGAAATAGAAACACTTTTACACGGCTGGTGGAAATGTAAATTAGTTCAACCATTGTAGAAGACAGTGTGGCGATTCCTCAAAGACCTAGAGACAGAGATACCATTTGACCCAGCAACTGCATTACTGGGTATATACCCAAAAGAATATAAATCATTCTATGATAAAGATACACGCACGCATATGTTCATTGCAACACTATTCACAATAGCAAAGACATGGAATTAACCCAAATGTCCAACAATGATAGACTGGATAAAGAAAATGTGATACATATACACCATGGAATACTATGCAGCCATAAAAAGAAACAAGATCCTGTCCTTTGCAGAGACATGGATGGAGCTGGAAGCCATTATCTTCAGCAAACTAACACGGGAACAGAAAACCAAACACAGCAAGTTCTCACTTGTAAGTAGGAGCTGAACAATGAGAACACATGGACACAGGGAGGGGACCAACACAGACTGGGGCCTGTCGTGGGGGCAGAGGGAGGGAGAGTATCAGGATATATAACTAATGCATGTGAGGGTTAATACCTAGGTGATGGGTTGATAGGTACAGCAAACCACCATGGTACACATTTACCTAGGTAAAAAACCTGCACGTCCTGTACATGTACCCTGCAACATAAAATAAAATAAAAATAAACAAACAACAATATTAACAAACATGATCTAATTGGCATCAATAGAGCATTACATCCAAGTGCAAAATGCTCAATTTTTAAAGTATCTATAATATGCTCACCAAAATAGATCATATGATAAGCTATAAATTAATTTGCCACAATTTTAGAAAGATTGAAAGCATAAAAAGTAATTTCTATGACCACAAACATATTAAATTAAAAATGAATAGATAGGAGTGATGTCAGAAGGCATGGCAGAGTAAGAACCCCTGAAAATCCTCTCCTTATACAAACAACAAGATCACAGGCAAAAATTGTCAGAATCAACATTTTCAAAATTTTGGAAATTAACAACTTACAAAAATTCTGGAAGTGTTTATTCAAGAGAAACAGCTGAAACTCAGTAAGTAAAGTAATCCTTGTGCTGTTTCAACTTGCCCAAATTCTATTCCACTCTCCTCAGCCCTGTGGTAGTCTCGAAAACCAATAGCCCAAAATAACGGTGAAAATTGGCAGTCTAGAAGCCCCTGGAGGGATTGTAATAGTGAGAGGTGACACCGTGCTGGAGGGACTGAGAGGTGACAGCGTGCTGGCAGTCCTCACAGCCCTCGCTCACTCTCAGCACCTCCTCTGCCTGGGCTACCATTTTGGTGGCACTTGAAGAGCCCTTCAGCCCACTGCTGCACTGTGGGAGCCCCTTTCTGGGCTGGCCAAGGCTGGAGCCCACTCCCTCAGCTTGCAGGGAGGTGTGGAGGGAGAGGCGTGAGCGGGAACCGGGGTTGCGTGCGGTGATTGCGGGCCAGCTGGAGTTCCAGGTGGGTGTGAGCTTGGCGGGCCCCACACTCGGAGCAACCAGCTGGCCCTGCCGGCTCCGGGCAATGAGGGACTTAGCACCCGGGCCAGCGGCTGCAGAGGGTGTGCTGGGTCCCCCAGCAGTGCCAGCCCACCGGCGCTGCGCTCAATTTCTCGCCGGGCCTTAGCTGCCTTCCCACAGGGCAGGCCTCGGGACTGCAGCCCACCATGCCTGAGCCTTCCCCCACTTCCGTGGGTTCCTGTGCAGCCCGAGCCTCCCCAACGAGCGCGGCCCCCTGCTCCACGGCACCCAGTCCCATAGACTACCCAAGGGCTGAGGAGTGCGAGCGCACGGCGCAGGACTGGCAGGCAGCTCCACCTGCAGCTCTGGTGCGGGATCCACTAGGTGAAGCCAGCTGGGCTCCTGAGTCTGGTGAGGACGTGGAGAGTCTTTATATCTAGCTCAGGGATTGTAAACACACCAATCGGCACTCTGTATCTAGCTCAAGGTTTGTAAACACACCAATCAGCACCCTGTGTTTAGCTCAAGGTTTGTGAGTGCACCAGTCGACACTCTGTATCTAGCTGCTCTGGTGGGGCCTTGGAGAACCTTTACGTCTAGCTCAGGGATTGTAAACACACCAATCGGCACTCTGTATCTAGCTCAAGGATTGTAAACACACCAATCAGCACCCTGTGTTTAGCTCAAGGTTTGTGAGTGCACCAATCGACACTCTGTATCTAGCTGCTCTGGTGGGGCCTTGGAGAACCTTTATGTCTAGCTCAGGGATTGTAAATACACCAATCGGCACTCTGTATCTAGCTCAAGGTTTGTAAACACACCAATCAGCACCCTGTGTCTAGCTCAAGGTTTGTGAGTGCACCAATCGACACTCTGTATCTAGCTGCTCTGGTGGGGCCTTGGAGAACCTTTATGTCTAGCTCAGGGATTGTAAACACACCAATCAGCACCCTGTGTTTAGCTCAAGGTTTGTGAATGCACCAATCGACACTCTGTATCTAGCTGCTCTAGTGGGGCCTTGGAGAACCTGTGTGTCGAAACTCTGTATCTAACTAATCTGATGGGGACGTAGAGAACCTTTGTATCTAGCTCAGGGATTGTAAACGCACCAATCAGCGCCCTGTCAAAACAGGCCACTAGGCTCTACCAATCAGCAGGATGTGGGTGGGGCCAGATAAGAGAATAAAAGCAGGCTGCCCGAGCCAGCAGTGGCAACCCGTTCGGGTCTCCTTCCATACTGTGGAAGCTTTGTTCTTTCGCTCTTTGCAATAAATCTTGCTACTGCTCACTCTTTGGGTCCACGCTGCTTTTATGAGCTGTAACACTCACCGCGAAGATCTGCAGCTTCACTCCTGAACCCAGTGAGACCATGAGCCCACCAGGAGGCACGAACAACTCCAGACGCGCTGCCTTAAGAGCTGTAACACTCACCGCGAAGGTCTGCAGCTTCACTCCTGAGCCAGCGAGACTACGAACCCACCAGAAGGAAGAAACTCCGAACACATCCGAACATCAGAAGGAACAAACTCCAGACGCGCCACCTTAAGAGCTGTAACACTCACCGCGAGGGTTGCGGCTTCATTCTTGAAGTCAGTGAGACCAAGAACCCACCAATTCCGAACACAATAGGACTTCCACCAAAGCTCAATTTCCAGTCATTTGACATGGACCTATCTGGCTACTCCCAGGAAAATGAAAATCCCACTCACAAGGCGTTTCTTTATTTAATTTTCCCCAGAGGTCACTCTGTGGGAATAGCTTTTCCCTGGGGGTGTTTATGAAAAGCAATCAAAATTTCCCTAGTGATTGTTTAGTTTTGCAGCTGCCTAAGGTGGTGATAACAGTTGGGGCAATGAGCTAATAAAAAAATCTTGAAAAGAAAAGATGGAGAATGAAATGTTCATAAACACACTGGTAAGATTTTTGCTAGGCCAGAAAAAAGAAAAGACACTGAAAAGCTGAAACAAATTCCTGGGAATCTAGAAGGCCAGGTGTGTATGCAGGGCCGTGTGTATGCTCAGGAAAAACCTGAGAAGGCCCCAAACTCTCACACCTGACATTGAGGCTATGAACAATCAGGAAGTAAAAAGTAAAGGGTGGAGCTGTAAACTGCCTGCCTGAGCATTGAAGGTGTCCTTCAACACACACATAGACTCTAGGCAAAGACTGGTAGAATTATTGGCTCCCAAGACTTAAGGAAATCTCTGTCCAGTTATTACAGTCCATTAAACTATCCAAACACCAAGGAGAAATTTCAGTGGCTACACTCGAAAATGAACACATATTAACTTTACAAATTAGTCTAGAAAAGTTTCTAAACAACAGAAAAGCAACAATAATGACAACAACTGCAATAACAACAAAGCCAGTAGGCATCTATATTCAGAATTGCCACATTACATTATTTAAAATGCACAGTTTTCAGTAAAAAGTAACTATGAGATATGGAAGCATCAAGGAAGTATGTTCTATACATGGGGAAAGAGAGGAAACAGCGAATAGAAACTGTTTCTGAAGAAGCCTAGAAGTTGGACTTACTAGGCAAAAACTTTAAATGAGGTTTATATGCTCGAAGACCTAAAGGAAATTGTGTATAAATAACTAAGGCAAAGTATGAAAATTATGGCTCACTAAATACAGAATGCCAACTAAGATGTATGTTATTTTTTAAAAAGACATAGCAATTCTAGAATCTAAAAGTATAATAAGAGCAATGAAAAATGTATTAGAGAGGCTTGTATTCGCTTATTATGGCTGACATAACAAAATACCACAGGTTGGGTGGCCTAAACAATATAAATTTATCTTCTCACTGTTATGGAAGCTAGGAGGCCAGGAACAAGGTGCCAGCAGAATTGATTTCTCCTGAGGCCCCTCTCCTGGTATCATTTTCTGTATTTTTCTGTGCTGATATAACAGAATACCTGAGACTAAGTAATTTATAAACAATAAAAATTAATTTTCTCACAGTTTTGGAGGCCAGGAAATTCAAATCTACCCTTATTGGGTTCTCTCAGCTTTTTAAAAAACTTCTTTATCTACGCACCTGGCCAACAGATGGCAAGATGCAACAACTTGGATTCTGCATTGGAGATATGTGGCTATTTTGCTTAACCTTTTGCTAAGTTACACAATTCAGTGTGTATTTAACAGAAATCTCAGAATTGGGGTAATTGGCCTGGGCATAGCTTTAATCTTAAGGTGATACTGCTGTTCATACATAAGTCTTCTTCGGGAACCTCACGTGGGTAGGTGAAGGTTGGAGAGGATGCAACTGGCAGGGCATGAATCAAATATTCCTAAGACTTGTGGCCAAATATCATCAGTATTAATTTTCTAGGGCTGCATAACAATGTGCACAAATTTTGTGGTTTAAACAGAAGTTTATTGTCTCATAGTTTTGGAGGCTGAGTCTGAAATCAAGGTGTCAGTAAGGTTGGTTTCTTCTGATGGCTGTGAGGAAGAATCAGTTTCAGGCCTTTCTTCTACTTCTGGTAGCCTTAGGAATCTTTTGGCTTATAGATGGTGTACTCCCTGTTTCTTCACACCGCCTTCCTTCTGTGTGTATCTTTCTTTTTCACCTGTTTTTTTTTTTTTAATTTTAATATATAAGAACACCAGTCATATTGGATTAGGTGCCCATCTTTCTTCTGTATGACTTTATCTTAATTAATTATGTCTGCAATGACCCTATTTCCAAATAAGGTCACAATCAGAGGTATGGGGGTTAGGATTTTAACATATAAATTGGGGCTGGGGGGGTGCAGGCACAATTCAACCCATACAGTCTGCCATTAACATTAGAGCAAATCGTTGCTGCTTTTGGCTTTCTCCTGTCAGCTCCTCTGGTCTTCTCTCTTGCTTGGTACCCTACCATAGCGACTTCAGCATCTGACATTTTTAAACTTGTGGCATGCTTTTAGTTTTGCAAATATATCATGTCATTGTATACCTCTTTGCATTTTATTTCTGTACTTTTTTTTTCTGGAATGCCCCTTTATACCTCATACTTGGCTTCACTTATCTCAGGAGTAATGTACAAGGTCATCTCCTCTTTGAAGCCTTTCCTGACCACATTTATAGCTTTATTACCTTTCAACTCTATTGTCCAGGTAGAACTTTACTCATTTTTATCCCAATTTTTCTGCTCTTGCACTTATTATAGAACATAAAACCCTTTTGCACTATTTTTTTCTTTGAATGTTTTCCCCTTCTAGAATACAAGCACCTTAAGGTCAAAGTTTCATGAACTATTTCCCTTTGTTTCCCTGAAATTTAGAGCAATTTCTGACACATGTAGGTGCTCAACAGATTTTTTTAGGAATTAAAAATTATTATTTATAGGAAAGGCATCATGTCTAAGAGTCATTTTTTTTTCTTTTTTTTTGAGACGGAGTCTCGCTCTGTTGCCCAGGCTGGAGTGCAGTGGCGTGATCTCGGCTCACTGCAAGCTTCGCCTCCCGGGTTCACGCCATTCTCCTGCTTCAGCCTTCCCAGTAGCTGGGACTACAGGCGTCTGCCACCACGCCCGGCTAATTTTTGTATTTTTTGTAGAGACAGGATTTCACCTTGTCAGCCAGGATGGTCTCAATCTCCTGACCTCGTGATCCGCCTGCCTCAGCCTTCCAAAGTTCTGGGATTTTTAAAAATGTGTATTTTAGTGCCAATGAAAGTCTGAGAAAAGTCATTTAGGGTTTGTGAGAAGGTGAAAAAGAATTTTAGAATTCTAGTTGACTGGGATGTGGAAACCCCTTTACTCGCACTCTGTATCCAACATCAGGCATTGAAAATAGTGTTCCTTTTCATCATTTGCCCAGAATCAGTCTTGGCAACTACCTACTAATGAGTATATTAAACAACAACAACAAAAATGTATGCATATGACCAAACTAACAATGTGGCCCCTAGAGTTTGAAAGGAAAGGACTCACTAAGTTCATGCCATATCTGGTTTCCTTCATACTCTTCAAAATACAATGGCCAGAAGCATATTAACACAAAAACATCTCCTATAAATGATATTTAATTATTTATTGTAAAATTAAATAGCACTGAATAAAACTTTTTGAAAGTATAAAGAACAATTCTTAAATAAGTCAAAATGCCAATAATAAATAACTGGGATGTGGGAATGGATAGAAATTAATTTAGATTCCTTACATTGCTGTAGTCCAAGGTAAAGCAGGGTTTCCATTAGGCTTAGCAAAGTCTAGGGCATTATGCCTTTCATTTGTTTTTATTGTTTTAATTTTTAAATTTTAAAAACATTTTTATCTAGGTGGAATATACATACCAAAAAATCCACCATTTTAAGGTGTAGAATTCAGTGGCATTTAGTACATTCACAATGTTATGCAACCATTACCTCCATCTAGTTCCATCACTTTTTCATGATCTACAAGAGACCTGTCAAGCAGATACTCCCCATTTCTCCCTCCCCCAACCCTTGGCAATGAATAATTTGTTTTTTTCTCTATGGGTTTACCTATTTTGCATATTTCATGGAAATAGAGTAAACCAATATGTGAACTTTTGTGTCTGACTTCCTTCACTCAGCATTTTTCCAAGGTTCATTCATGTTTTCACATGAAGTAGTACCTCAATCCTTTTTATAGCTGAGTAATATTCCATTGCATGGATATACCACATTTTATTTACCCATTCATAAAGTAATAGACATTTGTGCTATTTCCACCTTTTGGCTATTGTGAAAACTGACTAGGAACATTAATGTATAAATATCTGTTTGAATTACCTGTTTTCAAATTTTTAGTGTATATAACTAGGAGTGCCATGGCTGGGTCACATGGAAATTCTGTTTGACTTTTAGAGGAACTGTCAAATTGTTTTCCACAGTGACTGCACCATTTCACATTCTCACAAGCAATGTACAAAAGTTCCATTTTTCCACATCCTTGCCAATGCTTGTTTCTTTCCATATTATTATTGCCATCATAGTGGGTATAAAGTAATTGTGGCTTTGATTTGCATTTTCATAATGACTAATATACTTTTCACGTGCCTGTGGGTCATTTGTATATGTTCTTCAAGCAAATGCCTATTCAAGTTCTTTGCCCATTTTCTAACAGTGTTTTTCTGTCTTTTTATTGTTGAGTTTTAAGGGTTTGTTTTATATATTCTGGATGTTTGAACTTTATCATATATACGATTTACAAATATTTTCTCCTATTCTAGAAGTTTTATTTTCATGTTCTTGATAGGCACAAACATTTATAATTTTGATGAAACCCGATTGATCTAGTTTTTCCTCTTTTTGCTTGTGTTTCTAATGTCTTGTCTAAGAATCCACAGCTAAATCCAATGTCAGGAAAATTTACCAGTATGTTTTCTTTCATGAGTTTTAGAGTTTTAGCTCTTACATTTATATCTTTGTTTTATTTTGACTTATTTTTAATATATTGTGTTGAGGTTTATTCTTGTTAATATGGATATTCTGTTGTCACAGTATCATTCGTTGAAGCCAGTATTCTTCTCCTACCCTTGTCAAAAATCAATTGACCATAACATATGGGCTTGTTTTTATACTATTAATTCTCTTCCATTCATCTATAAGGCTATCCTTATGCCAGTCCAACACTGTTTTAATTACAGTATCTTTGTAGTAGTTTTGAAATCAGAAAGCCTGAGTCTTCCAACTTTACTATTTTTAAGACTGTTTTGGCTATACAGCATTGCTTACAATTCTATAAGACTTTTAAAATTTTTTGTTCAATTTCTGAAAAATGTGCTGTTGGTTTTCCTAGAGATTGCATTGAATCTGTAAATACCTTTGGGTAGTATTGCCATATTAACAATATTAAGTCCTTCAACGCATGAGCATGGAGTGTCTTCCCATTTGTTTTGTCCTTCTTTAATTTCCTCCAGCAATGTTTTGTAGTTTTTAGTGTGCACATCTTGCTCCTCTTGGGTTAAATTTAATTTCAAATATTTTATTCTTTTTGATGCTGTTGCAAGGGGAATTGTTTCCTTAATTTTCTTTTCAAATTCTCTGCCGCTAGCATATAGAAATACAACTGATTTTTGCAGTTTGCTTACTCCCTTACTTTTAAGACTACTGCTGTACCAGTTACTGGTCTTCAATTTACAAAGACAATGTTTGGCTAAAGGATATAATTGTAGTCTCCCCTGCTGGTGATTGATTGTCTTGTACAAAATACTTGCATTTTTATCATTACATATAATTAGATGGCCAAATTATAGGCAAATATCAGAAGTAAAAGATTTTATGTATGTGTGCATATAATAACCACTCTTGCAAAGTATGTTAATACAAACATGAATATTCATTTTAAAATCAGAAGACAGATGAGTAAACTTTACTAAAGATCTCCATGGTTTGAAATTTACATTCTACGTAGCAACTAATAAGCTGGCTATCAAATTCTCTTTTAAAAGGAACCAATATTACACAAGATAATCATTATGGCAGACTACTGTGTGACAGCCCCTGTACAGCCCTCTCAAATAGCAGCCAAAAAGTTATTAAGGGGAGGCGGCCAAGATAGCCAACTAAGAAACAGCTAGTGTGTGTTGCTCTTGTGGAGAAGAATGGAAGGGGCAAGTAAATACAACACCTTCAACTGTGTATTAGTCCGTTCGCACACTACTATGAAGAAATACCTGAGACTGCGTAATTTATAAAGGAAAGAGGTTTAATTGGCTCACAGGTCCACATTGTTGGGGAGGCCTCAGAAAACTTACAATCATGGTGGAAGGCCAAGGAGAAGCAGGCACCTTCTTCACAGGGTGGCAGGACGGAGGGAGTGCAAGCGGGGGAAATGCCAGATGCTTATAAAACCATCAGCTCTTTTGAGACTCACTCATTATCATGAGAACAGCATGGAGGAAACCACCCCCCGATCCAATTACCTCCACCTGGTCCTGCTCTTGACATGTGGGGATTATGGGGATTACAATTCACAGTGAGATTTGGGTGGGGACAGTGTCAAGCCATATCAAACTGAAATATCCTGGTATGCACATTGGGACTAATCAAGGAAACAACTCAACCCATGAAGAATGGAGAAAAGCAAAACAGGATGATGGCCCACTCAAGAGCAACATGGAGCCAGGGGAACCTCCTTTGCCCAGGGAAACAATGGGTGAATGTGTGACCCCAAGAACCCACACTCCTTCCTTCCACGGATCTTTGCAACCCTTGGGTCAGAAGATCCCCTTAAGAACCCACTCCACCAGGGCCTTCAGTCTGATGCACAGAACTACGTGGAGTCTTGGCAGAGCAGCCACTCAAGCACACGTGGAGACTGGGAGCCTTGTATACCTGGACTTTCTGGGCTTCCTGGTTAAAGTAGCTGAACTCTGGCAAAGTAGGAGATTAGACCCCTGTACATATCCCTAGGAAAAAGGCTGAATGCAGGGAGCTGAGCAGTGACAGTCTGCAGGCCCTGCTTCCACAGTACATTGCAAAATAAAACCCACTGGCTTGGAAATCCAGCCAACCACCTGTCGCAGCATTGTACCTCCCTGAGATGAAGCTCCCAGAGGGAGGGGCAGGCCGCCATCTTTGCTATTTGGGTGACTTAGCCATTCCAGCTGTTGGGCTTTGGAGAGTCCAGGCTGACCAGGTAATGAAGGGATCATTCAGCACAGCACAGGTGCCCCACAAACATGGCCAGGCTGCTGACTTAAGTGGGTCCCCAATCCCATTCATCCTCACTTGCCAAGATTTCCTTACTGGGGTCTTCAGCCACCATCACTAGTGTTCTTTGGCAAAGCAGTTTCAAACCTCCCTGAGACAGAGCCTCCAGAGGGAGGGGTGGGCCACCATCTTTGCTGTTTGGGCAACTTAGATGTTCTGCCCTTTAGGTTTTGGAGAGTCTGAGGCAACCGGGGACAGGAGAGGTCTCCCCGCACTGCACAACTGCTTTTGAAAAATATGGCCTGACTGCTTTGTTAAGCGGGTCCCTAATACCATTTCTCTACACTGGGTGGGACTTCTCAACCAGGGTCTCAAGCTACTCCTGCCAGAGTTCTCCTGCTGACAGAGGTGATTTCATAGATCCCTGGGACAGAGCTCCCAGAGGAAGGGGCGGGCTGCCATCTGTGCTGTTTGGGTGACTTAACCATTCCAGAATTCAGGCTTTGGAGTGTCTGAAGTGATTGGACGGCTAAGTGAACCCCAGCACACCACAGTTGCCCTACGAGAACATAGCCAGATTGATTTTTTAAACAAGTCCTTGATCCTTTTCTTCCTCACTGGGTGGGGCTGCCCAATTGGAGTCTTCGGCCACCTCCTACAGGTGCGTTCGGGCCAGCAACAGGTCCATACCTTTTTGGGATGGAGCTTCTGAAGGGAGGGGCAGGCTGCCATCTTTGCTGTTTCACAACCTTCACTGGTGATATCTCCAGGTAGTGGAAAATCTGAGGCAACTAGGGACTGGAGTGAGCCTCCAGTATACTGCAGCAGCCCTATGTAAAATTGGCCAGACTGTTATATTGGTGCCCATTCCTATATCTACTTACTGAGCAGGTGCTCCAGGCCTGGGCCTCCAACCACCCCTCAGCAGACCAATCAAGCCAGTAGCAACTTGGGAACTCCCTGGACAGAGCCTCCGGGGGCAACTGAAAACCTCTCTGCCACTGCCTCTGCAGTGAACTGCCCTTGATACCCTTGGACTAATGAAACAGCAAAGACCCTAAGTGCCTTATCTATACTTCCAACAAGCTGCAGTCAATCAGAGGAGAGGAAGCCAGTTCATTTCCTACGGGTCCCACAAATCCTCTACTGCTCATCACCAGACAGGGAATCCCTTGCTTGGGCCCACAGCACAGACCCTCCATCCTGGGCTGACTGCACTTAGTAATTGCTGACCTACATCTCTGTGGGGTGGAGCATCCAGGAGACAAGCAAAAGACTCTTGGCTGCTTCCAAGCTGGGAAAGAAACATAAACACTGAGATCACCGCAGTGCTTCAGTGGGCAGTCCAGGAGTGCCAAGCCATGATCTACACCCAGCACTCCAAAGGTAGAGGAGCCACTTTCAGAGCATTGAAAGGGAACACGGATTCAACTATGAGTAAACACAGGGGAGCCATATAACCAAGCAAGAGTCTACCAACTGACCAACACACCTAAGTGCCACCTACTGGATCACACCCCACAGCTTCAACACCAAAAATACATCGCTAACACACCCCTCTCTGAAACCAGAGACAAGAAGTCAGCTTCAAATAAAGACCCTGCACAAAACCTTGGCCTGGTGAAATCACTGAGAATAGAAGTTTATTGACTGTCCTCAGTCTACACTGCAGTAAAAGGAACACCCACAGGCAGAGATGGAAAAGAGCCAATACATGAGCTTGAGTAATTCAAATGGCCAGAGCGTTGTATGTCCCCCAGATGACCACATCACTTCTCCTCCTTCTTGTAGGTGGCCTGCCTTTTCTCTCTAGCTGCCTTTATCATTCTTCATTTCAACCTTGGAAGATCCGATGATTTTTTTATCTTGAGGATAATCTTCCTTGTAGAATCTTGCAGTTCTCTGTATTTCCTGAATTTGATTGTTGGCCTCTCTAGCCAGGTTGAGGAAGTTTTTATAGAAAACGTGTTTTCCAAGTTGTTTGCTTTCTCCCCATCCCTTTCAGGGATTACAATGATTTGTAGATTTGGCCTCTTTATGTAATCCCATACTTAAGAACTTTTGTAAGGCAGGTCTGGTGGTAGTGAACTCTCAACATTTGCTTATCTGAAAAGGATCTTATTTCTCCTTAGTTTAGGAACCTTAGTTTGGCAGGACAGGAAATTCTTGGTTGAAGGTTTTTTTCTTTAAAATGTTGAATATAGGCTTTCAATCTCTTCTGGCTTGTAGGGTTTCAGCTGAGAGGTCATTAGAGATTAAGATTTATATTCTTAGGCTGAGCTGGCTGAAATATTCCAGGCTAAACTGCCTGAAATGACAGAAATAGAATTAAGGATACGAATAGGAAAGAAGCTCATTGAGATTCAGGAGAAAGGCAAAGCCCACTCCATGGAAATTAAGAATCACAATAAAGTGATACGAGTGGCTGAAGGATAAAATAGCCAGTATAGAAAAGAACCTAACAGATCTGACAGAGCTGAATAACATAATACAAAAATTTCACAATGCAACCACAAGTAGTAACAGCAGAATAAACGAAACAGGGGAAAGAATCTCAGAACTTGAAGATTAGCTCTCTGAAATAAGAAAGTGAGGCAAAAATAAAGAAAATAAATAAAAAGGAATGAATAAAACCTCCAAGAAGTATCTGGTGGTTGAAGTATGAGGTTGAAGGAACATACCTCAAAATAATAAGAGCCATCTATGACAATCCCACAGCCAACATTATACTGAATGGGAAAAAGTTGAAAGCATTTCCCTTGAAAACCAGCAAAAGACAAGAATGCCTTCTCTCATCATTCCTATTCAACTTCCTATTAGAAGTCCTAGCCAGAGCAATCAGGTAAAAGAAAGAAACGTATACAAATAGGAAGAGAGGAAGTCAAACTATCTGTTTGGATATGACATGATTGAATAGCCAGAAAACCCCATAGTCCTAGCCCAAATGATCCTTCAGCTGAAAAACAACTTTTGCAGAGTTTCAGGATACAAAATCAATGTACAAAAATCAACAGCATTCCTATACACTAACAACAGCCAAGCTGAGAACCAAATCAGAAAGACAAGCCTGTTCACAATTGCCATGAACAGAATAAAATACCTAGGAATACAGCTAGCCAAGGGGGTGAAAGGTCTCTACAATGAGAACTACAAAATATTTATCAAAGAAATCAAAGAAGACACAAACAACTGGAAAAACATCCCATGCTCATGGACAGGAAGAATAAATATCATTAAAATGGCCATATTTCCCAAAGCAATTTACAGATTTAATGCTATTATTATCAAAATACCAATAACATTCTCCACAGAACTAGAAAAAAAACTATTTTAAAATTCATCTAAAACCAAAAACCAGACTGAATAGCCAAGGCAATCCTAAGCAAAAAGAAAAAAGCTGGAAGCATCACATTACCCAACTTCAAACTATACTACAGGGCTACAGTAAGCAAAAGTACTGGCACAAAAACAGGTGCATAGACCAATGGATCAGAATAGAGACCTCAGATATAAGGTTGCACACGTATGACCATCTGATCTTTGACAAAGCTGACAAAAACAAGTAATAGGGAAAAGACTCCCTATTCAATAAGCAGTGCTGGGACAACTGGCTAGCCATACACAGAAGATTGAATCTGAATCCCTGCCTAACAACATACACAAAAATCATCTCAATATGTATTAAAGACTAAAATGTAAAACCCAAAACCATAAAAACCCTTAAAGGCAACCTAGGCAATACCATCCTGGACATAGGAATAGGCAAAAATTTCATGAAAAGACACCAAAAGCAATCACGACAAAAGCAAAAATCGACAAGTGGGATCTAATTAAACTGAAGAGGTTCTGCACAGTAAAAGTAACTATCAATAGTATAAACAAACCATCTACAGAATGGGAGAAAATATTGGCAAACTATGCATCTTTTTAAAGGTCTAATATCCAACATCTATAAAGAACTTAAATTTACAAGAAATAAACAACCCTATTAATAAGTGGGCAAAGGACATCAATGGACACTTTTCAAAAGAAAACATACATGCCGCCAATGAGCATATGAAAAAAAAGCTCAATATCACTGATCATTAGAGAAATGCAAATCAAAACCACGAGATACCATCTCACACCAGTTAGAATGTATTAAAAAAGTCAAAAAATAACAGATGCTGGTGAGGTTGCAGAGAAAAGGAAACACTTATACACTGTTGGTGAGGGTGTAAATTAGTTCAATCATTGTGGAAAGCAGTATGGCGATTCCTCAAAGAGCTAAAAGCAGAACTATCATTTGACTCAGCAATTTTATTACTGGGTATATCCAGAGGAATATAAATCATTCTACCTTAAAGACACATGTATGTGAATGTTCACTGCAACACTATTCTAAATAGCAAAGACATGCAATCAACTTAAATGCCCATCAATGACAGATTAGATAAAGAAAATGTGGTACATATACACCATGGAATACTATGCAGCCATAAAAAAGAACAAGATCATGGCTTTTGCAGGAACATGGATGGAGCTGGAAGCTAATATCCTTAACAAGCTAATGCAGGAACAGAAAACCACAACCACATGTTCTTATTCATAACTGGGAGCTAAATAATGAGAACTCATGAACACAAAGCAGGAAACAACAGACACTGGGGCCTATTTGTGGGGGGAGAGTGGGAGGAGGGAGAGGAGCAGAAAAGATAACTATTGGGTACTGGGCTTAATTCCTGGGTGATGAAATAATCTGTACAACAAATCCCCATAACATGAGTTTACCTATGCAACAAACCTTCACATGTACACCGAAACCTAAAATAAAAGTTTAAAAAAGTTATTAAGCATACATGCTCTTGCCTGAAAGATGACAACAACAAAATCAGCTAGCAGTAGGAAGAAGACAAACCTTCCCAACATGGTTGGCAATTTCCTGAATAATCTAGCCCCTAGTTACCTCTTGCCACTGTTTTTTAAAGACTTTATTTTTAGAGCAATTTTAGACTAACAGTAAAATTGAGAAGAAAACAGAGATATCCAGCATGCCTTTTGCCCCAGCACATGCATATCATCCCCCATTAACATCCCCCAACAGAGTAGTGCATTTGTTACAATTGATGAATCTACATTGACACACTATCACCCAAATTCAGTAGTTTACATTAAGGTTCACTTTTGAGGGATGTACTTTTGGAGAAATTTATCATGGCATGTATTTCTATTATAGTACCACAGAGTATTTTTCACTGCCCTAAAAGTCCTCCATGCCCTGCCTATTCATCTCCTCCAACCCCTCTTACCCTGGCAACAAATGATTTTTTTTTTAACTGTCTCCATAGCTTTGCCTTTTCCATAATGTCATATAATGGCATAATGGAATCATATCAACTATTTGACATTCTGGAAAAGGCAAAGGTATATAGCCTTTTCAAATTGGATATTTTTTCACTTAGTAATATACATTTACGTTTCCTCCATGACTTTTCATGGCTTGATAGTTCATTTCCTTTTAGCAATGAATAACATTCCATTGTCTGGATGTACCACAGTAAATTTATCTATTCACCTACTGAGGGATATTACGGTTGCTTCTAACTTTGGGCAATTATGAATAAAGCCATATAAAAATCTGTGTGCATGTTTTTGGGTGGACATGAGTTTTCAACTCTTTTGAGTAAATACCAAGGAGGATGAATGATGAATGGTGGGATAAGAGCATATTTCGTTTGGTAAGGATTTAATAAACTATCTTCCAAAGTGGCTGTACCATTTTGCATTTCCACCAGCAATGAATGAAAGCTCCTGTTTTTCTACATCTTTGCCACCATTAGATGTTGTCAATGTTCTGGATTTGGAGATTCTAATAGGTGTGCAGTGGTATCTCATGATTGTTTCCTCTTGCCATTCTTTTTTAATTGTATATATTTAAGGTGTACAATGTGGTATTTTGATATATATATATACACAGTGAAAAGAAGAAAAGTCAATTAATGTGACCACTATCTCACATAGTTACCTTTCTTTATGTAGTAAGAGCACCTAAAATCTACTGTCAAAGCAAATTTCCAGTATACAATACAGTATTATTAACTGCATTTCTCATGTTGTACATTAGATCTCTAGACTTACTCATTCTAAACAACTGCAACTTTGTATTTTTTGTCCTACATATCCTCATCATCCCTAGCTCCTGGTAACTATTGTTTTACTCTCTGTTTTAATGTACACAATTTTTTTAATCCACATATAAGTGAGATTATGCAGTATTTGTCTTTCTATGTCTGGCTTATTTCCCTTACCATAATATCCTCCAGGTTCATCTATGGTGTTACAAATGGCAGAATCTCCTTTTTTAAGGCTGAATAATATTCATATATATATATATCTATATATATATATATATATATATATATATCTCACAATTTCTTTACCTACTTATCCATTGAAGTACATTTATGTAGTTTCCATATCTCAACTATAGCAAATAATGCTGCAATATAATATGAGAATGCAGATATCTCTACAAGGTACTGATTTAATTTATTTTGGTTATATACCCAGAAAAGGGATTGCTGGGTCTGATGATTGTTTTATTATTTCATTTTCTAAAGAACCTCTATACTGTTTTCTATAGTGGCTGTACCAAGCTACATTGCCACTAACAGTGTACAAGAGTTCCCTTTTCTCCACCCTTGCTAACACGTGTTATTGCTTGTCTTTTTGATAATAGACATTCTCTTGCCATTTTTTTACATCACAATCTACACTAAAGCCAAATCTGACACCTTTTAATTCCTAAAACGTATCATATTCCCTCTGGAGTAGAGATCTCTACACACATTCTTCATACTACCTGAAATGCTCTCTCTGACCCTTCTTCATCTAGCTAGCTTCTTTTTATCCTTTAGGTTTCACCTTAAGCATCCCTTTCTCAAGGATACATTAATGTACTCTGCATTGGGCTAAGCCCTCTGGCTGTGTGCTCCCCTAGCATCCTGTCATTCCCCTAGCATTCTGCTCATGATATATTATTGAAATGTGTTTGTTTAGTGTATCTACCAATAAATTACAAGCTCTATGAGGTCAGACACTGTAAATGTCTTGTTTATTGCTGTATCCCTAATGCCTAGCACAGTGCTTAGCACATGGGAGGTGCTGAATGAACAACTGAATGAATGGTGGAATTACATTATTCCCCAGAAAAAGCCCTGTATGAATCTTACTGTTCATTCACCCAAAAAGAATTCCTGATGAATAATAACTATGCATACATAATTATGAGTTGATTGCTCCAAGAGGCAGATTCGTGATCAAGCAACATTGTTACATATGATTAGTGGTAGCATGGGTGTATATTTTTCCTCTAAGCAGTTTCTGCAGTGCCTTGGAACCCAAAGATAAAAGGGCTCAAGAGAAAAGTTCACACAGTTAAGAATGAAATTCATTTAACATCTAATGTTCCATAAAGCCCCACACATGTTGTGCAGAATGATTATTTCAGCTAAACCCTCTAAAATTTCAGGACATACTCTGAGAAACATTTTCAGATGGGTCTTTAAAGACACTGAAAAAAGCTGAGAGATAGAGCAAGGAAAGCAGGTGCTGCACATTGCTGCCTTTATCTTCCTGCACAGGAGTAAATACTTTCCTAGAAATGTCAAAGTTAGGAAAAAGGCTGAGTAGCCCATTTATTTTTTGATTCAAAGAACATTAGGGTGTTTTCTGGGTACTTATTCGATACACGAACTCAAGATTTCTAACTATATCAGAATCAGTAAGGTTTGGGAAAAACATTGCTTACTTTCTATTCATGTAAATTCAGTTTCGTGTAACTTAGACAAAAACCCCTGTGAGTTTTTATTTCAGATTTTAGGATACAAGAAGGGACTTTTCTGCTTTCCACTTCAGAAACACTTTTAAGCATTTATAAAACTCTTTATAACTTTGGTACAGATAAAGGATGTATTGTGAAGTGCTTTGGGGAAGAATATCACTGTCATTGTCATTCATCCACAATGCAAAAAAGAAATTCTAATCACAGCTGGAATCTTTATCTACCGACTTCTGAATTTCCATAAATCTGGCTGTATACATTTTATTCTGGATGAATATTCCTGGAACGTTTGCCACCGACTTTATTCCTTCCCTCACATAACGAAATTTCCCAAAGCTTTATCATTTTAATTTTTAGGCACTAGGAAAACCAGCTGTTTAATATAATAGCTACATTCTATCAAATTAGGGGTGGATAAAGTAGCTAAAGACCATATCAAGCAAAAATGTTACTTAATATCATTTTTACCCATTGGGGTGTTTCACAAAATCAATGTTATTCTCAGAAGCTGGAAGAATAGAATTAAGTCCAATGCCTTAGTATCTGTGGCCTACCTGGCTAGAACAAAGAGAACATATAATTTAGTAAAAAGGCAGAAGTAAGAATTAGTTGACTTTTTGGTAATTTGCAAAAGCAGATGAAAGCTGATTTTGAGCAATCTGTTTCCATAATGAATACTAAACTGGCCCTACTTTGGGACAACGGCAAAGAATTGTTTTTCTTTATGTTGCAAGACTTGGAGGTCAGCCACAGACACACCATTCACAATAAACTTACAATAATGCTTTTGTTCTCGAGAAACAATGCTTTGAATTGTATTCTTGTGATTATGCATCTTCACCTTTACCTATGTGTGTTAAGATAAATGTCTAAATTATTGCAGGAGTGAATAACAAGCAGTAGGAGAGAATAGACAATGAAGAGTAAAAGAAAGAGGGAGGAAGAAAGGTGAAAACACTGAAAAGGGGAGTAAAGGATGGGACAGAGAGAGAAATAAATGCTGACTCCATATACCTTGCTCCATCTTAACACTATTACCACCTCCAAGCAGCCTTTCTCAACTGTTCCAGCTCTCCTTGATCTAGTTGTCCACTGAACTTTCATAGCTAATATCACTAACAACTCCTCTTAGGCTGATACGCATATGGCATATTTTAACATTTTTCTCTCCCTGTAATGATACTTTAATCTCTTTGAGAGAAATTACCACCTGAAGTCCCCCCATGCTGCCAATGATATGCTGGACATGCAGAAAGAGTTTAGAGTCAGGCCTCTGAGCCGAAGCTAAGCCATCATATCCCCTGTGACCTGCACGTACACATCCAGATGGCCGATTCCTGCCTTAACTGATGACATTCCACCACAAAAGAAGTGAAAATGGCCTGTTCCTGCCTTAACCAATGACATTATCTTGTGAAATTCCTTCTCCTGGCTCATGCTAGCTCAAAAGCTCTCCTAATGAGCACCTTGTGACCCCCACCCCTGCCCACCAGAGAACAATCCCCCTTTTGCCTTTACCTACCCAAATCTTATAAAACGGCCCCACCCCTATCTCCCTTTGCCGACTCTCTATTTGGACTCAGCCCGCCTGCACCCAGGTGAAATAAACAGCCTTGTTGCTCACACAAAGCCTGCTTGGTGGTCTCTTCACACGGACGCAAGTGAAATTTAGTAAATGCATTGAGCTAGTATTGGATTGAACTAGTATTCTATTGACATTGTATAACTTCTACAGCTATGACATTGCCATTCTTGTTTTTTGGAAAACAGGCGGCAGATGATTAATTTGACCAAAATTACAGTTACAAGGTTTTGATATTAGTGCTGTTATCAAGTATGTAGACCCAGTCAGATTTTTCTAATTTCACAAATGATGTCTGTTCCCACACACATATTCTCTCACTCCTCCTCTGAAGAAAATAGAGGAATCTGATTTAACTTTGGGGTAATAAAAATAGACCTATTCAAATATCACTTTCTTAATTGTTAACTCACACGGAAGTTCAAATGGAATATCATTTTTGAATAAAAATAGAGAAAAGCACCTGGAAAATAATGTATCCTTAACTGGCATGATGAAACAGAGATATGCATCATTTAATTTGCCATTAGAGCACTGGAAAATGTAAGTATTTAAAATACTTTTATGGATTTTGTAAATGTGCTAAAACCTCGATGCAGTACTAAATCAGCTGCTATCATGCATGAATTTTGTTCTCTTATTTTCATTTCAATGAATAATTCCCACTGAGTAGTAAGTAGTGGAATCATAAACAGAGCTCATTCGGCATTTTCAACAAATGTCTCTTGATATAAGAGACTTCTGAACACGTTGGCATGGAGAGTTATTGTTTCTAATAACTACTAATATATGTTTCTCTAGTTACGAAAAATATCTGTGTATATGCATGGAGTATGACAGCTTTAAAGAAGAGGCTAGTGCACAATAATAACTTCCAAGGTGTATAAAAAGAGCTTCTATAATCTATCTTCCTTTGTTTAAAGATAAACTTGTGTTCTTATTGCTCTCTAAAATGAACGAAGATACCATGTGCCAACTGAGTTTTATAACAAATTTCTATTGCTCTATGAGCTTAAAATACATCATCAAAAAGAGATGAAATTATCAATTCTACTTATAATCTTGTAACAACTTTGCTATACTTAAATAAAAATGGGGGGAAGAAATTCAAGTAAATTCTTTATAGCCAAAATAAAATGTATATTTAGTTAAACGACCCAAGTAGCAGACAACAAAGCAAACCTGTTTCGATTTAAAAACAGTTCAGACAATTCAGAAAAGGCACTACAGATGCTCCTCAACTTACAATGGCACTACATCCTGATAAACCCATTGTAAGTTGAAAATGTCCTAAGTTGAAACAGCACAGAATAAACCTAGTCTACTGAACATCATAGCATCATAGCTTAGCCTAGCCTACGTTAAACATCCTCAAAACACCTACATTAACCTACAGTTGGAAAAAACAATCTGGCAACACAGTATGCTGTAGAGTATTGGTTGTTTACTCTTGTGTTCCCAGGGTCAACTGGGAGCTTGACTTGCTGTCACTGCCCAGCATTGCAATAGAGTATCATACAACTTTCTGCTGTATGTGTATCACTTTTATACCACTGTAAAGTCAAAAAACTGTAAGTCAAACTTTTATCAGTCAGGGGCCATCTGTAGTTTGCTTTAAATTTATCCAATAAGCATTATGTCAAGTAACAATAATTGAATCTCACTATGTCTCTGGTACTATGGCAGGTGCCAGGAAAACAAAAAGGAATATAATATCCAATCATCTCCTTCTCTAGCAGAAAAGAAATGTTTAAACAAAATTTTCAGTACAATATTATAAGTAATATAGACCAGTTTCATTTCTGGCAGCAAAGCAGATTATGTAACTTTAAATCTCTCCCTCTACAAAACACCTGAATATGGTGTATAAAATATAACAAAGAGAACTTCACAGAATTTGTTAAAGACATTTTATCTTCAGATTGAAGTGAATGCCAGGTTTCAATCAGAATTTAGATTGGGGGGGTCATAGTAAAGCAAAAGAAAATTAGAGACAAAGATATATTAAAAGCAACTAATAAGAAAAGGCATATTAACTTCAGAGGAATGTCAATTGGACTAATAGCAGACTTTTGAGCAGCAAGAATAGAATCCAGAAGACAGGAATATAATGACCTGTCTTATAGTGCTAAGAACAAATAAATACTAACCTAGAATTTTATATTTAGCCAAATCAATATTAAGAATGAACGGTTAAAAAAGACATATTCAGACAAATGAAAACAATAAACAGTGAGTAAAGAAATAAGCAAATGTACATAAATCTAAAGAAACAACGTCAGCCTAAAAGGGAAGAAAAATAATAATGACTAATTCGAGGGGATATAAAAGCAAAGTGGAACTAAAATATTGACAATGATACAAAATATGTGAAATAATTTATCTAAGTTAAAGCAGTCTAAGGACCTGGTAATGTTCAAGAGAGAAGAAATACTAGTTAATATTTCACCGTGTTGACTGAAATATGCATGCTTAATGTTAATCAGTAAAAAGAAGTAAACTACAGATATATAAATTCCAAACCAGTAGTAGAAACAAAAAAGGAATATATTAAATGTCTTCCATTAAGTGCTTGCAACATGACAACAATAATACTAAGTAATACTAACTTAACTCTAAGTAAGTCAAAGCTTTCAAAGAGAAGGTAGAATTTGAGCTAAGGCTTAAAGGAAAAGTAAGTGTTCATCTAAGATATGAAAAGTTGGACTAAAGAGGAATCTGTGAAAGGATACAGTATACTTAGAGATAGTTATTAAAGTGAGTCTAAGATACTCAGGGACAAGGGTGGAGGGAAGAGAACAGGGGTTAGGATATGAGTCAAGATAAATATATAAGGTCAAGGACTAAAAATGAAGACTTTGTTAATACTAATGAGTTTCATATTTATCCTCCAGAAAAAAGGCTCTATGTAATTTTTTATCATGACTTCTATTAGTCAAGGTTCTTCAGAGAAATAGAACCAGTAGGATACATAGAAATCCTGTCAGATATATATATGTGTGTATATATATCTGACAGGATTTATAATGGGAATCCATTATATATAGATGTATATATCATATATACATATCATATATATACACACATATATATGTGTCTCTATATATATGACAGGCTTTATAATGGATTTATATATATATATAATCCATCCATATATATACATACATATATACGTATATATGTATATATGTATACATATATATATGTATGTATATATATGACAGGATTTATAATGGGAATTGGCTTACATAATTATGGAAGCCAAGGAGTCCCACAATCTGCCATCTGCAAGCTGGAGAAACTGGAGAGCTAGTATTGTAATTCAGTCTGAGGGGAACCAATGGTGTAACTCTCAGTCCCAGGCCAAAGACCTGAGAACGGGGGCAAGGTGGAGTTGGGGGCACTGGTGTAAATCCCCGAGTCGGAAGGTCTGAGAACCTGAAGTTCTGATGTCTGATGGCAGGAGAATATAGATGCCCCAGCTCCAGAGAGAGAGAGCAAATTCTCCCTCCTTCCATCTTTTTGTTTTATCTGGGCCCTTAACAGATTGGATAATGCCCATCTACACATTGAGAAATAATGTTTTATCAGCTATTTAAGTAATACTTAGTCAGGTTGACACATAAAATTAACCATCACACCATCTGAAAAATATTTTGAACATATACTGTCAATAAACATGTATATATTATTTATTTCCAAATTATTCATATGTTCTACTCTACTAAACATTATGTACATTAAAATTCATAAAATAGAAATTAACAAGAACTAGAAAAAATGAAATTATGTAATGATATCAATGTTGATGTTATTAATACAATCATTATTACCATTTTAAATGTTCTAGATGCTTTGGGGTTTTTTGTTTGTTTTTTGGGGATTTGGGGGGGGCTGGGGGGATTAAAGATAGGGTCTCACCCTGTTGTTCAGGCTGGCATGCAGTGACACAATCATGACTCACTGCAGCCTCGAACTCCTGGACTCAAGGGATCCTGCCACCTTAACCTCCCAAGTAGCCGGGACTACAGGTGCGGGCCACCATGCCCTGCTAATGTTTTTTATTTTTTGTAGAGTCAGGTTATTGCTATATTGTCCAGGCTGGTCTTGAACTCCTGGCCTCAAGCAATCCTCCTGCCTTGACCTCCCAAAGTGCTGGGATTACAGGCATGATCCACTGTGCCAGGCCTAGATGCTTAGGTTTTAGCTGTCTTGGTCATTACAAGCTGCCATGTCAAGGCACATTATATGCTGAAGTCAAGTTGTTTATAACAGCAGATGCAAATCCATATTTCAGATATTCTTCGTGATTGTACTAAAAGTTTTTAGATGACTTATTTTCTGATTTGATTTAGTTATTAGTGTCTCTATAGCTTAATATTGTTTATATACATATTTCATATAGTTTGCTAGATTGTTTTGTATAAGTTTGTACTAAGAGTAGAATTGTAACCTCTACCATGTTCTGCTTATTAATTTAAGCTTGCTTTATTAGTATTGTCTTAAATCTAATATTTTTTCCAGAAATGTTGATACTTTTCTATTTTGTGAAGTTAAACTTCTTTAAAATTAGATTATATTATTCATAAATTTACTTAACTTGACACAGGTAAACTGAAACATATCATGATATGTTAAAAGCAACAAAGAACCAGGGACACTTCAGTCAACTATAAGTAGTGACGTATTCATACAACATAATGCTATGTAGCAGTAAAAATAAATATATTAGAACTACAGATATCAATGTAGATAAAAATCAAAAGTATAATATTAAGCAAAACCAATTTGTACCAGTATACATACGGTATAACATTTCAGAGGGAAAAGTAAAAAGGACTTTGTCTTGAACCTTAGGTACAGAATGGCCACAATGGGTAGAGTACCAAGCGGGCTCTTGGGGTCCTTGATTCTAGGACTTGACCTTTGGAAAGCATTTCTGGACCTGCCCTGGGCCACAAGGGATCCCACTGCCCTGAAGGGTGAGTCCCAGGCCAGGCAGCATTCGCCACGAGCTGACTTAAAGAGACCTTGGGCTTTAAGGAAACATCTGCAGTAGTCTGACAGTATTACTGGTAGCCCAGGATGGCCGTGGCTACAGGGTGAGGCTCCTTTGCCTTTGAAAAGGGGAGGGAAGGGTGGGAAGAACTGCATCATGTGGTTTGAGTGCCAGTTGATATTCGAAATGGCAATGGCTAGAAATTTCCAGAAATAATTTTAAAAAAAGAATTATCAAATTGAAGTATTCCATATATCAAGCAGGATTTAAATAATGAGCAACAACAACATTAATAGTAATTATTATTATTATTATTAAATAAATTTAGTGAAATTTCAAAACAGTAAATGAAATAAAAGGAAAAATCAAACCATATAAAGGGGCAGAGGAACAGATTATCTGTGAAGTAATTAGAATGACAGAAGACCTTTTGGAAGCAATAATAGAGGCCAGAAGATAGTGGAATTATATCTTCAGAATTCTGAGGGTAAATAACTGTCAATCTACAACGTCACACCCACCTAAGCTATCATTCAAAAGTAAGAATGAAACAAAGTCATTTGAAAACAAATACTTAGTTTATCACATGTAAATCCTTGCAGAAAGAGCTATTAACAAATATACTTTGGCAAAAAATGTAATTGAACTTACAAGACTGTGGGATGCAGTAGTAAAAGCATGTATTCCTGAACATATATTAGGCCACCAAAAAGTTTTTATAAATACCAAAGAATCTATGGAATAAAGATTAAGTTTCTTAAATTATTAATAATAAAAATATAACCAAATCAACCTATTACCTTCATCAAAATAAGGGAAAAGTTCCAAATTATTCATGTGTCAAGGAAGAAATGATAAAAATATAAAAATATTTATCACTGAATTTCGTTAAAAACAAACTGTAGAAAAATGGGGATGTATCTATGACAGAAATTACAAAGAAATATACAGCTTTAAATTTACATATTAGGAAAACTGTACAAAATTAATGAGCTTTTTTAGTTTTGTAGCATATGTGTACGCACTTAAATGATATATTGATTAGTTTTGTTTTCAGCCATACACAAATTGTATCTTACTGTGTATAGTAAAAAAGATAACAATAAAAACAAAAACCAAGTGAATATGCTAGGGATGTGTACTAACCATGTTTTCTAGGTTTTGTATCTGATGTTTGACATATTACGGCCTTGGTAACTAAAGAGGGACTGCCCCTCCAAGAGTTAGCAGAGTCTTAGAGATAACAAGCAACTCTCCAGTGAGTGTGCTTTTCATATACAAACTAACCAATCCAGAGCCTTGCCGTCCACCTACCTGCTTTATCTAACTTTTACATTCGTGAGACACTAACCTTCTGCCCTAATCGCTGTAGGGCCAGACATCAGACAACTAGGGGCAGCCCCTACATCCTGGAGTACACTGAAATTGTTGAAATTAACCAATCCTAAATTTGGTCAATCCACTTATACTGCCTCACCTATTCATTCTCGAGGAAATCACAATGAAGGCTTTCCAGAAGTTTTGCTCACCCTGCCTGCAACTGACCTGAGTATTCTCTGTATTGTGGTTCTGCATGGTATGGCATTTTCCCCTCCTCTTGGGAACTGTGAATAATTAACTCTCATTTAAATGCAATTGTCTCCTGATCTATTGGCTTCACTATACCTCTGTGAAACCGAAATTCCAGGTACATTTTTTAAAAGAATAAAACTTTTGACCGAGAGCAGTGGCTCACACCTGTAATCCCAGCACTTTGGAAGGCCGAGGCGGTTAGATCACTCGAGGTCAGGATTTCAAGACCAGCCTGCCAACATGGCAAAACCCCATCTCTACTAAAAATGCAAAAAAAAAAAAAAAAAAAAAAAAAGGCTAGGCGTGGTGGTGTGCGCCTGCGCCTGTAACCCCAGCTACTCGGGAGGCTAAGGTACAAGAATCATTTGAACTCAGGAAGCAGAGGCTGCACTGAGCCAAGATCACATCACTACACTCCAGCCTAGGTGACAGAACGAGACTCTTTCTCAAAAAAAAAAGAAAAAAAGGACTTTTATTGAACATTAATGGTTATGTTCTATTTATTTGTTTGGATAGTGTATCCACAGATGTTTATTATGATGATTCATAATTTACTTATGCATTTCAGATATTCTTATACATGATATGTATTCTTCAAAAATCTATATTTGAATATGTATATGTAAATATATCCAATATAACAAAAATATAATATTGGTGAGCTAACCATTCAACTTGATATTTTTTTACAAGAAAAATAAACACAAATAATAAGAGAAATAAATAATAACAAATGCTGAAATTAATGAAACAGAAAAGCAAAGAAAGCATTGAAAGGATCAACAAAACTAAAAGTTGCTTCATTAAAAAATTATTAGTCCAGATACAGTAGCTCACACCTGTACTTTGTATACCAGCACTTTGGGAGGCCAAGGTAGGCGGATCACTTGAGTTCAGAAGTTTGAGACCAGCCTGGCCAACATGGTGAAACATCATCTCTACTAAAAATACAAAAATAAGCCAGGTATGGTGGTGCACACCTGTAACCCCAGCTACTCGGGAGTCTGAGGCACACGAATCGCTTGAACCCAGTAGGCAGAGGTTGCAGAGAGCCGAGATCATGCCACTGTACTCCAGCCTGGGTGACAGACCAAGATTCTGTCTTAAAAAAAAAAAAAAAAAAAAATTAATGCAGACAAACTTCCACAAGAATTACTAAGAATAAAAGAAAAGCAAAAATAAGCATTTCATTAAAAATGAAAAGAACTTTAGAATATACCATAGAAAGTTTACAAACCATATAAAAATTCTAATAACAACTTTATACCAATATATTTGAAAACAAATGAAAATGACAATGTATTAGATAAACATTACTTGCAAAACAGAAAAAGACCCATAGATAACCTGAATAGATATGTAATTATTTTAAAAAATTGAATGATAAATTGAAAATCTATTACACCCACCCCCAACACACACACAAAGGTAACAGGCCCATGCAATTTTTCAGGAAAGTCCACCAAACTAATAGATAATCCCTAGATTAATCACTGTGTTCCGGATAATAGAAAAGAAGAAAAATCTACGCATTGCAACCTTGATATCCATCTGGAAATATTTAAGTAGATAGATTAGATACATAGATGGGTGCTTAGCTATAAATAGACACATAGATACATAGATAGATAGATAGATATAGATAGATACCAAGTATAATATATCCCAAAATACAAGCACGATAAATATTAGAAAATCTACTAATATAAATTATCTTATTAACAGATTAAAGGAACAAAAAATGATCATTTCAATAGATGCGGAAATGCAATTGATTAAATTCAACATCAGTTCTTGACAAAATGTACATCTAAATTAGAAATCGATGAAGTTTTTTTAACTATAGAAAATGTATTTACCAAAACATAATGTAAATATTGTGCTTAATCACACATTCTTTTTTCAGATATGGAGAGTGGGAACTCTAAAGTCCTGCCATAGGATATATGTTGGTACACACCTTTAAAAATAAGCTTGAAAACATCTTGTAAGGCTAAATATGTGAATAATTTATCCAGCAATTAGTTTCTGGTTTTATTCTCAAGAGAAATTTTGCACATGGTCACATGAAAATCACATGTACAAGAATATTTATTGCAGCACTGATTACATGAAGAAAAAAATCAGAAACTAACTCAGAGAAGGAATAGATAATTAAAATCTTATTTAGTCATACAGTAAATTACTAGAGAATAGTAAGAGTTAATGAGCCATAGACACTTGGATCAACCAAATACATCTCAAAAACTAAGTTACAAGAGAAAATTGCAAAAACTGTTTCTACAACATGTCATTTAATTTGAATGTATACAAAGTAACACCATACATTGATATGGCTATATTGTAAAATTTAAAACAAACAAAAATTAAGAGAAAGGATACACACCAACCTCAGCCTAGTAAGTACCTTAATGGAAAGGGGGAAGGTTATGTAGATAATGAATAGCTTTTGTTGTATCTTGCCAAGCATGTATCACGAGCTCTAATCTTACGTCTGCATACCAGACGTAAGTAACTGCTTAACATATGTATCCAGTTGATTGTCTAATAGGAACATAAATATAATAGTGCAAAACAGAACATTTGAGCCACATCCACAATTTGTAACTCCTATAGTGGTTCTCATGTTACTACGTGGGACCACCATTTTCTCAGTTGCTCATACCAAAATCCTTGGCAATAACTTTTCCTTGTCTCTTTCTCTCATATTTCCCATACAGTGCACCCGAAAATCCAATCCATTTTACCTCTGAAATTTGTGCTGCATACAACCACTCTTTACCAAGAGGATTTGCTGATAAACTAGATGAGGAGGTGAGAGAAAGAGAGAAAATAAGTATGACCCCAAGGTTTTTGGCCCAGGCAATTGAAATAATGGATCTGGCATTAATTGAAAGGCCATTGATTGAGATGTCATTAACTGACATGAATTCCCATTAATTCTTCTGTGGAAGAAACCCTTTTGACCAGACTGAGGGGCAAATTTAATGGGAAAAAAAAAAAAAAAAAGATCCCTGAAAACACAGGAGGCAATGTGGTACTAAAGAAATTAGCCTTGAGAAAGAAGGAAATCTTTGCTCTGAGCAGGAAGGAAAAAGTTAAGATGCATGAAAGTATGGAAATAAATGTAAGATCATAAAGAGAAGTTGGAGACTTTCCAAAGATAGCCTCCCCTTTGGGAGGCAAGAAGGAATACATGATATAGGAATGTGGAAGATAGTAATAGAGGTTTGAAACAGCCACATAGGGCATCATTGGGTTGACTAGGTATGAGTCCAGTGATCACCAAGCAATGTTGAAGGCCTAACAGAGTCTAGAAACCATAAATCTGCAGAAGAGTTTAAACGTTTTTATCCAAAAATGAAGGCTGGAAACTCTTGCAGGCTGAAATCTAAAAAGGAGAGTTGCCGAACACGGCGGCTCACACCTGTAATTCCAGCACTTTGGGAGGCCAAGGCAGGCAGATCACCTGAGGTCAGGAGTTTGAGACCAGCCTGGCCAACATGGCAAAACCCCATCTCTACTAAAAATACAAAAATTAGCTGGGCGTGGTGGTGCATGCCTCTAATCCCAGCTACTCAGGAGGCTGAGGTGGGAGAATCGTTTGAACCCAGGAGGTGGAGGTTGCAGTGAGCCGAGATCACGCCACTGCACTCCAGCCTGGGCGACAGAGCAAGACTCCGTCTCAAAAAAAAAAAAAAAAAAAAAAAAAAGATAAAAAATAAAAAGGAGACTTACTGGCCAATAAGTTAATTCTTAACATTGTATAAATGTGACTACCGGGCCAACAAGAACTGAAGTAAGACTTTTTTCTCCTTCCACATTACCAGACAGTAGTAGGTGTAGGTGGATTAAAGAACCACCAATGCTATATGAGTTTAGCAGCCACAGAAAAACCCTCTGATCTAGAAGAGCATCATCCACCTGGTGCGGCAGACTCCTACACTTTTATCAGGAGAAATTCATATCAACAGATGAAGTCATATATTTCTTAGAAATTCTTTTATCCTTTCACAAAAAAGAAAAGGAAAACTTAGCCATCACTAGAAGCTGGGAAGGAATTTACTTATCACATTTCTTTGTCTTGGTACTAGAGCCTAAAGGTTAACTTTACTATGGAGTGAGTGAGGCACAAAGGACATTCTTCCTTTCTTCCACGGGATTGCCTAGGACCAACAATGTAGCCATAAAACTTCAGGAATTGCCATTATTCACATAGATCTCAAAGCAACAAGCCTCCCTATCAGCCCTTTCTTGCCTTGCTATACAGATTTGTCTTTATGCAGAATATTCAGAAGTTATGAAATCTTTCCTGTAAGGATCAGATACATGTCATTTCCATCTGAAGTTTTCAGGACTTTGCAAACCACACAAAGAGAAAAGGTTTCTACATCAGTTAATAGTTCTATGCCTTACGTAACAGAAAATCCAAATAACACTCTTAAACACTTACATTTCCTTTTCTCATGTAACCAGAATTCTGGAGGTAGCTTTTAAGGACTGTCGTGGCAGCTTTACGATATAATTAGGGGTACAGACTTCCTTCTTTGTGCTCATAGGATGGTTGCAGGAAGAAGGAAAAGAGAAAGTGGGGAAAAGCACATGCCAGTTGAGTTTCGTCTCTTTTAATCAAGAAACCAAGTTTTGTTGGAAGCCCCATCCAATAAAATGTCGTATATATCTCCTTGACCAGAATTGGATCATATCGCCAATCATAACTGCAGAAGAACCCGGGAAGTCAAGCTGTTTTGACTTTACCATCCTGAATTTCATAGGAATTCTGTGGCTAACAAAGAAAAAAAATGAATAATGAGTAAGTAATTAGCAGTGTTTTCCACAGGTAACGAGAAGGCTATTTAAAAAGCCAAAAGGTGGGGGAAGAAAAGAGAAAGCTCTGGAGAATATACTCCAAAAATTTAAGGGCAGCTACCTCTGGGGATGAGGAAATGGGTTCGGAAAACTTTATAAATTAATATGTTGTTTTAGTTTATTACAAGGATAAATAACATTGATTTCTTCTTAAGTCAGACTATAAAAAAACAAGCTCATAAAATCATGAAAACAACAAAAACTAAAGCCTAGGCAGCTGACTGACTGTGCTGGTGCAGCTAACTAACACTTCTCTGAGCCAGTCATGTCAAAGGTTGTGAACTCAACTAGACTTTGTCTCACTTAAACCAATTGGTATATCTGATGTGATGTACAATCTTTGGACAGCTACCGCCCCTCCCCCCCAGATTTGGGGGAGCACAGACATGTTTTACAAGTTCACCATGACAAAGATTCATAATTTGTTTCCTTTCCATTCAACTCTGGTTCTAGGCCACACATGTTTTCATGTGACTTGCCTTCTACTAAGGAAATTGACTTACTGGCAACAGAGCAGGCCCCAGTTGAGCAGCTGTATCATTTTTCAATACCATTACTTTACCCTCACTCCCATACTTACACACTGTTTTACAACTCTAGTGCTCTTTCCCATTCAATATCTTATCTGAACCTACAACATCGCATCAAATAATGAGGAAAGTGGTGCTCAGAGAGATTAAGCAATTTTCCTATCACAGAATTTATAAGTTACAGAGCTTGGAACAGAAGGTTAGCACAACCCAGGGTCCTGAGGGTGCTGACTCTTAGTTTATTTACGTGGTATTTTTGGCTACGTTTGTAAGAAAAGTAAACTTAGTTAAAGCACACTTACTGAACTACCTTTCTCTTAATGGATAGTTTCTGTGGCTTCTGTGATCTAGACTTTTAATGTACTTCATAAACATAGAAAAAGCAAAAAATTAAGAATAATGTCATTAGTTGTCCCCTCTTTTAAAATTCCTCATTTTCCTTAAACAAGATGCCTTATTGGATGCTAGATCCTGGTGACTATCTAGACTGGTATATTTGATTAGACACTGCCTTTATTCTAATTTATATAAAAATATCCTCTAAATTTACCATATTCTCATTGGTCTTTATAGAGCTTTCAAATGGCTACAATGTCAAAATCTCTGACTGTGGAAACCTAGCTTAAGCAAATATAGCTACAAGGCTTTGCTTATTTATCTAACTAGTAGATCTAAAATAAACACAAAAATATATACGTAAAAATATATACACCAGCCTACAATATTCACATTTTTGCAAAAGTTTATATTCTGAAGACAGAATTTAAGAAGAGATGAGAGAAAAGGTGAATTCCATCAAGAACATTCCAGCAAAAATAATGGAACATTTTCAGTATGCCTAACTTGAAGGGAACTAGAGAGTACTCTTATAATAAATCACTGAGCCATTGAGGTTTAAGGACAAGATTTTCTTTACAAGGTGGTGTTTGTATAAGTTGCAAACATCCTGACACTTTATTTATATTTTCCTCCATGCATGCAATAAACAACTTTCTATTTGAATTCTTTATCAGCGTGATAAAAAGGAAGCAAAAGAGACCATTAATGTTCAGATAATGGAAAATGAAAATGTATAATAAGCAATGTCTCTGGGGGACAAAAAGTCTACAGGAAACAGAATTCTTACATACTTACTGAGGCTCAGTCCTGATCTGTTAAGAGATACAGACTGACTGATCAAAATGCCTTTTTCTCCAGTCGAATCACATTATTTCTGCGGGAAACTGCTGTAAAAAACACCTTATTTTCAAATAATAATAATAAGCTTCTTATCTATTTCACTTAGCTTGTGAAAAGGTGCAAGGTCGGCCTGTGGAATAAAATTGTATTTATCCATGTTTCCTCACTTTTTTGTAGAAATTCTACAGGAGAAATAGGATTTATGAAAAGAAAAAATAATATGGAAGAGATTGCACAGGGAAATATCCACAGTTGGCTAACTTGAAGACTTTGGTGGCATTTTAGCAAATCTAAATAGTGTATTTCTAGGTTGATCAGGTTGTTTCCAAGCACATTTTCTACTTTTCCCTATCTGCTGACTAAGTATAGAAATATTACTACTACTCTATACAATAGTCAACAGCACTTAGAGTTTGAATGGGGAAAATACTCTCTATTTAATAAATGGTGCTGGGATAGCTGGCTAGCCATATGCAGAAGAATGAAACTGGATCACTGCCTTTCACCATATACAAAAATTAACTCAATATGGGTTAAAGATTAAAATGTAAGACCTGAAACTATAAGAATCCTAGAAGAAACCCTAGGAAACACCATTCTACACCTCAGCTTTGGGAAAGAATTTATGCCTAAGTCCTCAAAAACAATTGTGACAAAACCAAAAATTGACAAGTGGGATTTAATTAATAAAGAGCTTCTGTACAGCAAAAGAAACCATCATTATGGTAAACAGACAACCTATAGAAAGCAAAAAAATATTAGCAAACTATGCATCTGATAAAGGTATAATATCCTGAATCTATAAGGAACTTCAACAATTCAACAAACAAAAAACAAATAGCCCATTTAAAAAGTGGGCAATGAATAGCCAAAGCAACCCTAAGCAAAAAAGAACAAATTTAGGAGCATCACATTACCCAGCTTCAAATTATACTAACAGGTTATAGGAACCAAAACAGCATGATGATGGCATAAAAGTAGATACATAGATCAATGGAACAGAATAGAACACCAAGAAGTAAAGCCAAATACAATACAGGCCATAGGCACTAAACTTTGACAAAGCATACAGAAACACAAACTGCAAAAAGGACTCCCTATTCAATAAATGGTGCTAGGAAAATTGGATAGCCACATGTAGAAGAATGAAACTTGATCCCTAATTTTCACCATATACAAAAATTAACTCAAGATGGATCAAAGACTTAAATCTAAGACCTGAGACCACAAAAATTCTAGAAGAATACAAAAAAAAATCTTCCAGACATTGGCCTAGGCAAAGAATTTATGACTAAGACCCCAAAAGCAAATGCAACAAAAACAAAAATAAATACATAGGACCTAATTAAATTAAAAAGCTTCTGCACAGCAAGATATATAATCATCAGAGTCAACAGGCAACCTACAGAATGGGAGAAAATATTTTCAAGCTATTCATCTGACAAAGGACTAATATCTAGAATCTACAAGGAACACAAACAAATCAGCAAGAAAAAAAAAAAAACAATCTCTAAAGTGGGCAATTCACATGAATACACATTTCTCAAATGAAGATATATAAATGGCCAAGAAACATATCAAAAAAACCCTTCAATATTACTAATCAGCCGGGATATGCACATTAAAACCACAATGATACCACCTTACTTAAGCTAGAATGGCCATTATTAAAAAGTCAAAAGATGATACATGTTGACTGGGATACGGTGAAAACAGAATGCTTATACACTACTGGTGGGAATGTAAATTTGTATAAACCCTATGGGAAACAGTATGGAGATTTCTCAAATTACTAAAAGTAGATCTATCTACTATTGGATCTGGCAATCCCATTACTGAATACCCAAAGAATAGAGATCTTTATATCAAAAAGACCGCTGCATTAAATTCTTATTGCAGTGCAATTCACAATTACAAAGTTATGGAATCAACCAAAGTGCTCTTCAACCAATAAATAGATAAAAGAAATGTGATATAAGCCAATATCATACTGAATGGGCAAAAGCTGGAAGTATTCCCCTTGAAAACTGGCACAAGACAAAGATGCCATCTCTCACCACTCCTATTTAACATAGTATTGGAAGTTCTGGCCAGGGCAATTACGGAAAAGAAAGAAATAAGAGGTATTCAAACAGGAAGAGAGGAAGTCAAACTATCTCTTTTGCAAATGACATTGTCCTATATCTCGAAAACCCTGTTTTCTCAGCCCAAAAGCTTCTTAATCTGAGAAGCAACTTGAGCAAAATCTCAGGACCCAAAATCAATGCACAAGAATCACTAGCATTCCTATACAGAAACAGCAGGCAAGCTGAGAGCCAAATCACTAATGAACTCCCATTCACAATTGACAAAAAAAAAGAATAAGATACCCAGGAATACAGCTAGCAAGGGAAGTAAAGGGCCTCTTCAAGGAGAACTACAAACAACTTCTCAAAGAAATCAGAGATGACACCCACAAATGGAAAAAGAAACATTCCATGCTCATGGATAGGAAGAATCAATATCGTGAAAATGGCCATACTGCCCAAAGCAATTTATAGATTTGATGCTATTCCCATTAAACTACCATTGACATTCTTCACAGAATTAGAAAAAGCTATTTTAAAATTAATACGGAACCCAAAAGGATCCCAAATAGACAAGAGGATCCTAAGCAAAAAGAACAAAGCTGGAGGCATCACGCTACCCAACTTCAAACTATACTATGAGACTACCGTAACCAAAACAGCATTGTACTGGTAGAGCAATGGAACAGAATAGAGAGCCCAGAAATAAAGCTGCACACCTACAACCATCTGATTTTTACAAACTTGACAAAAACAAGCAATGGGGAAGGAATTCCTTATTCAGCAAAGAGTGCTGGGATAACAGACTAGCCATATGCAGAAGATTGAAACTGCACCCATTCCTTACACCATATACAAAAATCAACTCAAGATGGATTAAAGACTTAAATGTAAAACCCCAAATTGTAGAAACCCTGGAAGACAACTTAGGCAATACCTTTCAGGACATAGGCACAGGCAAAGATTTTATGACAAAGACACCAAAAGCAATTGCAACAAAAGCAAAAATTGACAAATGGGATCTAATTAAACTAAAGAGCTTCTGCACAGCAAAAGTAACTACCAACAGAGTAAAAAGACAACATGCAAAATGAGATAAAATTTCTGCAATCTATGCATTTGACAAAGGTCTATTATCCAGTATCTATAAGGAACTTAAACAAATTTACAGGAAATAACAAATAACCCCATTAAAAAGTGGGCAAAAAACATGAACAGACATTTCTCAAAAGAAGACATACATATGGCCAACAAACATGGAAAAAAAAAGCTCAACATCACTCATCGTTAGAGAAATGCAAATCAAAACTGCAGTGAGATACTATCTCACAACAGTTAGAATGGTTACTATTTAAAAGTCAAAAAATAACTGATTTTGGTGAGCTTGTGGAGATAAAGGAATGCTATTACACTGTTGGTGAAAGTGTAAATTAGTTCAACCATTGTGGAAGATAGTGGGGTGATTCCTCAAAAACATAGCGGCAGAAATACCATTTGACCCAGCAATCCTATTACTGGGTATGTACCCAAAGGAATATAAATTGTTCTATTATAAAGACACATGCACATGTATGTTCAACGCAGCACTATTCACAATAGCAAACACATGGAATCAACCTAAATGCCCATCAATGATAGACTGGATAGAGAAAATGTGGTACATATACACCACGGAATACTATGCAGCCATAAAAAGGGAAAAGATCATGTCCTTTGCAGGGACATGAATGGAGCCAGAAGCCATTATCCTCAGCAAACTAATGCATTAACAGAAAACCAAATATTGCATGTTCTCAGCTGAATGATGAGAACACATAGACACATGGTAGGGAACAACACACACTACAGTCTGTTGGATGGTGTTGGTGTGAGAAGAGGGAAAGGATCAGGAAGATTAGCTAGTAGATGCTGGGCTTAATACCTGAGTAATGGGATGATCTGTGCAGCAAACCAGCATGGCACATGTTTACCTATGTAACAAACCTGCACATCCTGCATATGTACCCCTGAACTTAAGATAAAAGTTGGAAATTTTAAAAACGAAAATGTAGTATATAGACACAGTGGAGTACTATTCAGCCATAAAAAAATGAGATCCAGTCATTTGCAGCAACATAAATGAAGTGGAGGTCATTGAGCCAAGTGAAATAAGCCAGGCACATAAAGACAAATATTACATGTTCTCACTTATTTGTGGGATTTAAAAATCAAAACAATTGAAATTAGGGAGATAGAAAGCTCCAACTTGGATGAACAGAGCACTGTGTGGAGGCTCACATCATGAATTTTTGCTCCATAATGACTGCAGGAATAAATCAGGAAACACAAGAGGACCAACAGATCCCCAGAAGGAAGCAGATTGCTCTTGCAGAAACCAGGAGACACCCCAAATACTGTGAGTCCCCAAACTGTGGAAGTGGGAAAGGGAGATCATCCAACCCTGAACATACACCCCCACTGGGGAAAATGAAGGCCTAGATCATGGGAGATTTTGACCTGACCTGGAGCTGAGTCAATTTAGAGAGCCGGAATAAATAAGGGGTAGAAGCAGCAGTGGGAAAACCCCTGGGAGCTTGCTGGGTCTCCTAGGAAGTCATTTTTTGCTGGGCCTCACAGGGGTCCTTTGGAAGGGTAGGCAGAGGAGCTGGGAAAAGGCCAAAGGGAGAAGGAAATCTCCAGCTAAACTTTGTAACAATTTGAACAGATCAAGAAGCCTCCTGGCCAGAACACAGGGGAAGGCATGAATCCGGTCTGTATGCTTCACAGGCCAGGGAAGAAGGAAAGCTATATTTGCTTTCACAGCTGGGAGGTGGGTAGCCTGAAGCAAATTCTCAGCCCTGCTTGCCCACTGCCTGAAAACAGACTCAATACTGTTGGAAGGGGCACTGTGGGACTGAGATTGGCCCTTTGGATTGTGTGGGAGCTGGGTGAGACCTGTGACTGCTAGCTTTTCCCCACTTCTCTGAAAACCTGCATGACACAGCAGAGGCGGCCATAATCCTTCTAGGAACATAACTCCATTGACCTGGGAACCTCACCTCCATCCTCTACAGCCGCCACAGCAAGACCCACCCAAAGAGAGTCTGAGCTCAGACACGCCTAGCCCTGCCCCCAACCAATGGTCCTTCCCCAAGCACCCTGGTAACTGTAGACAAAGGGCTTGTACTCTTGAGAGTTCTAGGGCCACACCCACCATCTGTTCTTCCCCATACAATCACAGCTAATGCTCTCTGGAAAACGCCACCTCCTGGCAGGAGGCCAACTAGCACAAAAATAGTGCATTAAACCACCAAAGCTAGGAACTCTCACAGAGTCCATTTCACCCCTCTGCCACTTCCACCAGAACAGGTGCTGGTATCCACGGCTGAGAGACCCATAAGCGGTTCAAATCACAGGACTCTGTGCAGGCAACCCCCAATATCATCCTGGAGCCTGGCAGACATGCTGGGTCGCTAGAGCCAGAAGAGAGATAACAATCACTACAGCTCGGATCCAGGGAAGCCACATCTATAGGAAAAAGGGGCAAATACTACATCAAGGGACTATCCCTTGGGAGAAAAGAATCTGAAAAACAGCCTTCAGCCCTAGATCTTCCCTCTGACAGAGCTTACCCCAATGAGAAGGAACCAGAAAACCAACCCTGGTAATATGGCAAAACAAGGTTGTTTAACATCCCAAAAAAATCACACTAGCTCACCAGCAATAGACCCAAACCAAGAAAAAAATCCCTGATTTACCTGAAAAAGAATTCAGGAGCTTAGTTATTAAGCTAATCAGGGAGGCACCAGAGAAAGGCGAAGCCCAATGTAAGGAAATCCAAAAAATGATACAAGTGAAGGGAGAAATACTCAAGGAAATAAATGGCATAAATAAAAAACAATCAGAACTCCAGGAAACAATGGACACATTTGTAGAAATACAAAATGCTCTGAAAAGCCTCAGGAATAGAACTGAACAAGTAGATGAAAGAAATTCAGAACTTGAAGACAAGGTCTTCACATTAATCCATTCAACAAAGACTAAGAAAATATGAACAAAGCCTCCAAGAAGTCTGGGATTATGTTAAATGGCCAAACCTAAGAATAATTGGTGTTCCTGAGGAAGAAGACAAATCTAAAAGTTTGGAAAATATATTTGGGGGAATAATCAAGGAAAATATCCCCAGCCTTGCTAGAGACCTACACATCCAAATACAAGAAGCATGAAGAACACCTGGGATATTCATCACAAGAAGATAATCACCTACGCACATTGTCATCAGGTTATCTAAAGATAAATGTAGCAAATAACCTTAAGAGCTGTGAGACAAAAGCACCAGGTAACCTACAAAGCAAAACCTATCAGATTAACAACAGATTTCTCAGCAGAAACACTACAAGCTAGAAGGTATTGGGGCCCTATCTTCAACCTCCTAAAACAAAACAATTATCAGCCAATAATTTCGTATCCAGTGAAACTAAGCTTCAAATATGGAAGAAAGATGCAGTCTTTTTCAGACTAACAAATGCTGAGGGAATTTGCCACTACCAAGCCACCACTACAAGAACTGCTAAAAGATGCTGTAAATCTTGAAACAAATCCTGCAAACATATCAAAACAGAACTTCTTTAAAGCATAAATTTCATAGGACCTACAAAACAAAAATACAATTTAAAAAACAAACAAAAAACAAAAAAGCAAGGTATGAATGGAATGGCACCTCACATCTTAAAACCAACATTGAATGTAAATAGCCTAAATGCTGCACTTAAAAGATACAGAATTGCATAATGGATAAGAATTCACCAACCACCTCTTTACTGCCTTGAAGAGACTCACCTAACACATAATGACTCGCACAAACTTAAGGTAAAGGGGTAGAAAAAGACATTTCATGCAAATGGACACCAAAAGCAAGCAGGAGTAACTATTCTTATATCAGACGAAACAAACTTTAAAGTAACAGGATTTAAAAAAGACAAGGAGGGATATTATATAATGATAAATAGCCTTGTCCAATAAGAAAATATCACAATACTAAACATATATGCACCTAACACTGGAGATCCTAAATTTATAAAACAGTCACTAATAGACCTAAGAAATGAGATTGACAGCAACACAATAATCGTAGGGGATTTCAATACTCCACTGACAGCACTAGACAGGTCATCAAGACAGAAAGTCAACAAAGAAACAATGGATTTAAACTATACCCTGGAACAAATGGACTTTACAGATATATACAGGACATTCCATCCAAAAATCAAAGAATATACATTCTATTCAACAGTGCATGGAACTTTCTCCAAGATAGACCATAGGATTGGCCATAAAACAAGCATCAATAAATTTAAGAAAATTGAAATTATATCAAGCACTCTCTCAGACGACAGTGGAATAAAACTGAAAACTAACTCCAAAAAGAACCTCCAAAACCATGCAAATACATGGAAATTAAATAACCAGTCCCTAAATGATCATTGGCTCAAAAATAAAATCAAGATGGAAATTTAAAAATTCTTCAAAGTGAATGACAATAATGACACAATCTGTCAAAACCTCTGGGATACAGCAAAGGCGGTGCTAAGAAGAAAGTTCATAGCCCTAAATGACTGCATCAAAAATTCTGGAAGAGCACAAACAGACAATCTAAGGTCCCACCTCAAGGAACTAGAGAAACAAGAACAAACCAAACCCACACCTAACAGAAGAAGGAAAATAACCAAGATCAGAGCAGAACTAAAAGACATTGAAATAAAAAAAATACCAAAGATAAATGAAACAGAAACCTGCTTCTTTGAAAAGATAAATAAAATTGATATACCATTAGCAGAATTAAACAAGAAAAGAAAGGGGAAAATCCAAATAAACTCAATAAGAAGCAAAACGAGAGATATTACAACTGATGCCACTGAAATACAAAAGATCATTCAAGGCTACTATGAACACCTTAACACGCACAGGCTAGAAAATCTAGAAGAAATGGATAAATTCCTGTAAAAAATACAACCTTCCTAGCTTAAATCAGGAAGAGTTAGATACCCTGACCAGACCAATAACAGGCAGCGAGATTGAAACAGTAATTTTAAAATTATTAACAGGAAAAAGTCCAGGACCAGGCAAATTCACAGCAGAATTCTACTAGACATTCAAAGAATTGGTACCAATCCTACTGACGCTATTACTCAAGATAGAGAAAGAGGAAACCCTCCCTAAGTCATTCTATGAAGCCAGGACACAACCATAAAAGAAAACTAAAGTCCAATATCCCTGATGAACATAGATGCTAAAATCCTTAACAGAATACTAGCTAACTGAATCCAACAACATATCAAAAAGATAATCCACCATGATCAAGTGGGTTTCATACCAGGGATGCAGAGATGGTTTAACATATGCAAGTCAATAAATGTGATACACCACATAAACAGAATTTAAAACAAAAATCACGTGATCATCTCAACAGATGCAGAAAAAGCGTTCTACAAAATCTGGCATCCCTTTATGATTACGACTCCCAGTGAAATCGGCATACAAGGGACATACCTCAATATAATAAAAGCCATCTATGACAAACCCACAGCCAACATAATACTGAATGAGGGAAAGTTGAAAGCTTTCCCTCTGAGAACTGGAACAAGACAAGGATGTCCACTCTCAGCACTCCTCTTCAACATAGTACTGGAAATCATAGCCAGAGCAATCAGACAAAAGAAAAAAAAAAAGGGGACCCAAATCGGTAAAGAAGAAGTCAAACTGTTGCTACTTGCTGATGATATGATTGTTTACCTAGAAAATCCTAAAGACTCCCCCAGAAAGCTCCTAGAACTGGTAAAATAATTCAACAAAGTTTCCAGATATAAAGTTAATGTACACAAATCAGTAGCTCTTCTATACCCCAACAGCGGCCAAGATGAGAATCAAATCAAGAATTCAACTCCTTTTACAATAGCTGCAAAAAATAAAATAAAATACTTGGGAATATACCTAACCAAATAGGCAAAAGATCTCTACAAGGAAAACTACAAAACACTGCTGAAGGAAATCACAGACAACAAAAACAAATGGAAACACATTCCATGCTCATGGATGAGTAGAATCAATATTGTGAAAATGGCCATACTGCTAAAAGTAATCTACAAATTAAATGCAATTCCCATTAAAATACCACCACCATTCTTCACAGAATTAGAAAAAAAACAATTCTAAAATTCATATGAAACCAGAAAAGTCAGTGAACACTTTTTTTTTACTTTAAAACAAAGATTTATTGAAGTATAATTGGCATTCGATAAACTTCGCATGTTCAAATTGTACATTTTGATATATTTTATCTACGCAAGAATGAAACCATCACTCCAATTAAGCTAAAGAATAGATCCACTTCCCTCAATTGTTTACTTGTGCCCTTTTGTAACTCTTCTGCCCCTCCTAAAGCTTCCCTCCAAACAACGACTGGTCTGTGTTCCATCAATATAAATTGGTTTTCATTTTCTAGGATTGTATATAAATTGAATCATACAGTATGAACTCTTTTTGTTTGGCTTTAGTCATTTGGCATAATTAGAGATTTATGCATGTTGTTGCACGCATCAATGGTGTATGTACCACAGTTTGTTCATCCATTCACCTGTGGATGGATCTTTGAGCTGTTTACAGGTTTTGAAAACTACAAATAAAACTGCTTTATATATTTACATACAAACAATTGTACTAGTGCACATTTTTATTTCTATTGTGTAAATACTTATGGGAAGAATGGCTGGATCATATGATAGGTGTACATTTACCTTATAAGAAAGTAGCAAATTGTTTTCCCAAGTGACTGTACAACTTTATATTTCCAGCAGCAGTGTACAAAGTTTCAGTTCCTTTACATCCTTGCCAATATTTGGCATGGTGAGTGTTTTAAAATTTAGCCATTCTAATAAGTCTGCAGTTGTATCTCATTGTGGTTTTAACATGCATTTCCCTAATGACTAATGATGTTGAGCATTTTTATGTGCTTATTTTCAACCCATATATCTTCTTTGGTGACGTATTTGTTCAAGTCTTCTGTCCATCATACTATTGGATTGTCTGTACTTTTTATTGTTGAGTTGTAAGAGTTCCTTATGTATTCTGGGTACAAGTTCTTTGTCAGATATGTGATTTGCAATTTTTTTTCCTAGTCTATGGCTTGTCTTTTCATTCTCTTAACAGTGTCTTATAAAGAATTATGGATAAATTTATAATTTTGATATGTGCAATGTATCATTTTTTTCCTTTTATGGATTGAGATTTTGTTGTATCTAATACAGAGATCAGAAAACTAATTCTCTACAATACCAAAGAGTAAATAGCTTAAGCTTTGAGGACCACATGGTCTCTTGTCACAATTATTCAACTCTGCATTTGTGACACAAAAGTAATTGTGGCTAAATACATAATGAATAGATAAGGAGGTGTTCCAATACATCTGTATGTATAAGAACAGGTAGTGGGCTGGATGTGGCCTAAAGATTGTAGTTCGCCAGCCCTTAATCTAAGAAATCTTTACATTTGGTCTATGATCCATTTTGAGTAAAATTTAAAATGTATTATAAGGTGTGGACTGAAGTTTATCTTTGCATATGAATATCCAAATATTCCAGCCCCATTTGTTGAAAAGACTCCACTTTGCCTACTAAATGGTCATTACACCATTTTAAAAAATCACTTTTACTGTCTTAATACCATAAACTAGGTGGCTTATAACAACAGCAATTTCTTTCTCACAGTTCTGGTGGCTGGCAAGTCCAAGATCAAGGTGCTAACAGATTCAGTGTCTAGTGAGAGACCACTTTCTGGCTCCTAGGCAGTGCCTTTTTGCTGTATTCTCACATGTGGAAGGGAAGAGGGGTTTTCTTCAGGCCTCTTTTATAAGGGAACCACTACTTCCATTTTTGAAGGCTCTGATCTCATGATCTACTTACCTCCCAAATAACCCACCTCCTCATACTATCACATTGGTGATTAAGTTTCAACATATGGATCTTGAGAAATAAGCCAGAAACAGAAAGACAAATACTATGTGATTTCACCCATATGTGGAATCTTAGAAAGTTGAACTTATAGAAGCAGAGAGTAGAATTGGAGGTTGCCAGAGGTGGTGGGGGTTTTGGGGAGATGTTGGTTAAGGATATAAAATTTTAGTTAGATAGGAGGAATAAATTGAGATTTGTTATACAACATGGTAACTATAGTTAATAACAATATATTGTACACTGGAAAATTGCTAATAGATTTTAAGCATTCTCACCACAAAAAAATGATATATAAGTGAGATAATGGATATGTTAATTAGCTTAATTTAGTCATTGTATACATATTTAGCCAATTTAGCCAATATATACATATATCAAAACATGTTGTATACCATAAAGATGTATAATTTTTATATGTCAGTGTAAAAACATAAATGAATAAAAAAACAAAAACATTAATTTTGAGGGGACACAAACATTCAGATTTCAGCATTTACATATAGGTATGGGTCTATTTCTAGACCCCTTATTCCTCCCCATTGATCTATTTGTGTATCTTTACATCAATACCATATTGCCCTTATTACTATAGTTTTATAAGTCATTAAAAACAGGTGATGTTAGTCCTCCAACTTTTGTTCATCTCTTCAGAAGTTGTCTTGGCTGCTCTAGGTCCTTTGCGTTGCCTATGAATTTTAGAATCAGTTTGTCAATTTCTACCAAAAAGGCCTCCTGGGATTTTGATAAGCATTTACTTGGATCCATAGGTTAATTTTTGGAGAACTGACGTATTAACAATTTGGAGTCCTCTTACCCATGAACTGTAGCCACCAAGAAATGGGCTGCCTGAATCTCCTGCTTCATGGAACATAGTTGACCATCAGCCCCAGCTGTGGGTCCACCATCACATTTGTGTCAATGCTATACTCTCTCCACGCTGCTCCTAGCCAAAATGTAAGTAAGGAAGGGAAACAAGTGCGGGCCTATTCCTGCAGGACATGGGTCTTCTTTAATAGACAACCTTGAGTCAAGAAACACCCACTGACTTAGCTGAAGCTTTCTTAGAACTGCACTGCAATCTGATACTCTTCCCCATATCTCCTCTTTCGGCACTCTCCTTCTACAGGGGTCTGACCTGCACCACTGTCTGAAGACTCTCACAGCCTAATCCTGACGGCCTCCTTTTGTCCTTCATGGGAATTTCCCCTAATAAAGTTCTTATATGTCTAACCCTGTCTTGGTATCTGCTTCTCGAAGGATCCAAACTAACACATGCCATGAAGATTTGTGGTTTGTGCTGCTGCTAAGTCAGAGATGGACACTACCTTAGAATGTGGGAAGGATTTGAGTAGCAGAATCACTTTAGTAGTAGAAAAGATTAACTATTCAAATCCTCATATGGTACAAATACAGTATATTTTTGCATAACTTGACACAGTTTTATCTTGAAACAGTGCTCAGCATCCATTTTCTTGCTTCTCTTCCTATGACAATTTGTGGTTCTTGTGATTCTCACATATCCAGCAATTGCACACGTTGACTGAGGAACATTTTACATTATTAAACAATTCATAATATTCCTAAACTTATATATACATCCATCAAGACATAACATAGGTGAAATATAACACCAATTCTTTGTGATGGTCTCTAATGTGTGTCAAAATAAATATTTGTGGATAATCTAGTATACAAATGTTTAAGAGGTAAATTTATACATTTTTTTAAATTGAGTAAAATGTTTAAATGCTACATAAATTTGGTTGAAGGGTTGTATTAATTTTGCTTTTTAATTTTCTTAATTTTAATATTTTGGAAGAAAAATAACTTTTTTAAAAATAGTTTTTATTCAGATTTACATTTTATATAAAATATGTTAAATTTTGTAAACTTTCAGTACATTTTCATTTGTAATCCTTCAAACCAGAACTGCAAATTGAGCACAGATTATGTGAAAATCTTGATTATAACAACGTAATAGTGATCTTTCAGCAGTGAAAGCAAGAAAAGTAGATTTAATAGTACAAACATATACTAATCTATAAATTATATATGTATTTATGTTATTACTTATCCAAACACCATGAGACTGTAAACAGAAGGCCAGATACATAAACTAATAATTAAATTTAGTAGTTTTGGGCATTTTACTAACATTCAGCATATGAAAAATACAGTTTTGCAGATATTTCAATTTTATCAATATAAAGTTATATTCATCAAGGTAGGAGATAGACTACCATTTTATTTAACATTTACTTAGCTTTATGTGCAATCTTTTTCTAAAATTTTTATGTAATTTTTATTAGGTTTTTTTTGCAGATACTTATCTCTGGACTAGAAGAGAATCCTTTGCCTTACCTGAGTGATGAAATTATTTCAATATGCAACTTTCAAATATGTATGAATATGGTACATGAGCTTTTGTTGGCATGCTTGCTCTGGGCCCTGCAAATTTTTAGGATAGGCCTGGCTTTCACTGTGAGTGTGTGTGGAATGATTGAAAAGAGGTTTCTCAAGAGCTTCTAGAGCTGGCATCTCCACTTCACTCCTTGATGGATGGGATGTGCGTAGATATTTCTCGGGGCAAAGAGAGAGCCCAAGAGCTCCTTCTTCACTCCTATTTGGCAGCCAGGAAATGGTTGCCAAATGGGCTTGACAGGTAATGCAGCTTTAAACAAGCCATAGCCCCCGGCAGGGCCGGTCCTCCCTTTTTCTTTTCCCCTCTTGCCACCTAACCCTACCACGTTTCTCATCTTCTTTCCAAGGTCACGGGTCTCCATCTCTGCTTTTGATTCACATCCCTCCACTCAAGCAAGCTTCTGGTCCCCTTTTATCCACAGAAGTCAAATTTTCAGGGACTTCTGCCTGCATCTAAAACTGTGGCTTCACCACCAAGGATATCTCCACTCTATTTCTGGTCCACTGAGTAGTTTATCTTTTTTTTTTTTTTTTTTTTGAAATGGAGTCTCACTCTGTTGCCTAGGCTGGAGTGCAGTGGCACTATCTTGGGTCACTGCAACCTCCACCTCCCAGGTTCAAGTGATTCTCCTGCCTCAGCCTCCCAAGTAGCTGGAATTACAGGTGTCCACCATCACGCCTGGCTAATTTTTGTATTTTTAGTAGAGACGGGGTTTCACCATGTTGTTTCACCATGTTGTTGCTCGAACTCCTGACATCAAATGATCCGCCTGCCTCGGCCTCCCAAACTGCTGGGATTACAGGCATGGGCCACCACACCCTGCTGAGTGGTTTATCTTTTTGAGTATAACCATGCCTTTCTAATTTTGTTTTCTATTATTATTTTTATGTGTCTTAAATGGGGGAAAAATAAGATTAAGGCTTAAATTTATGGTGCATTTTATTTCCTACAATTTTTTTTACTAATCAAGATAAACCTTTTTGCACATTTATTTGTGTTTATATTTCTTCTTTTGTAAGTTTTTGGTTCATAGCCTTTGCCCAATTTTTATTGGCATGTTATTTTATGTGTATTTTTTAAATGTTACTAATTTGCAAATTTTCTTTACATATTAAGGTCATTGGCCCTTTACCATATTTTTGTAAAACTTTTACCCCAGATTATCATATGCCATTAAATATTGTTTATTATTCACTTAGGTGGACAGATGTTTCCATTATATGTTATAATAATTTATGTTATAGTCAAATTATAATATTTTCTTTTAAATTTTCTCAATGTATATTCTATAAATTCTACATATTCTATGATTCTACTGTTACCATCTATATTCTCTTAATGTTCCTGTGTCAACATTAAGAGTCTTTTGTTTGAAAGATTTTTAATGTCTGCATCCCCTTTTTAAAAAGTGGCAATAAACTAAAGAACCTATCAATTTCTACCTGGAGTGCATGTTCCAAAGTTATATAATGCAGCTGCATTATTCTGATTCCCTACTTTATGACTAATTGAATCTATATGCACAAAAACATTTTGTACAACAGCTGGAGAATTAAAATATTAAACCCTGAGTGATGATTGCTAATTATTTTCTTTCTTTCCTGGTGACAGACCTCAAGTTGTCAGAATGTAAAGGCAACGTACGGTACAAATAGAAACCACATTACTGTGAATTCAGTTTGCACACATCATTATTGGAGAAAGACACTAATCATAACTTACCAAGGAAAACACTGTAGCCTGAATAATTTGTATTTAATCCTTCTTAATGCAAAGAATGTAGAAATGCTCCTGAAGTTTCCACAAAGCGCTCTCCCCATGTGAGAGTTAGCGCCTATCCGCTACCTTGTTTTTGTGTGGATCCCTCACTCAACATGAAGCAATTACTTAGCTAAATCCAGTGGTCCTCTATCAGGTTGATTCTTAGCTGCATTATCATTTCTACCTTTCAAGGTTTGATTTCTCTCTTTCCTAGATTTCCCTTCTTTTACATGGAGTATAATCAAAAAGGTACTAGATTTAGGGTCAGGAATCAATCATTAGAATCCAACTGATCAATTTCCAGCTGTGTGACCTTGGGTCTACTTACATAAACATTCTGAGCTTTAGTAAAATTACAAAGTTGTTAGAATTTAATTATATGAGCTAACATATGTAAAAACACTAAGCCTAAAACACTGGGTAATCACTTGGATTCAAGTGTCAATTTACCTGTTGACTTTTGGAAGGCCCTATAGTTCAGTCCTAAGCCCTCTGGTTTTTTGCCGTCTAAATTCATTCACTCACATAATTCCATGAAATACCTCTTCAAAATCTAACTAGCACCTCTATCAAACCCCTTCCTTCATTACTCCCACCAGAGGGTCCCACCTTTACTAGGGGCCCAACTTGGAACAAAATCAACCTGTATTTGCTTTTTATGTTTTTGTTTTGTTTTGGTTTTTGAGAGGAAGTCTTGCTTTGTTGCCCAGGCTAGAGTGCAGTGATGCTATCTCAGCTTGCTGCAACCTCCACCTCCCAGGTTCAAGCAATTCTCCTGCCTCAGCTTCCCGAGTGGCTGGGACTACAGGCACGTGCCACCACGCCTGGCTAATTTTTGTATTTTTAGTACAGACGGGGTTTCCCATGTTGGCCAGGCTGGTCCTGAGCTCCTGACCTCAGGTGATGGACCCACCACGGCCTCCCAAAGTGTTGGGATTACAGGAGTAAGACATCGTGCCCGGCCTCTGCATTTGTTGATATTTTGATTGTTAAATGTTTCTCATTGTGTATGTTCAATCATACCAATTAGATGATCAACCTTTTAAAGGCAGAGGCCATGTCTTCAGTTTTTGCAGTAGTCACTTAAGCATACAAGGGGTGAGGTACACCATAGGATGCAACATTTTCCTTGTTTCTTCTTCAATAAATGCTGCAGCATCTCTTTCAGTTTGCAGATTTGATTTAACTGATAAGACAGCCTCATCAATCAAAGACAATGAAACCATTCTGCTTTTTCACTAGCTTCATCGATGTAAAAGTATACTTTTCATTCCATGACTACTCAGGGAAAGAGCTAGGCAGACTATGGAGGCGAAGCAGTAGACTGGAAGAAACCAACCTAGTGAGAGACTGTTAGTGAGCAGTGAAAGAGAAAAGAGTCAAACAAGCGGTGGAAAGTAAATGGTATGTAGGGAATTTGAAGGTGTACCTATTTTTACAGCTCTAATAACTAAGTGACAACACTCATGCTCATTTACTGATATATCAGCATTTTTCTCCATGCAAATTTATATTTTGACCTCTGCACTAGATAGGTAGGCCTTCACCCTGCTGTTTCACCACCTGCTGCTTTAACAGCTGCTAATAAGCAAGAATCTCAGCTTCTATAGAAGCAAATCAGGGAAGGGAGTAGCAAGAAGAAAGGAAGGAACCAAGAGGGGGTTAAGAAGAAGGAAGAAGGGATCTATGGAAAAAGATCGAGGGTAAAATCAAGGAGAGAAGACTGGAAAGTGTGAGGAAGAATGGGGTGACTGGGGGAGTTGGAAAAGTTAAGAGTATAAGGATTTTAAAGATCTTTTGTACTGGATTCATAAATTAGTTGCTTTTCAGAGCTACCTACAGTGGATGAAGGGGGCCTATACCCAAAGTCTGATCAACTCCTTTATATGGAGATAGGTAATACTACAAGAGGTCTTCCAGGAGATAGATGAAGAAGCTGAGGAGTTTCTTTTCCATCATACCCTTTCCCTCTTCCCTACATGGTGATCTCTCTCCATCCTTTTTCTCCTCCACTTCTCTCCTCAACTCTGCGTTTAACACCCTGAAAACTGTGAAGGACAATAAGGCAAATGCATTGTATTCTCCCTCTCACCCATGGCCGTTTTCTAAGTTTGAGCACTGAATATATCATGGGGTGAGCTACACTGTGCATAAGCTCTGTGTAACCTATGTCTAACTTTCAAGAACTCAAAATCCACAGTTTGTCCAGGATAAGAGTGGTGAGGGTTGAGGTGGGAATCCATCCACCCTGATTATAAAAGTTAAACCTAATCAGAGAGAAGAGATTGGCTTATCCTCGAAAAATCAACATACACTGTATAAAGTACACATAAAATGATTAATGAAGAAAGGCAGAAGGGAAACACACTGTAAAGTGCATATATAAATATTCACCTCCAAAGAGAAAGATTTTCTTAGTCTACTGAAAATAGGAATATTTCAAGGAATATCATTCTCAAAGTCAGTGTTACATTTTGTAATTAAAATTATATTTTTTCCTTTGCCTCATAAGAAGCAACTACAGTATCTGATAGCAAAAATTATAGCATCTAATGCATAACAGAGGGTATACATCAAATACATGGTTATCAATTTCATGAAATGTTCGCTTCTTTACCCAGAAATGTGAGGCCACATCAGCCAGATTTCACAGATGAACTATAAGTGATCTAATAAATAGAAATAATACTATAAAATGGTAATATTTAACATATTCTAACCTGGACAGAGTAATTATTATTATGAAATAGTTTATACAAAACTACAAAGGGAGCAAAGTTAAAGGCAATTCATTTCTTCATGCTTAATTTATGCAAAACATCAAATGGGCCTAAATAATTGAGGCTGCTTACAATCGTAAAGACTTCTAAGAGCAGAGAACACTAGGATAGTTTGAATGGAAAAACATAAACCTGAATAAAAATGCTGGTAATTTAATAATGATTGACTATTACTGAGTGCCTACCCTGTATCAGGCAATTTTTGAAGCACTGTATATATAGCATCCTTTTTCATCATCAGAACAATCTTATGTGGTCAATGCTCTTGATGGCCTTATTTTATAGGTGGGGAAATTAAAGCATGGAGAGAGACTAAGTAATTTGTACAAGGTCATGCAGTAAGTGGTAAAGTCAAACATTGATAGCCTGGCTCTGAAGGCCAAGTAGTTAACTGCTAAGCTATAGTTCCCACAAGAGAGCTTAGAAGAAGAGCAGTTAGGAGGCCACAGTCTAAGTGGAAGAAACAGTACTTGAAATAATGATAGTTGTTGTAGGAATTTGAATGATTTATAGGAAATTTTGCAAAAGAAGAATCAGTAGGATTTGATAACTGATTGTATATGAAGAGTGAGAAAGAGCTGTTTACATTGACTGCAGTTTCAAGTCTGAGAAATTTGGTAGTGATATTAACTAACTAGGAAAAAGGAATTGTAACTTTTTTATGAGGAATGAGGAAGTCAGCTTTAGACACATAAAACTGAAATATCTTAAAGATTTACTAAGTATAAATAAATAACCAGGAGGCAGATTAAAATACAGTCTTGAATCCCCCCAAAAAATGGTTGGTGATACAATTTGGGTGATATATACATACGGAAAATTGATCTTAGGATGGAATCTTTGAGGGCATTTATAATGAGTAGATGAAAGATGAGTCAGAAAGAAACTTCATCAGAGTTTATCAGAAAGGTAAGAGGAGAATCAGGAGAGCTCAGTCTTTTAGAAACCAAGAAAAAAAATATTCTAGTAGGAGGAGTTATTCTAAAAGTAATAATGCTGCAAAGAATCTAAACAGAATGAGTACTGAAAAGATGCCACTGTATTGTCAGTTAGAATGGTTTGAAAGGGCAGCTCTATTAACGTGGTGAGGGCAGAAGACATATCACAAGTCACTGAGAAAAGAGAAATATTAGTGGAGTTAGAGATGATACACTACTTTTTCAAGACCTTCATTTGGGAGGAAATGTGAATGATAAAGGACAGTTTAAGGAAGAACATTAAGTCAAATAAAGACTTCTTTAAGCTACTGACACTTTAAGCACACTGTAGGCAGATATAAATGAGCCAGTGGAGAGGTATTAAAAATAAAAGATGGAATATTCAATTAGGAAAAGAGGAAGTCAAATTGTCCCTGTTTGCAGATGACATGATTGTATATCTAGAAAACCCCATTGCCTCAGCCCAAAATCTCCTTAAGCTGATAGGCAACTTCAGCAAAGTCTCAGGATACAAAATCAATGTGCAAAAATCACAAGCATTCTTATACACCAATAACAGACAGAGAGCCAAATCATGAGTGAACTCCCATTCACAATTGCTTCAAAGAGAATAAAATACCTACGAATCCAACTTACAAGGGACAACTACAAACCACTGCTCAACGAAGGACCTCTTCAAGGAGAACTACAAACCACTGCTCAACGAAATAAAAGAGGATACAAACAAATGGAAGAACATTCCATGCTCATGGGTAGGAAGAATCAATATCGTGAAAATGGCCATACTGCCCATGGTAATTTACAGATTCAATGCCATCCCCATCAAGCTACCAATGACTTTCTTCACTGAATTGGAAAAAAAACTACTTTAAAGTTCATATGGAACCAAAAAAGAGCCCGCATTGCCAAGTCAATCCTAAGCCAAATGAACAAAGCTGGAGGCATCATGCTACCTGACTTCAAACTATACTACAAGACTACAGTAACCAAAACAGCATGGTACTGGTACCAAAACAGATATAGACCAATGGAACAGAACAGAGGCCTCAGAAATAATGCTGCATATCTACAACCATCTGATCTTTGACAAACCTGACAAAAACAAGAAATGGGGAAACAATTACCTATTTAACAAATGGTGCTGGGAAAACTGGCTAGCCATATGTAGAAAGCTGAAACTGGATCCCTTCCTTACACCTTATACAAAAATTAATTCAAGATGGATTAAAGACTTAAATGTTAGACCTAAAACCATAAAAACCCTAGAAGAAAACCTAGGCAATACCATTCAGGACATAGGCATGGGCAAGAACTTCATGTCTAAAACACCAAAAGCAATGGCAACAAAAGCCAAAATTGACAAATGGGATCTAATGAAACTAAAGAGCTTCTGCACAGCAAAAGAAACTACCATCAGAGTGAACAGGCAACCTACAGAATGGGAGAAAATTTTTGCAATCTACTCATCTGACAAATGGCTAATATCCAGAATCTACAATGAACTCAAACAAATTTACAAGAAAGAAAACAAACAACCCCATCAAAAAGTGGGCAAAGGATATGAACAGACACTTCTCAAAAGAAGACATTTATGTAGCCAAAAAAACACATGAAAAAATGCTCATCATCACTGGCCATCAGAGAAATGCAAATCAAAACCACAGTGAGATACCATCTCACACCAGTTAGAACGGCAATCATCAAAAAGTCAGGAAACAACAGGTGCTGGACAGGATGTGGAGAAATAGGAACACTTTTACACTGTTGGTGGGACTGTAAACTAGTTCAACCATTGTGGAAGTCAGTGTGGCGATTCCTCAGGGATCTAGAACTAGAAATACCATTTGACCCAGCCATCCCATTACTGGGTATATACCCAAAGGATTATAAATCATGTTGCTATAAAGACACATGCACACGTATGTTTATTGCGGCACTATTCACAATAGCAAAGACTTGGAACCAACCCAAATGTCCAACAATGAGAGACTGGATTAAGAAAATGTGGCACATATACACCATGGAATACTAGGCAGCCATAAAAAATGATGAGTTCATGTCCTTTGCAGGGACATGGATGAAGCTGGAAACCATCATTCTCAGCAAACTATCGCAAGGACAAAAAACCAAACACCGCATGTTCTCACTCATAGGTGGGAATTGAACAATGAGAACACATGGACACAGGAAGGGGAACATCACACACCGGGGCCTGTTGTGGGGTGGGGGGAGGGGGGAGGAATATCATTTGGAGATATACCTAATGTTAAATGATGAGTTACTGGGTGCAGCACAACAACATGGCACATGTATACATATGTAACTAACTTGCACATTGTGCACATGTACCCTAAAACTTAAAGTATAGTAAAAATAAATAAATAAATAAATAAATAAAAAAGCATAAATATTTAAAAAATAAAAAATAAAATAAAATAAAATGAAAGATGGAATAAGTAATTTATTTTCTTTCCTAAGAAGAAATGAAGGCCAGGCATGGTGGCTCATATGTGTAATCCCAGAAAATTTTAGAAGCCAAGGCAGAAGTACTGCTTGAGGCCAGGAGTTTGAGACCATCCTGGACAACATAGTGAGACCTCGTCTCTATAAAAAACAAAAAAAAAATTAAAATTAGCCGGGCGTGGTGGTGCACATCTGTAGTCTCAGCAACTCCGGAGGCTGAGGAGGGAGGATTGCTTGAGTCCAAGAGTTCAGGGTTTCAGCAAGCTATTATCATGCCGTGATAGTGCTGTGATCGTGCCATTGCACTGCACTCTACCCTGGGTGGCAGAGTGAGACCCAATCTCTTAAGAAAAAAAGAGATGAAGGGCCAGGCACGGTGGCTCACGCCTGTAATCCCAGCACTTTGGGAGGCCAAGGTGGGCGGATCACAAGGTCAGGAGATCGAGACCATCCTGGCTAACACAGTGAAACTCCATCTCTACTAAAAAAATAAAAATAAAAAAAATTAGCCAGGCGTGGTGGCAGGCGCCTGTAGTCCCAGCTACTCGGGAGGCTGAGGCAGGAGAATGGCGTGAATATGGGAGGCAGAGCTTGCAGTGAGCCAAGATTGCACCACTGCACTCCAGCCTGGGCGACAGAGCGAGACTCCATCTCACAAAAAAAAAAAAAAAAAGAAAAAGAAAAAAAGAGATGACATGAAGTTAGGACTGATTATAAGATCATAAAGGTAGATGATGAGATCAAGAAGAATGCTATACAAATTCCAGTTCATGAACTGACTCTAGAAGAACTGCATCAGAATCATCCCAGGAGCTTCTTTTTTTCATCTTTAGTGAAGTAAAATTTGTATATAAAAATTTCATATAATTAATGTTTACAATTTGGTGAATTTGGACATATGTATACATACATGTTACTGTCACCACAATCCAGGTAATAAACATATCCATCACCTCCAAATATTTTCTTGTGTTCCTTTGGGTTTTTTATTTGTGTGTTGTGTTTATTAATTGTAAAATTAGTAGAGAAAAACATAGCGGAAAACTTTCTTGACATTCGCCTGGACAACACGTTTTTAAATATGACACCAAAAGCACAGGCAAGAAAAGCAAAAATAGACAAGTGGGATTGCATCAAACTAAGATGCTTCTGCACAGCAAAGGAAGCAATCAACAGAGTAAAAAGGCAACCTATGAAATGGGAGAAAATATTTGCAAGCCATATACCTAAAAAGGGGTTAATTTCCAAAATACATAAGAAACTTCTAAACCCCAGGAGTTTATTTAAAAGATAGATTTTGGAACTCAGCCCTCACAGGTTCTAATTCATTAGGCCTTAGTTTCGGCCTATAAATCTGTATACAGTCATATGCTGTTTAACAAGAGATAGGATCTGAAAAATGCATTGTTAGGCAATTTGTCATGGTATGAACGTTATACACAAACCTAAATAGTATAGCTTACCATACCTAGTCTATATGGTATAGCCTGTTGCTCCTAAGCTACAAACCTGTACAGCATGTCACTGTACTGAATACTGTAGACAATATTAACACAATGGAAAGTATTTGTGTATCTAAACATAGCTATAAAAGGTATAAATATTTAAAAGGTACAGTAAAAATATGGTATCATAACCTTACGGAATCACCATTGTATTAATATACGCAGCCTGGCATTTACTGAAAAGTTACTATGCAATGCATGACTGTATTTAAATAGTTGCTCAAGCACCACTGTTGCACAGTTATAGAGCATTGGTCCTCATCTCTATCAGACCAATGCCTCTTTGTTTTGTCAAATATTTTGTAATGCCCTCTTTATGATCCTAAAATCAAAATTATAGAAATATAGCCCATCTAAGCATGAAATTTCAGAAAATCAATAAAATGGTTTAATTAAAACACAAAAGAGAAATGCCAGGAAAGGGCTTCATAATAAGATCATATGCGTAAGTAACAAGGAGCCGAATGTTAATAGCCAAGACAATGGGGACAATGTCTCCAGGGCATAACAGAGATCTTTGTGGTAGCCCCTCCATTCACAAGCCCAGAGGCCTAGGAGGGAAAAATGATTTCTTGGGCCAGGGCCCCAATGTTGTTCTATGCAGCCTCGGGACTGGGCAACCTGTGTCCCAGCTGCTCCAGCTTCAGTTATGGCTAAAAGGGGCCAAGATACAGCTTGGGCCATGGCTTCAGAGAATGCAAGCCCCAATCCATAGTGGCTTCAATGTGGTATTGGGCCTATGGGTGCACAGAAGACAAGATCTGAGCTTTGGGAACCTCCACCTAGATTTCAGAGGATGTATGGAAATGCCTGAATATCCAAGCAGGTTTGTGTTGCAGGGGTGGAACCCTCATGGAGAACCTCTACTTGGGCAATGCAGAGGGGAAATGTGGGGTTGGAGTCCCCACACAGAGTCCCCGCTGGGGCACTGCCTAGTGGAGTTGTGAGAAGAGGGCCACCATCCTCCAGACCCTGGAATGGTAGATAGCTTGCACCATGCTCCTGGAAAAGCCTCAGGTGCTCAATGCCAGCCCGTAAAAGCAGCACTGGGGGCTATACCTTACAGAGCCACAGGGACAGTGCTGCCCAAGACTGTGGGAGCCCACCCCTTGCATCGGTGTGCCCTGGATGTGAGACATGGATTAAAAGAAATTCATTTCAGAGCTTTAAGATTTAATGACTGCCTATAGCCCCTTTATTTTGGCCAATTTCTCCCATTCGAAATGGGAGCATTTACCCAATGCCTGTACTCCCACTGTATCTTGGAAGTAACTAACTTGTTTTTGATTTTACAGACTCATAGGTGTAACGGACTTGCCTTATCTCAGATGAGACTTTGGACTTGGACTTTTGAGCTAATGCTGCAATGAGTTAAGACTTTGGGGGACTGTTGGGAAGGCATGATTGTGTTTTGAAATATGAGAAAGACATGAGATTTGAGAGGGGCCAGAGGTAGAATAATATGGTTTGGCTCTGTGTCCCCACCCAAATCTCATCTCAAATTGTAATCCCCACGTGTTGAGGAAGGGGCCTGGTGGGAGGTGATTGGATCACGTGGGCAGTTTTCCCCAAGCTGTTTTCAGGATAGTGAGTGAGTTCTCATGAGATTTGATCGTTTAAAAATGTGGCACTTCTCCCTTCTTTCTCTCTCTCTTGCCACCATGTAAGACGTGCCCTGCTTTCCCTTCCCCTTCCACCATGATTGTAAGTTTCCTGAGGTCTCCCCAGCCTTGCAGAACTGTGAGTCAATTAAAACTCTTATCTTTATAAATTACCCAGTGTCAGGTAGTTCTTTATAGTGCTGTGAAAACATACTAATACGGGCATCAATATAGCAAAACACATAATGAATTAGTTAGATCTTGTACCTACTTAAAGACATTGGATTTAAGATAAATAAGTAAGATAATATTGAATTGAATATTTTACTATTTTTATTTATATTTGACATTTCAAAATAAAGCCTATAAAAATATATCCATACGCTATGGTTTGTATATAGTTTGTTTGTCTTCACCAAAGCTTCTGTTGAAATTTGATTCCCAGTGTGGAGGTGTTGGAAAGTGGCGCCTAGTGGGAGGTTTTGGGCTATGGTAGCAGATCCCTCATGAATGTCTTGGTGCTGTTCTTGTGATAATGAGTTCCCATTCTCTTGAAACTGGATTATTTTTCACAAGAATGGGTTAGTTCCTGTGAAAGAAAGTTATTAAAAAGCCAGGATGCCTCTCAAATTTTCCTCATCACACATGTCCACTTCCCCTTTGAACTTCTCTATCATGTTTTGATGCAGCATGAAGCCAGGGCCATGTCCTTGAACTTCTCAGCCTGCAGAACTGTAAACTAAATAAAACTCTTTTCTCTATAAATTACCCAGTCTAAGGTATTCTTTAACAGCAACAAAAAATTAATACACCATAGAATTACCATGAATGTGACAAAATTGCCATGTAAGTGACAACCACAAATGCAGATGAATATGGAGAGTTGTACTGACAACTCAAATATCACAAATGGGCACTCACACTAATGTCATGACTTTCAGAAATGGCAAACAACCCTAGATAATTTCTAAACAAAATAAAGTAAAATCTTCCCTTGGTTTGCACGATAGTTGCATTTCTGGAAAATTAAAACTATATAAAACATTTTGCATTTATATGAAAAATGGATCTATAATCTAGACCCAGATAATTTTAGGGTTTTACCTATGGGAATGTCAGGAGGAAGCATTTGAAAGTCATGTGGAATACAGGGGAAAAAAAAATCTTTGTCATGTGAGCTTGTCCAAACATATTGCAGAGTATCTAATATCCCTGGCTCCCTCCTCCCATTAAATGCCAGGGTGACATCCACCTCCAGCATTGTGACAAGTGAAAAAAAAAGCACTCTCCCCATTTTTGAAACATCCCCTAAAAATGGTACTATTCACCTGGATAACTGCTGCTGCAAAAGTAAATAACAGAGGATGCAAGGTCAAGTGCTCTAAGGAACCTAACAGATCATAGAAAACTGAGCAATGGATGGATATGAAACAATAGGGTTTGTGGGGCCTGTGATGAACAAAAGAAAATGGCCCCACCTAAAGACATTTACACTACAAAAACATCTTTTGAAAATTGTACCGGCTAAAGAAATGGCAGCAGGCTGCAGTATTTACTTTTCAAATGAATGGATTTGACTTGCAATGCAAGGCTAGCCTTTATGTAGCCTAGTGTTACATTTGCATTTTAACAAAAAGCAGCCCTTAAATTTAAGAATTTATCATTGAAAAAAGGTTTCAAGCATCAGCCTAGAATGAGCTTTTCAAAATGAGGGTTGGATATTTAGGAAATTGTGATCAGCAATGTTTTAATCAAACTGATTAAAATAGATTATAATAGAAAATGTCAGAGTACATAAGAGTAAATTTTGTCGTGTTTATTTCAATTGTGTGTGTGGGCATGTGTGTGCATGAGCATGTATACCAGACATGATGTAAACTATCTTGATATTGTTTGGCTCTGTGTCCTCACCCAAATCTCATGTCAAATTGTAATCCTCATGTGTTGGAGAAGGGGCCTAGTGGGAGGTGACAGAATCGTGGGGGTGGACATCCCCCTTGCTGTTCCCATGATGGAGTTCTCACAATATCTGGTTGTTTAAAAGTGTATAGCACTTCCCCCAACTGTATCTCCTGCCACCATCTGAAGACAGTGCTTGCTTCCCCTTCACCTTCCGCCATGATTATAAGTTTCCTGAGGCCTCTCAGCCATGCTTTCTGTACAGCCTGCAGAACTGTGAGTCAATTAAACCTCTTTTCTTTGTAAATTACTCAGTCTCAGGTAGTTCTTTATAGCAGTGTGAAAACGGGCTAATACATATCTTTCTGGGAGTCTTGGTAAAAACAACTTTGGAAAACAGCGAGATAAATGGTTAGGTGAGGATTTGGGGTGTAGTAGGATCTTTCCCAACAACATTGTAGCCATCTGACATAGTGGTCTTTTTTGACATATTTATTAGAAGCCAAATTTGGAGTCAAAGAGACTAGGATTTTAGTTCCAGCTGTACCTCTCAGGTATGTGATCATAGGCAAGCTGCTTAAACTTTCTTAGCCTTCCTTGGTTTCCTTATCTATAAAATGAAGATAATAATGTGTTATAAGATTTTTGAAATAATTAAAGGAGATAATATATGTTAAATGTGTAAACCAAAATAAAATCCTAAGCTCTTCAACAGACTGAACAAACCCCGTCTGGACCAAGGAAAACTTGAAAAACTGAATTCCCAGCCATGATGGGAAGGGATGCTGTACCCACCTAATTATACGCCCTCCCTTTTGGAGTTTAGGCACAACTGACCAGCATTAACATTAAAATAGAAATCATAAGACTGACAGAACAATCTTTGGCAATAAGATACCAAATTGCAACCTGACTCTGGTATAGCATCATATGACAGATAGTAGACCTTGAAGGAAATCAAAATATTTTACACCAAAATATATTTCTTTGACATATTTTGAAATAGTCTTGCAAACCTATCTTTTGCGGGGAAAATTTTGCATCTGTATAAAAAAATCTCCAGTAATGTAACTAGGCCTTTCCTGAATCTCAGAGAGATTAAGAGTATGATACCTTTTAAGGTCCAAAAAAAGGCATTTACCATCTATTCTCTTTGAAGCCTGCTACCTAGAGCCTTTATTGTGTTATAATAGGTAGCTAGTCAGACATGAGCAGGGCAGGAGAAGCCCCCCCGCCAACCCCACCACTACCACCAGGAGTCGCAGACAACCATCAGGTGACTGTCAGGTAGTTATTAAACTGTCTCTCTAAAATAATCATTGGTCATAGCCAGTGCCAGGGAAAGGCAGTCTCCAAATAGATAGAAACACTTGAAACTGGTAATCAGCAGCTTTCCAGTAAGATCTCAGGAGTTAGGCGAGTAGGTTCAAGCATGCTTACTAAGAGGAAAAATGGCAGAGTTTAACTGGTTTATGACCTTCTAAGAGCATTCAACAAGGGAAGAACACCTCAAGTGAGCGTGTGTACAACTCCAATAAGCACACTGCACAGTGCGGCCTCTCCCGAGTGCTGGCAGGCCACTGTGTGTGTGGGCAGCACACCCCAAGCGAAAAATCAGGGAAGAAGTAATGCAGACCCTGAAAGCATGCCAACATATAAAACCCCCAGTCAAAGATGTAACCGTGAGCTCCACTCTCAAGTTGCCCACTTGACCCTCTTCCAAGTGTACTTTACTTCCTTTTGTTTCTGCTCTGAAACTTTCTTAATAAACTTTCACTCCTGCTCTAAAATTTGCCTCGGTCTCTCACTCGTCTTATGCCCCCTCTGTCGGAATTCTCTCTTCTGAAGAAACAAGAATTAAGGTTGCTGCAGCCCCATATGGATTTGCTGCTGGTAACAATTACGTAACAAGAACCTTGGCTTCTATGGCACCCCTTATTTTAAATCAAGTATTTTTTCCTACTAATGTCAAGTCTTAGTTTAACTCTTTCAACTAATTGCCAACCAGAAAATCTTTGAATCCACCTATGACCTGTAAGCCCCCCACTTCAAGATGCCCTGCCTTTCTGGGCTGAACCAACGCATATCCTACATGTACTGATTTATGTCTTTGCCCGTAACTTCTGTCTCCCTAAAATGTATAAAAATAAACCGGACCACCTCAGGCACACTTTCTCAGGACCTCCTGAGACTATTTCCCGGGCCATGGACACTCATATTGGCTTCAAATAAACCTCTTTAAAAATTTTATAGAGTTTGCTTTTTTTGGTCAACAAATGCTTGGTATACTATTTGACAGATAGTGAGGACTCAATGAATGACAGATGAAATTATTATTATTTTAATAATCACTAATATATAAGGTTTGTCTGGCATACCAGCAAAATATGAAATATTGTTTTCTTCCTGTTATAAATTCTTTGAAATGCCTAAAGCCATCATATTTGTATTAGTCATTTACTGCTGTGTAACAAATTACTCTAAAGCTTAATATCTTAAAACTACAAACAATTATTATGTCACATACTTTCTGAGAATCAAGAATCTGGGATCAGCTTAGCTAGGAGTTTCTGACTCAGGATCTCCCATAAAGTGGCAGTCAAGCTATCCACCAGGGAGGCACTCTCCAAAGGGGCTGAAGTATCCATTTACAATCACATTTATGTGACTGTTGCCAGGAGGTTTCAGTTCCTTGCCATGTGGGCTTTTCCATAGAGTTGCACATGGCATGGTTTCCCCAACAGCACATCTTCTGAGAGAGAGACAGAGAGAGAGACAGAGAACACCGAAGACAGAAGCCTCAGTCTTGTATAACTTAATCTCTGAAATGACATAACATCACTTCTACCATATGCTATTGGTCACAAATTCTAAGCCTCATACAATTTGCGGGGAGACTATATAAGGGTGTAAATAGCAGGAAACATAGATCATCATTGGGGGTCATTTTTGAGGCTATCAACAATATTCACTGAATGTTCCTCCTCTTCAAAATTTTTAATGCAAACATATGAGACTTTCCAGGCATAAGTAATTATCCCTCACTACCTACAACGAACGCTTGGGTTAACATTAACACAAATTTGAGAAGTCATCAATTTTGTTAATGATACATGACACCAGCTTATTTAATCAATCATATTTAACTTTCAGGAAAATTTTGCATAGGGTGTTATGTTTCTTTCAAGAAATTAAACTTTGGCAAAGGTATTTTAAATATACCTCTACGTCTTCCACTGAGTAATATTTGGCTGTATGGAAAAATTATTTCTTCTAGTTATTCTTTATTACATTCTAAAAATAAATCTCTGAAGGCAGGCTTCTTCTCCTGAGCATGCGACCCGATAGTAATATATGGTTAAGACTTCAAAAGTAAAAATCAATGAGGATGTTTGATTAGCATAATCCTTTTTAAAAATGATGAAAGTAGAAGGTGAAATGTCAATATTCTTAATGCCAAAAGTTTGATGAACTACAACAATACATTAAAATAATTGCAAAAGAGAATTTTAAACATAATATAAAAATTAAATTCCTTATTCAGAAAACATTTATGAAAATAAATAGCCAAAATCAAACTGGAAAATCAATACTTCTCTTAAAAGACAAAATTTAAAAACACACTTATTTCCAAGGTGTCATCTAATTTAAAAAAAAATGCTTGCACCTATTTTTCAAATTTGACTTTTATTTCGATGTAAACTCTTTCTTCAATATTTGGCATTATAGATTCCAAATTTGCTTCTGAGTTCATTCATATTTTTAAAGCAATAGATCAGATCAGTTTTGGCCTTTGGCAAGATAATGTAATTGACCATTCCCCAATGTGATCTCTAACCTTCCCTTCCCCCACGCTTGCTCTTTTATTTTATGATCTCTAGTTTCCACACCTGCCCCATTAAGATATTTTCTGATACTTAACACAGAGGCATAAGTCACTAATAATAATTTTAAAGTGGTACACATCTGTACTACTCCAACGAGATAACACACATACACTCCCTATCACAATTCTTGATGCCAAGTAGGTGATTAATAATTGGTGAGTTTCCCTTTTTTACAGCTTTGTTTTCCACTGCTCTTATAAGTCAAAGCTGCTAATAATATTAACTCACACTTTTAAAGAATGTTAACTTCTTGACAGCCCCCCTGTGAAGCACAGTTATATTCGCATTATCTAATTTAATCATCACAACAACCATACAGACTGGGTCCTATTATTATCCCCATTTTACAGATGACAAAACTGAAACTCAAACCTTGTCACAGCTATCAACTGGCAGAGCTATAATCAAGATGTGGTCTCTTTGATTTCTGGGTCCATTTTCCAATTCTCTGTCCTTTATCCTGCTATTTACAGTACACCTGCCCTGTACTTCTTGAGAGCTTTGTTTATTCTTTGGCTCTTTTCCCCTCCCCACTCCCTACTAGTGTTCAAAATCAACACACACCACACAAGAGCCAGTATAACTGCAGACACAAAACGAAACTGTGCATATAGTACACTAACTTTTTTCAACCCTTTTATTTTTCAAATCATTTGTTGATTGAAAATCACTCAACAGATCAAATTCACAAACGGCATATACTTCCATTGATATTGTGATTCAAGATATATTATTTCGTCCTTAAGAACATCTATAAAAACAGAAATGTGACAGTCTACTGGTTGTCCAACATAACCAGCTATCCTATTTTTCCAGAAAGCAAGAACAATAATAACTAGATACTGCATTTTCAAACTTCCCTTGTATTTATCTGAGGCTTATGGCTAATTTTGGTCAATAGGATGTGAATTAAAGTGATATGTGTAACTTCTGTGTCATCTCTAGTATACAACAAACCCTGGCTCTTCCACTTTCTCTTCAACTTAAACATGAGTTGTCTGGGACCTGGTTTTGACTATGCTGATCAAGACAATTCTCTTGGGCAGAGGTGGGCAAACTTTTTCTCTAAAGTTCCAGGCAGTAAATATTTTAGGCTTTATGGGCCACACAGGGTCTTTATTACAACAGTTTAACACTGCTATTGCAGTACAAAAGCAGCCATAAACAACAGATACACAAATGAGTGAGGCTGTGCTCTAATAAACCTTTATTTACCAAAAACAGACAGAGAGCCAGATTTAGCCCACAGGCTACAATTTGCTAATCCCTACTCTAAAGGATGGTAGAACAACAAGATGAAAAGGACCTCAGAATACCTGAATAACTACTTTCAGCATAGCCAGCCATCAATCTGAACCACTAGTATCTGGATTTGTTGCTAGGCAAGAAATTTATTTATTCTGGAAGCCACTACATTGGGGAGTCCCTTTATTACAGCAGCTTTAGATTTACCATGACAAATAATGTAAGTGACAGAGAGGGAAAAAATAATTACATAAAGCTTTAATTTGCAATGAAAAATTTTAAGTAAAAGCATCCAACGTGTCAGTATTTTTATTAGTAGTTAAATAAATTTTAAAAGCCTGGCATATACCTTCCAAGCTGTTTGCTACAAATTAGGGAATAAAAAAATACTAAGAATGAAAGCAACTTCTGGATGTGGCCAGCTGTACTACAGTCTCCAGAAACCTGCACTATCAGAAAATTGGGGATCACCTTCATTTATATTATTAAAAAGGATTAAAGCCTTCAGCCTTACTGTTGAATTTCAGTTATCAAACAGTGAGAGAGCAGAAATATTTACAGAAGACAACAGAACTTTCCACTCCTAACACCTAAATCAAATGACAAAAGCAGTGGCCTACTTTGCCTCCATGTGTGATGTCCCCATTAATGAAAGTGCACTAAAAGATCTCATTAACACAATTCTACGCTAATATGCATCAATTACACATGAGGTACACATGAGTCTAGCTAAATTATAGATCTTAAAGTGTGCCCTCCCATGTTTGTTATTCACTCAACTGGTAAGTTGATAGATTCCTATATAGCTTCTGAATATAGAACTGATAAATAAGTAAACACATATAATTAGTGAAGAAAATAAATGAAGCAGCCTGTCCTTCTTCATTGGTGAGGGCACATCGCAGAGCAAGTCTGTCTGCATGGCAGCAGCTATTCCTTCCACCTTGATAGTATGTCGTTCATCATGAAGAGTGAACACTAAATCTGGCCATACCTCTAAATCACCAAGGAAATGAACTTAAAAATGCATATTTTTAAGTATTATTTTCAAAGTTTTTATTTTAGTAAATCTAATATGGGATCTGAAAAGCATATTTTTAAGAACTAGGTGATTATGTGTCCAATGAAGCACTTATCCCCATACCTAGTTTAGTAATTACTGATCTAGAAAATTATAGTAAATATTATATAGATTGGCCCAAGCATGATCCTCACACAGAATATTTTCACAACGTTCCAAACAGACACTTATCTAGATTAATCTCTTTGGAAGACAATTCTTAAATCATCTAAAGTAGAAAAAGTACTTAAAATGTTACTAATCCGAGTCTTATTTTCCCTATTGACCCTTCACTGTTAGGGGAACAATTAAGCCTTCAACTTCCTCGGGCTTATACATGTTAACTCCTTTTTCCCTTGCCCTTTCCATATGAAAGTTTTCTCTAGTTTTACAGCTCAGGTACTTTCAGTTCCTAGAAAGAAGGAACTATTATTTTTTTTCAAATCCCTTTATCCCCAGTACCCCATATAACACTTATACTCTCAGACAATAGGAATGATAATAATGTTTACAAATCATATACCTGGTAAGGGTAGTATCTAGAGTCCATAAAGAACAATTATGACTCAACAATAAAACAGCCCAAATTAAAAATGGACAAATGAGTTAATAGATATTTCTCCAAATAAGATATACAAATGGCCAATAAGCACATGAAAGGATACTCACCACCACCGGTTACTAGGGAAATTGAAATGCAAATCAAGACCATAATGAGATACTACTTCATACCTACTAGGATGGCTATAATTCAAAAAAAGAAAAAATACAGAGACAATAATAAGTGTTGACAAGAATGTGGAAAAATTGGATCCCTCATATACACTGCTGTTGGGAAGATAAAATGATGCAGCTGCTTTGGAAAACAGTCTGGCAAGTTCTTCAAAAGGTTAAACATAGTTACCATATGAGTAAGCAATTTCACTCTTTGATACACAGCCAAGAGAAATAAAAACATATGTCCATGGGGCCGGGCGTGGTGGCTCACGCCTGTAATCCCAGCACTTTGGGAGGCTGAGGCGGGTGGATCACGAGGTCAGGAGATCGAGACCATCCTGGCTAACAGATGAAACCCCGTCTCTACTAAAAATACAAAAAATTAGCTGGGTGCAGGGGCGGGCACCTGTAGTCCCACCTACTCTGGAGGCTGAGGCAGGAGAATGGCGTGAACTCAGGAGGCGGAGCTTGCAGTGAGCCGAGACTGCGCCACTGCACTCCAGCCTGGGCAAAAGAGCAAGACTCCATCTCAAAAAAAAAAAAAAAAAAAAAAATGTCCACGGAAAGCTTTGTACGTAAATGTTCATGGCAGAATTTTCCATAATAATCCAAAACTAGGCACAGCCCAGATGTCTTTGAATGAATACTTAACCAAACTGTAGTAGATTCATACCATGGAATATTATTCAGCAATAAAAAGGAATGAAACACACAGCAACTTGCATGAATCTCAAGGGCATTATGCTGAGTAAGACAAGACAGTGTCAAAAGGTTACATACTGTGTGTCAAAAGGTTCCATACATTTGGCATTCTTGAAAAGATAAAGCTATAGTGAAGGAAAACAGATAAGTGGTTGCCAGAGGATATGGATGGAGTGAAGATGTGACTATAAAGAGATGGTACAGGAGAGTTTTTGAGATGATGGAACGATTGTGTACTGATTGTGGTGGTGCTTGTACAAATACATACATATGTTAAAATTAATAAAACTGTACACTAAAATAAAAACACCAAAGTAAAAACAACATCTGTAGCTGCAGATGAAATCATTCAAAATTTTGGTTAAGAAAATATATAGAGAGAATACAGAAGCACCTACATGCGTGTTCCAATGACAGAAGCAGGTATTAATTGGTCAGCGAACTTGACAGGCAAGGAACCCAGAAGTTGAGATTATGGTGAGCTATGATAGTGCCACTGCACTCCAGCCTAGGTGACAGAGTGAGACCCTGTCTCAAAAAAATAAATAAATAAACATAGCCAGAGAACAAATAATACTTTAATACTTCCTGAAATAAAGAGACATTTGGAGTCTTTCTTTAAAGGGTAAATGGAGGAGCAGCTTTTACAGCAGGAAAACAGAGACAGGTACTATATAGGAAAATGAAATTGCTATAAAGTATCAAAACATTGTTATAAAAAGTGCTTAACCAGGATTCTTAAAACTAGATAATAATAAATTATAAATGTTTATAAGGTGGCAGCTGAGGGACAAGTCACTGGCAATCCTTGATGCCACATTAAGTTTCAAAGTAAATTACCAAGATTATGGTTCTAAACAAGATATATTCTGCATGTTTATTCATTCATTCCATTAATATTCAGTACCTATCATATGCCAAGAACTGTTCTAGACATTTGAGATATGTCTTCTATGAACAAAATAAACAAAAATGCCTGTTTTGTAGTGCTTACCTTCTAATATGTAAGATTAGGGTTAGAAGAATCTGTTAGGCTTTGGTGAGAGTATAAAGACATAAAATATTTTGGAAATTAGATACAGATCCAAATTTATAGTACCCATACCTTTTGGCCTAGCAACTCTACTTCGGTGAATCTATCTTGCAGATAAACTCACACAGGATCTAAGGGTATGTGATAAGTAGAATTATAAGATAACCTCCAATATTCCCACCTGTTGGTGTACATGCCTTCTATAATTCTCTCCCTTGAATGTGAGCAAGACCTGTGCATATAATGGGAATCACTCCCTTTACTATGTTTATATTATTAATCAGCTGACTTTAGAGTTAACCTAAAGGAAGATTCTACAGATAGATCTGACATTATTAGGTGAACCCTGTAAAGAGATTGAGCCTTTCCTGAAATCAAAGAGCTTCAGAGTGTGAGAGGACCTATGGAGGGCACTATGCAGCAGGAAGCTAAGAGTGGCCTCTAGGAGCTCAGCATGGTGCCTGGCCAACAACCAATAAGAAAGCAAAGAACTCAGTCACAGAACCACAAAAATAATGATTCCATCATTATCCTGAAGAAGCATGGAAGCAGATCCTCCCCTAGTCAAGGCTACATGAAAATTGTGAGATAATAAACCTTTCTTGTTTTAAGCTGCTAAGTTTGTTATGATTTACCATGCAGCAGTAGAAAACTAATACAAGGTATTTCAATGAGAATGTTAAGGACACTATTTGTAACAGTGAAATATAAGAAATACTCTAATGTCTAAACTAAATTTGTTAAATAAATTAGGAAATATTTGGACTATGGAATACCATGATGCCATTCTATAAAGTTCTTTACATCCAAAATATAGAAGTACTAATATGTGATAATACATACTAATATGTTCTTGGTAGTGTGTTATGTAAAAAAGAGCCATTGACAGAACAACATGTTGAGGCTTACTTAGAAGATGATACCACAAAATACGGTGCTTTGACACTGGAGGGATTCTCTCTGGAATTTCCTTATTTGACTAAAAAAACTTCTTCAAAAAAATGCAATTGTCTTAAGAACCCCTTCCTAGGAATTTCATCAAATAATCAGAAAAGATTAACCTCTGGAGAAGAGAAGAGACTGAGAGTCATCAGCAAGTCCAGACAGACTTTTCATCTATTCTTCTGAGGAAGCTCTAGTGGAGGTGGTGGGAAGACAAGGGGTGGAACTTCACTGTGAACAAAGGTAATACCTGGGGAACTTTATCTGCAAAATAAGACAACATTTGTTCACAGTGAAGTTCCACTGCTCATCTTCTACCACCTCCCCAAGAGCTCAGAGCAACTTTGTGCCATCCTATTGTTCTTTGGGCTCATTCATTTCCCCTGAGAATCATTGACTTCTGCATCCCCAATCTCTCTTTCCTTATGAAGAAATGTACATAAGCATCTATACCCCATTGTGTTATTGGGTAATCACATTTCCCACAATTTCCCCCTATGCACATTAAATATATTTTGTATGCCTTTTTCTCCTATTAATCTAGCTTTTGTCAGATCATTTCCAGCAACCTTTGGGGCACAGAAGGGAAATTTTACTTTGCCCCCCAAAATATGGATAACATATACCATATTTCGTAATAAAGAAAATATCCAAATATCCAAGCTGGGTATGGTGGCACACACCTGTAGTTCCAGCTATTCAGGAGGCTGAGGCAGGAGGATCGCTTGAGTCCAGAAGTTTGAGTCCAGTCTTGGCAGTATAGTGCGATCCTATCTCTGATTAAAAACAAAAAAAAAGGAGAGGGGAGGAGAGGGGAGGGGAGGGGAGGGGAGAAGGAAGGAAGGAAGGAAAGAAGTAAGGAAGGAAGGAAGGCAGGAAAAAGAAAGAAAGAAAGAGAGAGAGAAGAAAAGAAAAGAGAGAGAGAGAGAAAGAATGAAAGAAAGAAAGGAAGAAAGAAGAGAAAAGAAAATAGCCATATACAAAGTGTATATTATATCCATATATATATGGATATATATATATTTGAATGTGCACAGAAAAAGTATGGAAGAAAACACATCAACCTTTTTACAGTAGTTATCCCAATAAAATAGAACAAGTTTGGTGGATGAGATAAGAAGGGTTTCAACTTTTATCCTGTACACTTATGTATTGTTTGAATTTTGTTTCAAGGAATATGCATTCTTTCTGTGTTTAAATTGGTACAGATGAATAATCTGTGATAGTAATAGTTGTAAAAGCTATTTTCTCCCTGATAGCTACCTTTATCTTGGGATTTAACTGATTTTGAGAACAGCTCACTTTAAAGTATTATGGTTTTGAATATCTGTTTAATGTTTGCAGAGAGTTACTATCTGGGGTCAAAAAATCTACCTTTTATATATCGTGACTACGAAAAGTCTGTGCTTAAGACTTCATATACAGAACCATTATCTTTAGTTTCAGGAAAAATACTCACTGCAGCACACTAACATCATTGGTGGCAAGAAACCAAATCATAACGAGAGTTTTTGAAGAGTGGCATAAACTTATCTGCAACTGAAATTGACCTCTAGCATGCGAAGTGTCTGACACTTCCCCAAAATGAGATGACAGTAACAAATAGTCAAGAGTCCAACAATCAGAATAATTCCTTCACTTGGGAGGAAATAAGACTGCTGTGCTGGCACTTATCATAGTGTGCAAAAAGGGTGGGCTCAGGGGAATTGTCTAAATGGGCACAGTAAGTGAACCAAGTATAGAGAGTTAAGAGATGCCAGTAGGAAAGGGGATAGGAGGTTCTAAGCAATACATAGTGATTAAGGCTAAAATTAAACCACAGATGAAAACTGAATCATAGTTAAGAAAATCAAAATACTTCACCCCAAAGTATACTTCTTTGGCATATTTTGATTTGGTTGTTCCAGGTCCTGCAAACCTAAGTAGCCCTGCACAGCTATCCTTTGTCAGGGAGATTTGCATATGTAGAGAATCTGCATAGATACAGCCGGGCTTTCTCTGAGGCTCTCTTTTGTCCAGATCTAGGAAAGATTAACTGAGAGTCTGTCACTTTAAGAGTCTGAAAGAAACATTTACCATCTACTCTCTCTGAGGGCTGCTACCTGTGAGGTTTCATCTACATAACAAGACCACCTTTGCTAGCCAGGCCTCTTCTTCCCCTCCCATAACCTGTCTTACCATTACAACTTGATTTCCCAACATAACCTGGTTTTGGCCATGTTCTAAGCCCCCGTTCTATCTCTAACCTCAAGATGGCATATAAGTTTCTGTACCCCACCTGGGGTTTGAGATAATCACTCCACGGTTCTCTGGTGCATGTTAATAAATTTGTATGCCCTCTCTCCTATTAGTCTGCCTTTTGTGAGTTGATTTTTCAGTTAATTTTCATAGAACTAGGGGGAGGTTTTTCCTTGGCCCCTACAATAGTCAGGTCAGTGCCGCTGCTAGTGCCTTTGTGCAAATTATTGAGACTCCTGTTTCTCCAGGTAATAAATTCCCATGCCAGACTCCATTTCCTCCACTCATCCTGGTGCTTCAATGCAGTTAAAAATCTATACAACTAAACAGGCAGTAGTCCTGAGTCAGGCCCAGGAAAGCAAGGAAGAGCCAGCATATGAGAGCCGGCATATGGAATTTAAATCCCATTAAACTCTAGTAGAGTTACCTACTTCTGATGTGACATTGTGCTAAGCCAGCCCAAAGCAAGATTGGGGTGAAGGAGGAGTGGTTCTTTACAAGGCCAACTACACCTGAGACCCTGTATTAGTCAGGATCGACACATAAAATTAACCATCCCAGACCCTACCAGACTCTGTGAGATAATAACCATAAGGAGATAGCTCTGTTACATTTGAACAGCAACAATTAAAGTGGCCCAAATGAACTGAACTAATGAACTAGTATTGAACCTAAGAATATCTAGATGTTTGAAATTTTATAAAAATAAAAATGAATAGAACCTGTTTGAACAATTAAAATAAATGCAGTTTGATCAAGTTTGATCCCATTTTTTATTTTATAATACAGCTGCCACTGCTATATTCCTAAAATAAAATTTTCTGCAGCATTTATGTTGACATTGTATGCCTGCTTGTCAATGATGAGAAGATGATGAATTAAATAAAGTTTCTCCATTAATCAGACATTCTAATAACACATCCTTCAAGGCATCCAAATGTCACATTTGTTTTCTCAAATTTACACATAGTCCATGTCATTTTGTATCATTTTTCATCAAACCACATTGATCAATCATTTAATCAAACACCTTCTATGTGCGCAGAAGCATGCTAGATGTTGTAGGAAATCATAGGAAGTAGACAAAGAAAATCCTGTTATTGAAGCACTTGAAAACTAGCTGAGAAGACAAGACTTACACAATCACAAAGTATATAAAAAATGTGTAAGTATATAGTAAAGTCTATGATGTCAAAAGTAAACAATAAGATCCTATTTTACAATCTATACAATAAACATTTTTTTAAAAAAAAGAGTAAAGAAAGGAGAATTCATCAGAAAAGTTTTCACCATACAGACAGGATTTAAATTGAGCCTTAAAGGATAAGTTGGAAGAGCTTAACTGCTCTGTGCTATAAGCCTTTTTGATAGCACAAAAATTGCATTGAAAGCTGTATTTTTTTCTGCTGTAAACTGAACATCAGTGCAGGGCTTTCACTCATGGAGAACACTAATATGTTGCCAGCCCTCAGATGCTTTTATGGGGAAAAAGGAGCAGGACAAGGTTTCAGCTACTGGCACAAAAGGTTCACTTATGCTTTGTTGAAGGAGACAATTCTAGCTACCACTTTGCTTGGTCATTGAGACTTTATATCAGCTCTGCTTCATTATGGCTAAATATTTTTAGTAATTAGAGCATTCAGATTCTCCATTTCTTTGTCATCAAGCCTTCTCTGTCATTTCTGAGGTTATATAACCCATTTAATGAAAGCCTTTGGAGTGTTTTGAAAATTCAATATGCATTCTCTTCTATGTATAATAAAAGCTCTTATTCACTATTTTTTCAAGAGGAAAATAAGATACGATTTGAAAAAGAATGATCAGTGTATTCCACTCTTCAATTACTTTATAAATAATTGTCAGGCCTCTGAGCCCAAGCTAAGCCATCATATCCCCTGTGACCTGCACGTATACATCCAGATGGCCTGAAGCAACTGAAGAATCACAAAAGAAGTGAAAATAGTTCCTGCCTTAACCGATGGCATTCCACCATTGTTGTTTGTTCCTGCCCCACCCTAACTGATCAATTAACCTTGTGACATTCCTTCTCCTAGACAATGAGTCTTAGAACCACCCCACCAAGCACCTTGTGACCCCCGCCCCTGCCCGCAAGAGAATTACCCCCTTTAACTGTAATTTTCCACTACCTACCCAAATCCTATAAAACTGCCCCACCCCTATCTCCCTTTGCTGACTCCTTTTTCGGACTCAGCCTGCCTGCACCCAGGTGATTAAAAAGCTTTATTGCTCACCCACAGCCTGTTTGGTGGTCTCTTCACATGAGGCACATGGCAATAATTAACCCTCTCAATTCTTATATCTCATGATTTCACAGGGGGAGGGGTGCTCCCTAATTACCTCAGGACATTATTGCTAGATTAGTGACCAGTTGCTTAAACAAACAGATGTGCATGTGTTAGAGACATAAAACATTTATTAAAGTGACTACAAAGGACAATAATAAATTTATGACATTTTATGATATCCCACTTCTTGAGTCATGAGTTTCCATTTTCAGTGTTCTTTAGCTCTAATTGTACATGTCATGTAAATCTATACAAAAGCTAGTATCTTTCTAGGACTCACTATATGCCCATAGAAATGGAGAATATCATCATTGCAAGAAATATTGGAAATCTTTCCGCATTTTACAGAAGAAATAGATAAAGAAGAGACAACTAGTTATTGACAGAGTCAGAAATAAAATTCCTGTCTCTTGACAAAATTAATCTACAGGATTTTTTGTTTTGTTTTTAATAAGGAAGGTTAAATTGAGAAGAGTAAAATTTTGGCAACCTAAAAAGCACTGCCATTCTTCTCTAAAGCATTATCAGTGACCATAAGCTTTTCAAAACTCCAAAAACCTTGATGCCAGCTTAAGGCTGATTTTTCTTTACCACTGCCAAAACACTGTGGAACAGTTTCTGGGATAGGTCTACATCCAAGCTCAGTGGTAGAGTTCACAGGAGACAACTACATGCTCACCAGCTTCTGTAGATTATTCTAAAATATGCTGTGCTTCTTCTCTTTCTAGCCCCCAACTCAGACCTGCATTTACATCCTACATTCAAACATTTTCCATTCCTTACCCATGGGGTCAATGATTAATTGTTGGGATATACCATACAAATAGCAAGGAAAAAAAATCCCATAAAAGAAACTTTTAGTAACTGAAAGAACACAGTGGGTTATTGGCCCAGAAAAGCATTAAAGTGCTAACCATAAAGCTAGATTGAAAAACATCCAGGAATGAAAGACTAAAACTCATGCTTTATCTTAAGATCCAGTATCCAGCACAATGCTTTATTCATAACAGGTACTCAATAAATATTTATAAACAAATAAAGAGAAATTAGATTGGAACATGCACTGGATTTTGGAGTCAGCATGATTCAAATGGGAAAGTATGGGGATGGGTGGGAGGAATGAAGAAAAATGGTAAGAAAAAACACATAAATAAACAGAACAGCTATCAGATTAAATAAAAAGAATTGAGGATTTCTCTTAGATGGCATTTTGTTTTCTTTTTCACTTTTTTAATTATTATTATTTTTATTATACTTTAAGTTCTGGGGTACATGTGCAGAACGTGCAGGTTTGTTACACAGGTATACATGTGCAATAGTGGTTTGCTGCACCCATCAACCCGTGATCTACATTAGGTATTTCTCCTAATGCTATCCCTCCCCTAGCCCCCCACCCCCCAACAGGCCCCAGTGTGTGATGTTCCCCTCCCTGTGTCCATGTGTTCTCATTGTTCAATTCCCACTTACGAGTGAGAACATGCAGCGTTTGGTTTTCTGTTCTTCTGTTAGTTTGCTGAGAATGATGGTTTCCAGCTTCATCCATGTCTCTGCAAAGGACATGAACTCATCCTTTTTTATGGCTACAAAGTATTCCATGGTGTATATATGTGCCACATTTCTTTACATTACATTTTCAATACATTACTGTTGACTACAAGTACAGTGTTATACAACAGCACTCTAGAGCTGATTCATCTTGCTTGACTCAAACTTTACATCCATTGATTAGTAATTCCTCACTTTCCCCTCTGTTCAGCTTCTGGTAACCACAATTCTACTATTTGATTATATGAATTTGACTATTTTAGATATCTCATATCAGTGAACTCATGCAGAATTTATCTTTCTGTGGCTGGCCTATTTCACATAGCTTAATATCTTCAAGGTTTATCCATGTTGTCACATATATGGCCAAATTTCCTTCTTTTCAAAGGCTGAATAGTGTTCATTTGTATTGTATAACACATTTTCTTTACCCATTTACCTGTTGGTGGACATTTAGGTTCTTACAATAGCTTGGCTAACAATTACTAGTGATTAATTGAATTAGCCCATGGTACACAATCCTATGTTACAGCAATCGAACTTTCAAAGTAAACCATGATCTTTAAGAATTACATTTTAAAATAATCATAACTGTAAATGTATGTTACATCAGCTGATACTGCGATTTTAGCACATGCAAGAAATTAATTTTGTTTGCCCTTCCCACTTACTCATCATTTCTGAGATTTAGTAAGCACTCAAGCCTATCAATAATGCTTCATTATCTACATCCTTCTCTTTCTGTCCTAGGGGGATACTTTTACAAGACAGAATGGGAATAAATTCATGGGAAATGCAGAAAATTTTCCATCATTCATTTATATGTGGAATAATTACCTGATTCCTAAATACAACTTTCCTAAGGGTCTGAAATAGAAGCACAGGACACTTTGGGGCCTATTATTTCCCAATATAATATCTTTACATCAGAGAGGAAAAAAATTATGTCAAAGGTATATGAAAGCTTTCTAGATTTTAAAATAAGAGGCACATTACTATTCTGTGACTATACAAAAATTTACATTACGGTAGAAAATACAAATAAATCATAAGATAACTATCTCATGGAAAGACCTACCTATACCATATCTACATTATTTTTTCTCCTCTAGCCATTTTCTCACAGTGTCAAGAAAACTGTTGGCTGAATGAGACTGTGCATTTCTCCACAGTAAGGATTTGGGAGCATTCTTAGAGGGCAGCTAAAGTCCATAATGCAAGCTACCACAAGCCAAGAAATCTCACCTTTCCCCTTCGCTGACAAAGTTTCTTTATCTTACCTCGCAATACATAGAACAGGATTGGAAACCTTCCAAAAGGTGGGTAGTGAGTATTTGCTGAACAATCATCTGATCTTCCCGATTGGCTATTGTAGTAGAATATGAATATGGAGACTTCTTTAGCTAGGATTGTTAGGAACAAACTCTCCAAGGAGATTTTTGAAACAGGGCCTTGCTCTGCTGCCCAGGCTGGAGTGCAGTGGTGCATTTTGGCTCACTGCAGCCTTGACCTCCCAGGCTGAAACAATCCTCTCACCTAAGCCTCCCCAGTAGTAGGGACTAAAGGTGTGTGCCACCATGCCTGGCTAATTTTGTTCATTTTTTTGGAGAGACGAGGTCTCACTATGTTGCCTGGGCTGGCCTCTATACCCCAGGCTCAAGCAATTCTACCTTCTCAGACTCCCAAAATGCTGAGATATCAGGCATGAAGCACTGTGCACAGTCTCCAAGGAGGTGATGTATAAGCTGAACTGCCAATGATAAGGAGCAGGTAACCAGAGAGGGAAGAGTACTCTAAGAAGAAGAAACAATAAATTCAAATACTCTGAGACAGGAAAGAGCTGGTTGTGTTCAAGAATAAAAAGGTCAGCAGAGTGGCTGAAAGGTAGTGAATTGGGGGAAGAGTAGAGAGGGATGAGTCAGAGAAATAGACAAATTAGATAAATCTTGTAAGATGTATATGAGGAATTTGTAATTTATTATAAGTGGATACAAGGAGTCATTGGAGATTTGCTTTTAATGAAAAATTCCAAACATACTTATAAAAGAGAGAATGACATAATAATCCTCATAGAGCTATTACCCAAATTTAATAATTATCAATATTTTGTCATATTTACTTCATCTGTCTTCTTTGCTTTAGTTTACTTAAGCATTTAAATTAAATCCCAGACTTCACGGTATTTCACTTCTGTATACATAATTTAGCATGCATCTCTGTAAAGTATGAATATTTTCTGACATAACCACAATGCCATTGTCACACCTAACTTAGAAAACAATGTCTTTATTGTCATCTAATAACTAAACAATAATTACATTTATTCAGTTAGGTCACAAATCACTTTTCACTGTTGCTTTATTAAAGCAGGATCCAAACAAGTTCCACTCTTTAGTCTTTATTCATTTTCCACCCTAAAGCAATAACCCCCTCCTTTTGTTCCTGTTACTGACTTATAAAAGAATACAAGTCTCTTTTCTTGGTGAATGCTCCAATAAAATGGAGTCAATGAATTGTGATGCTGTTAACTTGTCCCACTAACTCCCACATTTCTTTAAATGAAAACTACTTCTTAATTGGTTTCAGGTTCCACTTTTAGACAAAACTACTTTATAGACTGTACTGTGTATTCCACCTTGAGGGAACACTTAGTTTCTGGGTGTCATTTTTAGTGATTGATCAGTGGGTTCATGTGGTAGCAGCCTGATCCCTCCATTGTAAAATTCCCCATAAGTCCTTCATTCAATGCTTCTGTTGTGGCTCAGAAAATAATTCCACAAAATGAAGGCCTCAGAAGCAGCCTCAGAAGCAACAATTTTTCTTTGACCTTCTCTTGCTCTCGTGTCTCTCAGTCCCATCCTCCCCTGAAGCTAGCCATAGAAACTAGAATCCTTTTTCTCGAAGGTGGGTCAGAGAAACCAGAAGCTCTTTTCTCCACCCAGCCATAAAACTTAAAATTACTGCTTTAATTTTCCCTCCAACTTTCTGTGTAACAACTGGTCATAAAGAAATGATCCTACCTATCTTCTTTGGCTGTAGGTCATAAGAACCCCATTCCAGAGAGGGTTCTGCTTCACACCCAGAAGGAAGGAATGCTTGCTCAGAGAGGCCAAGAAGAACCTAGACAGAGAGGCCTCGCTGAGTTTCCCCACTCAGTCTATAAGCATTTGATCATACCCTTTTTGTCCAACCATATTTCTACATGGGTGTCCATACTTTGTTGACCTAAGCATTAAAATGGACAATTTCCTCTGTATCTCTGGGTCTTCATTCTGAAGACTCCTTTGTATGCCTTTTCTCCTACTAACCTGCCTTTCATGAGTTGATTTTCTAGTGAAACTTCAGAGGGCCAAGTCTTGGCTCCTACACTTCCATCCATCAAAGATAATTACCTAAATCAATGATCTTATTACATGTTACACAATAGTTATTTTATAATCTATCATTTCTTTCCCATTTTTGGCTGGAATTCTTCTGAAAAGGAGTTTTACTCATAAACTACAGTTATTTCAGAACCCTAAAATACACTCATTAGGAGGTGTTAAGCAGTAGAATGATAAGATCTGATTTACTCTTTAGAAAGATGGACTGTGGTCTCAAGGATGGCAGGTACAAAGGCAAGAAAACTAATTAGAGGGCTGCAGCAAAGTCCAGGTAAGAGATAATGGTGATTTGGAGTAATATTTTAACATTAGAAATGGTGAGAAGTGGTCATAATTAGGATATGATTTGGAGATAAATCCAAGAGAACTTGAAAGATTGGATGTGAGCTGTGAAGGAAAGGCAGAAATCAAGAATGTCTCCTAGGTTTTGGTTTAAGCAAGTAGGTGTCAACACCAAGATCAAGAAACACAACATGACCAGCAGTACAGAAGCACCCCTTGTACCCCCTCCTGGACAGTCCTCTCAATTCCCAGAGCAACTACCATCTTGATATCTAATGGCAAATGTTAGTTCTATCTGGTTTTGCTCTTTTATTAATGAAACTGTAATGTATTTTGTGTCAACATTATATTTGGGAGGTGCATAAATAATGTCATTCACTTTTATGACTGTGTCGTATTGGTGAATTTTTCTCCATTTATTTATTTATTCTACTGTTCACGTAATTTTCAGTCTTGGCTACTTTAGTCTTCTATGGACATTTTTGCACATGTTTTCTCTTGAACATATGTATGCATTTCCATTGGTATTTACCTAGGAGTGGAATTGCTGTTATGAGTATGGATTTATTTAGTTGTATTAGTATAGTAGTCCCCTCTTTTTTGTGATTTTGCTTCCTTTAGTTCCACTTACCCATGATCAACCTTGTCCAGAAACATTAAATGGATTATTTAAATAAACAATTAATAGGTTTTAAATTGTACACTGTTCTGAGTAGCTTGATGAAATCTCACGTCATCCTGCTCTGTCATGCCTGGGATGTGAATCATCCCTTTGTCCAGCATATTCAAGCTATAGTTGCTATCTGCCTGTTAGCCATTGACATCTGCTCCTGACATCCAACCATCAACACCATGATCGTTCGATAACTCAGTATCACCCAAAGCAGTCAAACCTTCTTGTAATGTATTGTTAGGAATTCAATAGTAGCCTAATGCTATGTCAAAATACCTACATTATTCACCCCATTTCATCTGATAATAATGTAGGCATTTTATCATCTCACATCATCACAAGAAGGAAAAGGATGAGTATAGTACAATAAGATATTTTGAGACCACATTCACATAACTTTTATTACAGTATATTGTTATAATTGTTCTATTTTATTATTAATTGCTTTTAATCTCTTACTGTGCTTAATTTATAAATTAAACTTTGTCATAGGTATGTACATATAGGAAAAAACATAGTATATATAGTATACATAGGATACAGACTATCCATGTTACCTGGCATCCACTGGGGGTCATAGAACATAGAACATATTCCACCACTGTACTATTAAACAGTTTTTCGAAGTGATTATATCAATTGCTATGGTTTGAATGTGTCCCCACAGAAAGCATGTGTCCCCACAGAAACAATCCCCAATGCAACAGTGCTGGGAGGCTGGGCCTAATGGCAGATGATTAGGCCATGAGAGCTCTGCCCTAATGGACTAATTTTGTTACCATGAGAGCAGGTTCCTTATAAAAGAATTAGTTCAATCTTCTCTTGCTCTCTCTCTATCTCTCATCCCCTTTGCCTCTTTGTCCTTCTGCCATGAAATGACACAGTAAGAAAGCCTTCACCAGGCACCAGCTCCTTAATATCGGACTTCTCAGCCTCCAGAACTGGGAGCAAATATATTTGTTATTTTTCAACTAAAAAAAAAAATGATTGACTTAGCTCTAAGAATTCAATAACTGGATTGTAAATAAGCAGCATAGAAAAATAGCCAGTAATTGAAGGAGTCCTAACAATAGCACCTGTAAAACTCAAGACACCCATACCCCTTTCAGGTTTAGGTGCCTGTCTTTGGTTGAAATTTTTTTAACCATGTCCAAATAGATAAGGCTGAGCAAACACATTCTGTTCTTCATAAATTACCCAGTCTGTAGTATTCTATAATAGGAGGACAAAATAAACTAAGATGGGAATTGACACCTTTGCTAGTGTAGTTTGAAAATATTAGTGCTCTATATTCTTACCTTTTTTTTTTCCTGTTGTTTTGTTGTTGTTGTTGTTCTTGTTGACTTTAGGTCATTCTACTGGTTATTTGGTATTGTATTGTGATTTTGATTTGCATTCTCTAGTGACTAATGAAGTTGAGCAACTTTTCTTATTTTTATTGGTCATTGGATATCCTCTATTGTAAAATATCTGTTTAAATCTTTTGCCCATTTTTCTATTTTTAGCACTCTCTTTATTAATTTGTGAGTTCTTTATATATTCTTAATAATAGTCATTTGTTAGTTATGTTGTCTCACAAATATCTCCCATTTAGTGAGTTAATTCTTAATTCTCTGAATGGATTTTTTGATAAAAGTTATAAATTTTAATATAGTACAATTTGTCATTTTTTTCTGGTTAGCTTCTTTAAGAAATCTTTGCCTACTTCAAGATAAAAAAGATATTTTATCTTGTTTTCCTCTAAAATCTTTCATTGATTCATATTTTACCTACAATACATCTGGAATTGATTTCTGTGTAAGGTATAAGGTAAGAGTCAAGATTCAGTTTTTCCCACTTGGATATCTGATTGAGCTAACACCATTTATTTAAAAGAGCATCTTACCCCTAATGCACTACAGTTTCATTTTGTCATGAATCAGGTGACTATATATAAGGAAAGTGTTGTTGTTGTTGTTTTTCACTGAATTCTGTTCCATTTGATAGTTTATCCACTCTTACACTTAGTTTAATCACTACAGTTTTTCACTATAGTTTTATAATAGGTCCTTGTCAGGCCTCTGAGCCCAAGCCAAGCCATCATCACATCCCCTGTGACTTGCACGTATATGCCCAGATGGCCTGAAGTAACTGAAGAATCACAAAAGAAGTGAAAATGCCCTGCCCCACCTTAACTGATGGCATTCCACCACAAAAGAAGTGAAAATGGCCAGTCCTTGCCTTAAGTGATGACATTACCTTGTGAAAGTCCTTTTCCTGGCTCTTCCTGGCTCATCCTGGCTCAAAAAGTTCCCCCACTGAGTACCTTGTGACCCCCACTTCTGCCTGCCAGAGAACAATGCCCCTTTTCCCTTTACCTACCCAAATCCTATAAAACGGCCCCACCCCTATCTCCCTTCGCTGACTCTCTTTTCAGACTCAGCCTGCCTGCACCCAGGTGAAATAAACAGCCTTGTTGCTCACACAAAGCCTGTTTGGTGGTCTCTTCACACGGACGCGCATGAAATTTGGTGCTGTGACTTCAATCGGGGGATCTCCCTTGGGAGATCAATCCCCTGTCCTCCTGCTCTTTGTTCCATGAAAAAGACAGTCTTCCCTTGGTGTTTAATCACACAGGGATGCCTGCCTGATTATTCACCCACGTTTCAGAGGTGTCTGACCACGCAGGGACGCCTGCCTTGGTCCTTCACCCTTAGTGGCAAGTACCACTTTTCTGGGGGGCAAGAACCCCCCAACCCCTTCTCTCTGTGTCTCTACCCCTTCTCTGCTTTTCTGGGGGACCAGAACCCCCCAACCCCTTCTCCTTCACCCTTAGCAGCAAGTACAGCTTTTCTAGGGGGAAAGAACCCCCAACCCCTTCTCTCCATGTCTCTACCCCTTCTCTGCTTTTCTGGAGGCAAGAACCCCCCGATCCCTTATTTCTGCACCCTGCTCTGCACCCTGATCCCTTATTTCCATGCCCTGACCTCTTATCTCTGTGCCTCAACCCCTTATTTCCACACCCCAATCCCTTTCCCGCTTTTCTGGAAGAACCCCTGAACCCCTTCCCCCTGTGTCTCTACTCTCCCTTTTCTTTAAACTTGCCTCCTTCACTATAGGCAACCTTCCACCCGCCATTCCTCCTTCTCCCTTAGCCTGTGTTCTTAAGAACTTAAAACCTCTTCAACTCTCGCCTCACGTAAAACCTAAATGCCTTATTTTCTTCTGCAATGCCGCTTGACCCCAGTACAAACTCGACAGTGGTTCCAAATAGCCAGAAAATGGCACTTTCAATTTTTCCATCCTACAAGATCTAAATAATTCTTGTCGTAAAATAGGCAAATGGTCTGAGGGGCCTGACGTCCAGGCATTCTTTTACACATCAGTCCCTCCCTAGTCCCTGTTCCCAATGCAAATTGTCCCAAATCCTCCTCCTTTCCCTCCCGCCTGTCCCCTCAGTCCCAACCCCAAGCATCACTGAGTCTTTCTAATCTTCCTTTTCTACAGACCCATCTGACCTCTCCCATCCTCGCCAGGTCCCAATTCTTCCACAGCCTCTGCTCCCCCACCCTATAATCCTTTTATCACCTCCCCTCCTCACACCTGGTCCAGCTTACAGTTTCATTCCTCGACTAGCCTTCCCCCACCTGCCCAGCAATTTCCTCTTAAAAAGGTGGCTGGAGCTAAAGGCATAGTCAAGGTTGATGCTCCTTTTTCTTTATCCGACCTCTCCCAAAATTAGTTAGCGTCTAGGCTCTTTTTCATGAAATACGAAAAACCCAGCCCAGTTCATGGCTCATTTGGCAGCAACCCTGAGATGCTTTACAACCCTAGACCCTGAAAAGTCAGAAGGCCGTCTTATTCTCAATATGCATTTTATTTTTTTTACCCAATCTGCTCCCGACATGAAATAAAGCTCCAAAAATTAAATTCCAGCCCTCAAACCCCACAACAGGACTTAATTAACCTCGCCTTCAAGGTGTGCAATAATAAAGTAGAGGCAGCCAAGTAGCAATGTATTTCTGAGTTCCAATTCCTTGCCTCCACTGTGAGACAAACCCCAGCCACATCTCCAGCACACAAGAACTCCAAATGCCTGAACCTCCTCCCCCAGGAGCTTGCTACAAGTGCTGTAAATCTGGCCACTGGGCCAAGGAATGCCCACAGCCCGGGATTCCTCCTAAACCGTGTCCCATCTGTGCAGGACCCCACTGAAAATCGGACTGTTCAACTCACCTGGTAGCCACTTCCACAGCCCCTGGAACTCTGGCCCAAGGCTCTCTGACTGACTCCTTCCCAGATCTTCTCGGCTTAGCAGCTGAAGACTGACACTGCCCGATCGCCTCGGAAGCCTACAGGACCATCACAGATGCTCTGAGTAACTCTCACAGTGGAGGGTAAGTCCATCCCCTTCTTAGTCGATATGGAGGCTATCCACTCCACATTACCTTCTTTTTAAGGGCCTGTTTCCCTTGCCTCCATAACTGTTGTGGGTATTGACGGCCAGGCTTCTAAACCTCTTAAAATTCCCCAACTCTGGTGCCAACTTAGACAATACTCTTTTAAGCACACCTTTTTAGTTATCCCCACCTGCCCAGTTCCCTTATTAGGCCGAGACACTTTAACTAAATTATCTGCTTCCCTGACTATTCCTGGACTACAGCTACATCTCATTGCCACCCTTCTGCCCAACCCAAAGCCTCCTTTGCGTCTTCCTCTCATATCCCCCCACCTTAACCCACAAGTATGAGATATCTCTTCTCCTTCCCTGGCAACCGATCACATGCCCATTACCATCCCATTAAAACCTAATCACTCTTACCCTGCTCAATGTCAATATCCCATCCCATAGCACGCTTTAAAAGGATTAAAGCCTGTTATCACTCACCTGTTACAGCATGGCCTTTTAAAGTCTATAAACTTTCCTTACCATTCCCCCATTTCACCTGTCCTAAAACCAGACAAGGCTTATAGGTTAGTTCAGGATCTGCGCCTTATCAACCAAATTGTTTTGCCTATCCACCCCGTAGTGCCAAACCCATATACTCTCCTATCCTCAATACCTCCCTCCACAACCCATTATTCTGTTCTGGATCTCAAATGTGCTTTCTTTACTATTCCTTTGCACCCTTCATCCCAGCCTCTCTTTGCTTTCACTTGGACTGACCCTGACACCCATCAGGCTCAGCAAATTACCTGGGCTGTACTGCCGCAAGGCTTCACAGACAGCCCCCATTACTTCAGTCAAGCCCAAATTTCATCCTCATCTGTTACCTATCTCGGCATAATTCTCATAAAAACACACGTGCTTTCCCTGCTGATCGTGTCTGACTAATCTCCCAAACCTCAATCCCTTACAAAACAACAACTCCTTTCCTTCCTAGGCATGGTTAGTGCGGCCAGAATTCTTACACAAGAGCTGGGACCACACGCTGTAGCCTTTCTGTCCAAACAACTTGACCTTACTGTTTTAGCCTAGCCCTCATGTCTGCGTGCAGCGGCTGCCACTGCTCTAATAGTTTTAGAGGCCTTAAAATCACAAACTATGCTCAACTCACTCTCTACAGGTCTCATAACTTCCAAAATCTATTTTCTTCCTCACACCTGACACATATACTTTCTGCTCCCTGGCTCCTTCAGCTGTACTCACTCTTTGTTGAGTCCCACAATTACCATTGTTCTTGGCCCGGACTTCAATCTGGTCTCCCACATTATTCCAGATACCACACCTGACCCTCATGACTGCATCTCTCTGATCCACCTGATGTTCACCCCATTTCCCCACATTTCCTTCTTCCCTGTTTCTCACCCTGATCACACTTGTTTTATTGATGGCAGTTCCACCAGGCCTAATCGCCACTCACCAGCAAAGGAAGACTATGCTATAGTACTAGCCACTAGCCCGCCTCTTAGAACCTCTCATTTCCTTTCCATCGTGGAAATCTATCCTCAAGGAAATAACTTCTCAGTGTTCCATCTCCTATTCTACTATTCCTCAGGGATTATTCAGGCCCCCTCCCTTCCCTACACATCAAGCTCGGGGATTTGCCCCTGCCTAGGACTGGCAAATTGGCTTTACTCAACATGCCCCAAGTCAGAAAACTAAAATACCTCTTAGTCTGGGTGAACACTTTCACTGGATGGGTAGAGGCCTTTCCTACAGGGTCTGAGAAGGCCACCGCGGTCATTTGTTCCCTTCTGTCAGACATAATTCCTCAGTTTGGCCTTCTCACCTCTATACAGTCTGATAACGGACCAGCTTTTATTAGTCAAATCAGCCAAGCATTTTTTCAGGCTCTTGGTATTCAGTGAAACCTTTATATCCCTTACGGTCCTCAGTCTTCAGGAAAGGTAGAATGGACTAATGGTCTTTTAAAAACACACCTCACCAAGCTCAGCCACCAACTTAAAAAGGACTGGACAATACTTTTACCACTTTCCCTTCTCAGAAGTCAGGCCTGTCCTCGGAATGCCACAGGGTACAGTCCATTTGAGCTCCTGTTTGGACGCTCCTTTTTATTAGGCCCCAGTCTCATTCCAAACGCCAAACCAACTTGGACTGTGCCCCAGAAAACTTGTCATCCCTACCATCTTCTGTCTAGTCATACTCCTATTCACCATTCTCAACTACTCATATATGCCCTGCTCTTGTTTACACTGCCGGTTTACACTGTTTCTGCAAGCCATCACAGCTGATATCTCCTGGTGCTATCCCCAAACTGCCACTCTTAACTCTTAAAGTAAATAAATAATCTTTGCTGGCAGGACTATGCTGAATCTCCTTAGGAACTCTCTAATTAGATGTCCTGGGTCCTCCCAATTCTTAGACCTTTAATACCTGTTTTTCTCCTCTTATTCTGTTTAGTTTTTCAATTCATACAAAACCATATCCAGGCCATCACCAATAATTCTAAATGACAAATGTTTCTTCTAACAACCACAAAATATCACCCCTTACCACAAGATCTCCCTTCAGCTTAATCTCTCCCACTCTAGGTTCCCACGCTGCCCCTAATCCCACTTGAAGCAGCCCTGAGAAACATCGCCCATTCTCTCTCTCCATACCACCCCCCAAAAATTTTCGCCACCCCAGCACTTCAACACTATTTTGTTTTATTTTTCTTATCAATATAAGAAGGCAGGAATGTCAGGCCTCTGAGCCCAAGCCAAGCCATCACATCCCCTGTGACTTGCAGGTATATATACGCCCAGATGGCCTGAAGTAACTGAAGAATCACAAAAGAAGTGAAAATGCCCTGCCCCACCTTAACTGATGACATTCCACCACAAAAGAAGTGAAAATGGCCAGTCCTTGCCTTAAGTGATGACATTACCTTGTGAAAGTCCTTTTCCTGGCTCATCCTGGCTCAAAAACTCCCCCACTGAGTACCTTATGACCCCCACTTCTGCCTGCCAGAGAACAATGCCCCTTTTTCCTTTACCTACCCAAATCCTATAAAACGGCCCCACCCCTATCTCCCTTCGCTGACTCTCTTTTCGGACTCAGCCCACCTGCACCCAGGTGAAATAAACAGCCTTGTTGCTCACACAAAGCCTGTTTGGTGGTCTCTTCACATGGATGCGCATGAAAGTCCTAATATCTGATACTGTATTTCTACAGCTTTGTTCTTTTTCTTTATAATTATCTTGACTATTCTTTAAAGATGTGAATTTGAGAGTCATTGGCCTTTAAATGGAATTGGAAGTTCTGTGACTGCTTGCAATGTCCGAGGAGACAATGATGACAGAGAAGAAGGCCTAAAATACAGCTTAAATATTTAACAGTTATAAGTCATATAGGAGAGAATGATCAAGCAAATCAGACTCCAAAAGTACTATCAGTGTGGTAGGAAGAAACCAGGTAAGTGTAGTGTCATGGAATCCAAGAGAAGAAAATGCTTCAAAAAGGAAGAAATGGTCAGTCATGGCAAATGCGTTTGAAAGGTTAAGATAATAACAGAAAATTGGCCATTGGCTTTGGCAATATGTAGATAATTGATGGCCCTGATAAGAGCTGTTTCAGTAGAGGCTTGGAGATAAAAAGAATCCTACTACAATGACTTGCAGAGAGAAGTGGAAGTGAAATTTATACTGCTGACATTAAAATTATATAAACTTAAAATAGTTAAAGAATAGTTCTAATGCAAAAAGATAACAAATACAAAAGAGATCAGAAAGCTCAGAAACAAACCATGTATATGTTTTATCTTACATTGAGCAAATAATAATGGTAGCATTTCATATCTGGAGTGAAGCAAGAGCCCTAACGGTTAGGACTCCAATATCTGGAGCTATGATATTTAGAAAATGAACATCCTATGTCATACGCTTACTGAGTTAAACCATTTGTTCTCAATGTGTGGCCTGAGAACAACTGGAGGTTATTGAGACTCTTGCAGAAGGTCTACAAAATAAAGACAATTGCCATAAAAATATTAAGGCATTATTTGTCATTTTAATTTTTATTCTGTCACATGTGTACCATGGAGTTTTCCAGAGGCTACCTGACGTGTCTTCTATTAAGCCAGCATTGTAGAGATTTGCAAAAGTGTAAAATAATGACCTCTTCTCACTAAATTTATCTTTGTTTTGGAAAAGATAGATACTTTTTATAAAATGTGTATTTTAATATGTAATATATGTAAAAATATGATTTAATATTATTTTTAAATAAATGGATAGTTTTTCAAATTTCTCAACTTTAATCTCAAATATGACATATCCTATGTACACAAAATTTCTTGGGGAGTCCTCAATAATGTTAAGAGTATAAAGGGGTTCTGACATCAAAAGGGCTGACAATCACTGAGTTAACAAATTAAACTTTTTTTAATTGAAAATATAAAAGTACTAGATGAAAACATATAATGATGAGATGGGAAAGAGCTTTTAAAATAACAATACAAAAACAATAATAAACATTTGTTGATCATTAATAATGTGCCACATGTTTTATGTAGTTTCTCTTCAAATCTCACAACCTTATGACATAGGCATAATTATTATTTCCATTAATAGATAGAAAACTAAAACACAAACAGGTTAGCCCATTGTCAGAGTTGGCAAGTGGAAAGTGGGTTATGAACCCAGATCTACACTTCTAAATACTATTTTACATTGCTTCTCTTTAATTTACCATTTCTCCATCCAATATATATTTCACGTATACAAAGTTTAAATTTAAATCTAAAAAACGTTTGAATTTGAAGAATCTTTACTGCCCTAACATTTTGTTTATTTGTTCATTTAATTAGAGCCAGGGTCTCACTATGCTGCTGAGTCTGGAGTGAAGTGGTTATTCACAAGAATGATACTAGTGCCTGAAACTCATGGCCTCAAGTGATTCTCCTGCCTCAGCTTCCAGAGTAGCTGGTTCTACAGGCATTAACCACTGCACCCAGCTCCATTGCCTTATCTTAAACAATAAAGCCACTCAGCCTGTATCTACAGACAACTATCATCTGCAAGGGAAACATGAACGAGTTGTGATCTGCCTTTTTGCCATCGGTTCCACCTCCAATCAATCCCTAAATACAATGGCTTGTGAATGGATTGGGTTAAAGAGGAAGAATAAAACACATTCACATGAATAGACCTAACTATGACTTTAACCTGACAGATCTCAGAGAAATAAGAAACCCCTTTCATCTGTGGATCTTTTGTTATTGTTGTTGTTGTTATAGTGAAAAGAAAGAAAAAGACAAATTATATTCAATGAAAAAAGACATACCCATTCATTACACATGTTTGGAAACACAAGTCTTGACTGATCTTGTGGGCAGGAGCAAAACTAAGGAAATTGACTTGGCTATGTTAACAAAGTGTTTAGAGTGTGAATAGTCAGCTTAGTGCCTTGACACTATTGTGATCAGAGGGTAAAGTCAAATAGTAAAGTTAGTTAAGCTATTGGCAATCGATGATGAGCCACTTTAGCAGTGCCTTTTCTGGAACAATGCTAGATAATATGAGACAATGTATATACTAAAAGAATCACACTTTTTGGAATAATTACAGTATTTTACCTTACCAAAATGATGAAGAAGTCACCAAAGATGTCTAAACCAAACTCTGACAGTCGAACTAAGAATTTTGCATTTCTTACAGATGCATAAATAGCAGGAAGGACAGGAAAAGCCATCTCACCAAGGCTCTTTGCTTTTCAAAGGGAGCATTTTTATATTATTTATGCCACCTACATCTGAAGCATAATATATAAAATGGACACAAGGGGAGGAGACATTGATAGAAGAAGAGAGAAAGGATGAATGAACAAAAGAAGAATTGGAAGCCTTCTTCAATAGTCATAGAAATACTCTGGGTTCTCAAATGAAGAGCTTACTCCAAAACAAATTTCAAAAGGGATGAAATAATTCATTGCTGTCTCCCCCAAGAAAAGTCTTCCCTTTGATTTACATCCTAGGAGCTTCCATACTCACAAGCTCTGCCCAGCAGCCTGGCACTCTGGCATTCACCTACCACAAAGAGTTCATTCAATGCATCTCTGTACACCTGGCTCCATTTCTATATTTTATCTATTACCTTGTTTCTCACCCTCACTTTCATTCATCTTATTAAAAAAAAAAAAAAAAAAAAAAAAAGCTGGAGGAAACCCAAGCTTTTTCCTAGACTTTACTATATCAAAATGATATGCTAAACTTATTTCAATCTTTCCATTTTCATACTGAATTAAACATATTAGGATTTTTAAATCTCTAATAAATTTTTACCTATTTGTCAAAAAATAATGAGCTTTGGTATCGAAGAGGATCAGGATATGCCACCCCATAATACACCACATTGGCATAAGAATTATTTTGAGCTGAATGCAATTGAGAATCAACAGATGCAAGAAGATGCCTCTTCTCTCCCTTATCTACCCAAAAGGAGGGCATTAAATTTCTCCTCATGAAGGTGTCTCCGCCTTGTACCAAAAAAAGAAGAAAAAAGACAGGGAGTTAATACCAAGATGAGTTTGCATTAAAAGACCTTTCCAAAAGAGCACTATCTTCTATTAGTTTCTCCATATTTTTCCTAGTCACTTCCCAACGATTTGTCATCCCTTAAAGAGCAAACCATCTTTCTTTTTTTTTAAGGGTATATAGGTCCCCAAATCTAGCTGCTTGTTTGACTTTTACTTCTTTTACGTGAACTCCCATCCCTGTAAATAATAATAAAAACTGTGCACCTTTTCTTCTATTAATCTGTATTTGTTTAATTTAATCCTCAGCCCCACCCCAAACACTGAACCAAAGGAGATGAAGGGAAAGCTTACTGTTTACTATGTCAAAGTTTTAATGATGTCAAGTGTGTTCAATCCCTATTTTAGGTGACTTTCCTAGAGTCCCCCAAATGTTTTGATTACACATTTCTAGTGTTTCACAATTTACCTGAGGAAAAACATCTAATGTTTATGACCTCTGAGCAGATGTACAGAATCAGGACAATTATTTCATAATTTCCAAACGCCTTTTACCTCTCAACTTTTACCTCTCTGATAAGCCCGCTGCACCAGAAATGAGGAAAAATTATTTTACAAAATCCACAAAAACATAGTACCTTTGACCCCGTGGCACTACATTGGTTTAACTGTTTGTTGCATTTGTACTGAGGCAAGCTGCTAAATAAGAACAACTTTTCTTTAAGGCCTTCACATCTACTTTCATTTGCCTTTCTGTCATTTTGTGATAAGCCTTTTTAAAGTCATCACACAGGGACCTCCACCCTCATAATACACTCTAAGTGCTCCAATAAATACCTCATCACCACCAGTGCAGAATTGCACTTAGATTTTTTTACTCTTCTAAGAGCCTTAACTACCAAAATTATTGCTGCTCACTTATAAAAGAATGACATGATCTCAAAAGAGCTGCACAGTATTATAAGTACTCAATCCAACTGAAATTGTCACAAAACAATGGGAATAAATAATCTGATACTCATTCTCCTTTCCCCAGCTTCCCCAGAAGTATTTGTACTTGTCAATTCAGATAAATTTCAAGCTAGTATGTTTTCAGAATATGTGACAAAGTGAAAAAATTTTAGCAAGTTATGGCATGAGTCAAAAGTAATGAAGTGAAGTAAATATAGAATGCTCCCTTAAGAAGTGTGTTAGAGAAATGAAGGCTGCAGCCTAAGGGAGAAGCTGGATCAAGCAAAGGATTACTATTTTCTTTGCTTGCTTTATTTATTGGGGTCTGAAGGTGAACAACTTGAACTTCTTTGCTGGCTGGAAGGAAACAACAGGTAGAGGAAGAAGGGTAGGAGTACAGCAGAGAGATTTGAAAATTGACAAATTGAGATCCTGGTGAAGAGATGGGATGGCTGGGTTGTGCAGAGGAAATAGGATAAAGGGCACAGATCAACCTTGGAAAGGAATCAGGTAGGTAGAACTGTACATAAATTTGTAGAAAGGAGAGGGAAAATAACTGGGGCCCTTTGTCTTCTATGGTGCAAGAGTTTAAATAATTTGAATATATTGACATGATGGGGTGGGAGGAAATAAGATCCTGAACAAAGTGATGTTTTGAAACAGCAATCTTGAAGACTTGAAAAGAAAGATCGCTAAGGACAAAAAAATATTTCTAGAATTCTGGCACCATGGAAAATCTGACTGTAGAGACAGTGATACCACCAAAGGATCATACTAGCTCTCTAGCAATAGTCCCTAACCAAAATGGAAACTCAAAAATGACAGATAAAAAATTCAAAGCATGGATTGTAAGGAAGCTCAACAATATCCAAGACAAGTTTGGAAATCAACACAAAGAAACTTCTAAGTCAATCCAGAAAATGAAGGAAGAGATAAACACTTTAAATAGAAATAAATCAGAGTTTCTTGAATTGAAGAGCTGCCTTAAAAATTTTCAAAATACAGCCGGGCGCAGTGGCTCACGTCTGTAATCCCAGCATTTTGGGAGGCCAAGGTGGGTTGATCACGTGAGGTCAGGAGTTCGAGACCAGCCTGGCCAACATGGTGAAACCCCATCTCTACTAAAAACACAAAAATTAGCTGGGTGTGGTGGCAGGCACCTGTAATCCCAGCTACTAAGGAGGCTGAGGCAGGAGAAATCGCTTGAACCCAGGAGGTGGAAGGTGCAATGAGCCAAGATCGTGCCACTTCATTCCAGCCTGGGCAACAGTGCAAGACTCCATCTCAAAAAAAAAAAAAAAAAAAGAAAAAAAAACAGTCTTTGAGGAATAAGAAATTATGTAAAGTGACTAAACCTACAAATTACTGGCATTCCTGAGAAAGAAAGAGAAAAAGTAAACAACCTAGAAAACATACTTGAGAGAATAATCAAAGAAAATTTCACTAATCTTACTAGAGAGGTAAATATCCAGATACAAGAAATCTAGCACTTGCAATATACTATGCAAAATGACATCACCAAGGCATATAGTCACCAGACTGTCCAAGGTCAATGATAAAGAAAAAAATCTTAAAGGCAGCAAGGTAAAAAGTCACACCACATACAAAGGGAACCCCGTCAAGCTAACAGCAGACTTCTCAGTAGCAACCTTACAAGCCTGGAGAGATTGTGGACCTATTTTCAGCATTCTTAAAGAAAAGAAATTCCAACAAAGATTTTGATATTCTGTCAAACTAAGCTTCATAAGTGGGGAGATAAGAACTTGTACAGACATGCAAGTGCTAAGGGAATTTGTTACCCCTAGACCAGCCTTATGAAAGATCCTTAAGGGAATTCTAAACATGAAAATAAAAGAGTAGCTGCTACCACAAAAACACACTTAAGTTCATAGCCCACAGACTCTATAAAGCTACCATGCAATAGAATCTAAAAAGCAAGCAGCTAACAACTTCATGATTTGATCAAAGCTTCACATATTATTAACCCTGAATGTAAATAGTCTAAATGCCTCCATTTAAAAGGCACAGATTTGCAAGTCGGGTATATAAACAAGACCCATCCTTCTGCTGTCTTCAAGAGATCCATCTCTCATATAATGACACCCATAGGCTAAAAGTAAAGGGTTACAGAGAGATCTATCATGCAAATGGAAAATAAAAAAAGACCAGGGGTTGCTATTCTTATATAAGATAAAACAGATTTTAAACCAACGATAGTAAATATGGACAAAGAAGGGCATTACATAATGATAACGAGTACACTTCAACAAGAAGAATTAACTATCTTAAATATATATGCACCAACACTGGAGCACCCAGATTCATAAAACAACTACTTCTTGACCTACAAAAAGACTTAGACAGCCACACCATAATAGTTGCAGACTTCAAAACTCCACTGACAGTGTTAGACAGATTTCCAACATGAGAAACCAACAAATAAATTCTGGACTTAAATTCAACATTTGGCCAATTGGACCTAACAGACATCTACAGAACATTCCACCCATCAATCAGAGAATATATATTTTTCTCATCTTTACATGGAACATATTCAAAGACTGACCACATGCTTAGCCAGAAAGCAAATCTCAATAAATTCAAAAAACAAATCATACCAAACATATTCTCATATCACAGTAGAATAAAAATAGAAATCAATACCAAGAATTTCTCCCCAAACCACAAAATTACATGGAAATTAAATAACTTGCTCCTAAATGACTTTTGCATAAATAATGAAATTAAGGCAGAAATAAAAAATTCTTTGAAATAAATGAAAACAGAGATATGACATACCAAAATACCTGGGATGCAGCAGAAGCAGGGCTAAGAGAAAGTGGCTAGAGCTAAATGCCTACGTAAAAAAGTTAGAAAGATCTCAAGTTCACAATGTAACATCACACTTAGAAAACTAGAAAAACAAGAACAAAGTGACCCAAAAGCAAGCAGAAGAAAAGAAATAACTAAATCAAAGTGGAACTGAGCAAAACTAAGACCCAAGAATCCATATAAAGAATCAACAAAACCAAAAGTTGTTTTCTGAAATAAGATCGATAGACTGCTAGCTAGATAAACAAAAAAGAGAGAATATACAAATAAACACAACCAGAAACAACAAATGTGACATTAAAATTGATCCTACCAAAATACAAAACATCCTCACAGACTATTGTAAACACCTTTATACACACAAACAGAAAATCTAGAGGAAATGGAAACATTCCTGGAAACACACAATCTCTAAAGATTGAATAAGGAAGAAATTAAAACCCTTAACAGACAAATATCAAGTTCTGAAATTGTATCAGTAACAAAAAACCCATGAACCAAAAAAGCCCCAGATGAGATAGATTCAGAGGTGAATTCTACCGTACATGCAAAGAGCTGTTACCTAGTCTACTGAACTATTTCAAAAAATTGAACAGGAGGTACTCATTAACTCATTCCACAAAACCTGCATCACCCTGATTCCAACATCTGGCAAAGAAGCAATGAAAAAATAAAACTACAGGCCAATATACCTGATGAACATAGACACAAAAATTCTCCACAAAATACTAGCAAACCAAATGCAGAAACACATCAAAAGGCTAATTCAACATGATCAAGTAGGCTTTGGATGTAGGGTTGGTTTAACATATCCAAATCAATAAATACGATTCATCATATAAACAGAATTAAAAACATACCATATGATCATTTCAATAGATGCAAAAAGAACCTTTGATAAAATCCAACATTCCTTCATGATAAAAATCCTCAACAAACTAGGCATCAAAGGAATCTATCTCAAAATAAGCGCCATCTAGGACAAATCCACAGCCAACATCATACTGAAAGGGCAAAAGCTGGAAGCATTCCCCTTGAGAAAAGGAACAAGACAAGGATGCCCGCTTTCACCACTCCCATTTAACATACTATTGGAAGTCCTTGCCAGAGAAACGAGGCAAGAGAAAGAAATACAAGGCATCAAAATAGGAAGAGAGGAAGTAAAATTACCTCTCTTCACTGAGTATATGATTCTGTACTTAGAAAACACTAAAGACTCTGCCAAAGTCTTCTGGAACTGATAAATGACTTCAGTAAAATTTCAGGGTACAAAATCAATGTATAAAAATCGGTAGCATTTCTATTCTCCAATGACATTCATTCTGAGAGCCAAATCAAGAACGAAATCTCATTTACAATAGCTACCAAAAAAATAAAATACCTAAGAATACATCTAACCATGGAGATGAAAGATCTCTACAAGGAGAACTACAAAACATTGCTGAAAGAAATCATAGATGATACAAACAAATGGAGAAGCATTCCATGCTCAAATTGAAAGAATCAATATCATTAAAATGACCACATTGCCAAAAGCAATCTACAGATTCAATGTTATTCCTAGCACACAACCAACGCCATTTTTCACAGAATGATAAAAAAACACTCTATAATTCATATGGAATGAAAAAAAGAGCCGGAATAGCCAAAGCAATTCTAAGCAAAAAGAACAAAGCCAGAGGCATCACATTACCTGACTTCAAACTGTACAAGGCCACAGTAAACACAACAGCATGGTACTTGGTACAAAAACAGACACATAGACCAATGTAACAAAATAGAGAACCCAGAAATAAAGCCTCACACCTACAACCATCTGATTTTTGACAAAAATAAGCAGTGGGGAAAGGACTTATAATTTAATAAATGGTACTGGGATGGCTTGCTAATTGTATGCAGAAGAATGAAACTGGACCCCTACCTTTCACCGTACACAAAAATCAACTCCAGATGAATTAAATATTTAAATATAAGAAATTAAACTCTAAGAATCCTAGAAGAGAACCTAGGAAACACTATTCTGGACATTGGTCTTGGCAAAAAATTTATGACTAAGTCCTCAAAAGCAATTGCAATGAAAACAAAAATTGACAAGTGAGACCTAATTAAACTAAAGAGCTTCTGCACAGCAAAAGAAACTATCAACAGAATAAACAGACAATCTACAGAATGCGAGAGGATGGTCACAAACTCTGCCTCTGACAAAGGTCTAATATCTAGAATCTATAAGGAACAATTCAATGAGAAAAAAACAAATAACTGCATTAAAAAGTGGGCAAACAACTGGAACAGACACTTCTAAAAGAAGACATACAAGTGGCCATCAAACATATGAAAAAATGCTCAGCATCACTAATCAGCAGAGAAACTCAAATCAAAACCAAAGGGAAATACCATCTCACACCAGTCAGAATGAGGATTATTAAAAAGTCAAAAAAAAAAAAAAACAACAGATGCTGGTGAGGCTGCCGAAAAACGGGAATGCTTATACACTGTTGGTGGGAATGTAAATTAGTTCAGCCACTGTGGAAAGCAGTCTGGAGACGTTTGAACGAACTGGAAACAGAACTACTCTTTGACCTAGCAATTCCGTTACTGGATTCATATCCAAAGGCACATACCCTGATGATGTCTTTTGCAAGAACATAGATGCAGCTGGAGGCCATTATCCCAAGCATGTTAACACAGGAAGAGAAAACCAAATGCAGCATGTTCTCACTTATAAGTTGGAGTTAAACAATGTGTACTCATGGACATAAATATTGCAAGAATAGATTCTGGGGACTAATTGCGGGGGAATGAAGGAGCGGGTAAAGGGTTGAAAAACTAACTGTTGGATACTTCATTCACGATGAATCCCATTCATGATGGGATGATTTGTAGCCCAATCCTCAGCATCATGCAATATACCCATGTAACAAACCTGAACATGTACCCTTGAATCTAAAATAAAAGTTAAAATTACTTTAAAAATAAAAATAATAAACTAAAAACAAAAAGCACTACAAGAAAACAAAAAAAAATCTGCTTCATGAGAAAAGTCAAAATATGTAAATCAGTCAGAAACATATTGCTTGGTTGGGTTAACCTTATTCATTCCCAAAGTTCAGCAAATACAGATATATTTACTTGATAAGGAGGTAGGGACAGCCTTCAGAGGGCAGGCAGCTGAGGCTGAATCCCATGCCCTTTTCACAAGAATGAACTATGACCTCTTTGACCATTTGTGTTTTATCCAGGATGACACTGAAGAGTATACTTGTGTGAGCCCCAAGATGGTTAATTTTATGTGTCAACTTGGTTAGACTACAGTGTCCAGTTGTTTTAACAAACACTACCTTTAATAATGTGCATAGTCCTCATTGAGTCAGTTGAAAATCTTAAGAGCAAAAACTGAAGCTTACTGAAGAAAGAACACTAACTCCAGACTGAAACACAAAATATGCCTGTCTCCAAAATATGCCCTGTCCAGAATGGTGTTTCCTAAGTCCTCTTATGGGATTCTTATAGTTTAAGGACTTACATTTAAATGTTTAATTCATCTTGAGTCAATTTTTGTATATGCTGAAAAGTAGGGGTGCAGTTTCGTTCTTCTACATGTAACTAGCCAGCCATCCCACACCATTTATTAAATAATTAATTCTTTCCCGATTACCTTTAGACTCAATACCACATCAACTCTTACCTAAATCTCCAGCTTCCCCTACGGATTTTAGACTTGCCAGCCCCCACAATTGTGTGATCCAATTTATTAATGTATTTTTCTTTTCTTTTCTTTTCTTTTTTTTTTGAGACAGGGTCTTTCTCTGTCATCCAGGCTGGAGAGCAGTGGTGCTATCATGGCTCACTGCAGCCTCAGGCTCCTGCGCTCAAGCGATCCTCTCACCTCAGCTTCCTGAGTAGCTGAGACTACAGGTGCATGGCACCATGCCCAGCTAATTAAAAAAAAAAAAATTTGTAGAGACAAAGTCCCACCTTGTTGCCCAGGCGGGTCTCAAACAACTGGGCTCAAGTGATCCTCCTGCCCCAGCCTTCCAAAGTGCTGAGATTACAGGCGTGAGCCACCACACCTAACCCAATTTCTTAAAATAAATTTTTCTCTCTCTCTAGATTAAAAAAAGAAAAAGATTGCTAACCAATACTGCCAGCTGAAGCAAGGTGAAACAATATATATTTAGTGATGTCAGATTGTTTTACAATGTAGTCATCACAAGCAACTCAACAAAGACTGGACACATCGAGAGGAGAGGCAAAAAAAAAAAAAAAAAAAAAGGATGATTGGACTGACCTAGGTATGGATATGCATAGGAGAGGTTAGGGAAATAAGAAGACACAGGGTTTGAGTGCTAATGGGAGTATTCATACTTGGCAGAGAAGTATGTGATATTTAAAGTGGCTGAAAAGGTTGGTTAATGGACATAAAAGTACATCTAGACATGAGGAATAAATTCTACTGGTCTATAGTACCATAAGCTGACTGGAATTAATGACATTTTATTGTTTATTTTCAAATAGCAAGAAAGAGCAGATGTGGAATGTTTCCAACACAAAGAAATAATAAATGTTTGAAGTAACTGATATGCTAATTACACAGATTTTATCGTCATACATTGTATACATGTATAGAAATATCACACTATACCCCATAAATATGTACAATTGTTATGTATCAATTGAAAGTAATAGTAAAGGCAAAAATAATGAAATGCTGAGAAAAAGTGGTTAATAAGGTAGAACAAGGAAAGGCAAGGATTAGTATTCTCAGTGAGGATAACGGTTGTTTAGAGGGAGAGGTAGAAAACTTGAGAAAAGTTATGGTTTAAAATTTTACATTTGGAGTAGTCTTTTGAATCAGTTAAATCTTGTTTCATATTTTTTAAAGTTTTATTTTTAATTGACATACTAATTTTACATATTCATGGGATACAAAGTGATGTTTTGATGCAGGTATACATTGTGTAACCAACAAAATATAGTATGTAGCATATGCATCACTATGGACTTTTTTAATTTTAATTTTTAATTTTCTTGGAAACATACTAGGTGTATATATTTATGGAGTACATGAGATGTTTTGATACAGTCATGCAAAGCATAATAATCACATCATGGTAAATGGGGTATCCATCCCCTCAAGCATTTATCCTTTGTGTTACAAATATTCCCATTATACTATTTTAGTTGTTTGAAAATGTACAATTAAATTATTATTGACTATAGACCCTCTGTTTTGCAATCAAATATTAGATCTTATTCTTTCTAATGAATTTTTGTACCCATTAACCATATTCACTTTCCTCTAACCCCCCACTACCCTCCCCAGGCTCTACTAAATATTGTTCTACTCTCTATCTTCATGAGTTCAATTATTTTAACTTTTAGGTCCCACAAATAAGTGATAACATGCAACGTTTGTCTTACTGTGCCTGGCTTATTTCATTTATTTCACTTAATAATGACCTTCAGGGAACATCACACTTCGGGGACTGTTGTGGGGTGGGGGGAGGGGGGAGGGATAGCATTGGGAGATATACCTAATGCTAGATGATGAGTTGGTGGGTGCAGCGCACCAGCATGGCACATGTATACATATGTAACTTACCTGCACGTTGCGCACATGTACCATAGAGCCTAAAGTATAATAATAATAATAATAATAATAAAAGAAAAAAAAAAAGAATAATGACCTTCAGTTCCATATATATTGTTGCAAATGACAAGATGTCACTCTTTTTTATGGCTGAATAGTACTCCATTGTGTATAAGTACCACATTTTCTTTATTCATTCATCTGTTAATAGACACTTACATTGCCTCCAAATCTTGGCTGTTGGGAATAGTGCTGCAATAAACATGGGAGTGCAGGTATGTCTTTGATACACTAATTTCCTTTCTTTTGGGTATATACCCAGCAGTAGGATTGCTGCATCATAAGGTAGCTCTATTTTTAGTTTTTTGAGGAACCTCCGAACTGTTCTCTCAGTGGCTATACTAATTTACATTCCCACCAACAGTGAACAAGGGCTCCCTTTTATCCACATCCTCACCAGCATTTGTTATTGTTTGTCTTTAGAATAAAAGCCATTTTACCTGGGAGGAGATGAAAATTTGGTGTTCCTGTGAGGGGGCTGATTGGTGGACGCTTCTATTCATCCATCTTACTCCACCCCCTCTGCTACAAACATTTATCATTTTTGTGTGGTGAGAACATTCATAATCCTCCCTTCTGGCTATTTTGAAATATAAAATACAATATTGTATACTGCAGTAACCCTACTGCACAATAGAACACCAAAACTTATTCCTCCTCTTTAACTATAATTTTGTACCTGTTCACCAATCTTTCCCTATTCCCCTTCTCCCTCCACTACCCAGTCTACAATAGTCACTTTTCTATTCTCTGATTATTGAGATCAACTTTCTTAGATTCCACATATGAGTGGGATCATGCAGTATTTGTCTTTTTGTGCCTGGCTTATTTCACTTAACATAATGTCTTTAAAGTCCATCCATGTTGCCATGAACGACAATATTTCATTTTTTTATGACTGAGTAGTATTCCATTGTGTGTGTATGTGACATTTTCTTTATTCATTCATTTGTTGATGGACACATAGGTTGATTCCATATTTTGACTATTATAAATAGTGCTGCAAGAAACATGGGAGTGCAGATAGCTCTTTTGTTTTGTTTTGAGACAAGGTCTCATTTTGTCACACAGGCTGGAGTGCAGACGTGCAAACATGGCTCACTGCAGCCTTGACATCCCAGCCCAAGCAATCCCCCCACCTTAGCCCCACAAGTAGCCAGCATTACAGTTGCACACCGCCAAGTCTGGCTATGTTTTTTGTAGAGGTGGGGTTTCACCATGTTGCCCAGTCTGGTTTCAAACTCCTGAACTCAGGTGATCCACCTGCCTCAGCCTCCCAAAGTGCTGGGATTACAGTTGTGAGCCACCAAACTTGGCTGCGGACATCTCTTTGACATACTGATTTCATTTCCTTTGCACATATGCATATATGATTGTTGGATCAAATGGTAGTTCTCTTTTTAATATTTTGAGGAAACCCTATACAGATTTCCCTGATAACTAAACTAATTTACATACCCACCAACAGTGTATTAAGTGTTCTCTTTTCTCTACACATTAACTAGCATTTGTTATCTTTTGTCATTTTGATAATAACCATTCTAATTGAGGTGAGGTGATAACTCACTGTGGGTTTGATTGGCATTTTCCTGATGGTTAGTGATATTGAGCATTTTTTCATATATCTGTTGCCCCTTTGCATGTTTTCTTTTAAGAAATGTCTTTTGCCCATTTTTAAATCAAATTTATTTTTGCTATTAAGTTGTTTGAGTTTCTTATATATTCTGGTATTAACCACTTGTTAGACACATAATTTGCAAATGTTTTCTCTCATTCTGCATATTGTTTCTTCACTCTGTTGACTTTTTCCATTGCTGTATAGAAGCTTTTTAACTTGATGTAATTTAATTTGCCTATTTTTGCTTTTGTCACCTTTTTGAGGTCTTATCCAAAATATTATTGCTCAGTCCAATGTCAAGAAACATTTCCCCGATTTTTTCCTTTAGCAGATATATAGTTTCAGTTTTTAGTCCATTTTGAGTTAATTTTTGTATATAGTGAGAAACAAAGATCTAATTTCATTCTTCTGAATGTGAATATCCAGTATTCTCCAGCATCATTTATTGAAGAGACTATTCTTTCCCCAGTGTATGTTCTTGGTGCCTTTGTGAAGTATCTGTTGGCTGTAAATGTGTGGATTTATTTATTTGTTCTCTATTTTGTTCTGTTGGTCTATATGTCTATTTTTATGCTAGTCCTATGTGATTTTGGTAACTATACCTCTTGTAGTATATTTTGAAATCAGGTAGTGTGACGCCTGAAGCTCAGTTCTTTTTGCTCAAGATTGCTTTGGCTATGAATTCCAGAATAGGTGTTTCTATTTCTGTGAAGAATGTCATTAGTATTTTGATAGATATTATATTGAATCTATGGATTGCTTTGGGTAATATGGTCATTTTAACAATGTTAATTATTCTAATCCATGAACATTGAATATCTTTCCATTTGTGTCCTCTTTAATTCCTTTCATCATTGTTGTATAAATTTTACTATAGAGTTATTTGGCTAAGCTTACGCCTATGTATCTTATTTTGTAGTTACTTTAAATGTGATTGTTTTCCTGATCTCTTTTTCAGATAGTTTACTATTCACATATAGAAATGCTGTAAGTTTTTGCATGTTAATTTTGTATCGTGTAACTTTACTAAATTTATTTATTAGTTCTAACAGTTTTTTTTTATTATTTCGCTTTAACTTCTGGGATACATGTACAGAATGTGCAGGTTTGTTACACAGGTATACATGTGCCATGGTGGTTTGCTGCACCTGTCAACCCATCATCTAGGTTTTAAGCCCCACATGCATTAGGTATTTGTCTTAATGCTCTCCCTCCCCTTGACCCCCATCCCCCGACAGGCCCTGGTGTGTGTTGTTCCCCTCCCTCTGTCCATGTGTTCTCATTATTCAACTCCCAGTTATGAGTGAGAACATGTGGTGTTTGGTTTTCTGTACCTGTGTTAGTTTGCTGAGAATGATGGCTTCCAGATTCATCCATGTCCAACCATTGTGGAAGATAGTGTGGTGATTTCTCAAGGATCTAGAACCAGAAATATCATTTGACCTAACAGATTTTTTTGGGGGGAGTCTTTAGGATTTTCTATATATAAGATTATGTCATCTGCAAACAGGGAATATTTGACTTCTTCCTTTCCAATTCGGACAGCCTTTATTTCTTTCTCTTGCCTAATTGCTCTGGCTAGAACTTCTAGTATCATGCTGAGTAAACCTTTTGTAAGTGGGCATCCTTGTCTTGTTTCACATCCTTGAAGAAACGTTTTCAAATTTCCCCATTCTGTATGATATTGGAAGTGGATTTGTCATATATGGCCTTTATTGTGTTAATGTACATTCTTTCTATACTTAGTTTGTTGAAAGTTTTTATTATAAAGAGATGTTGAGTTTTATCAATTTTTTTCTGTATCTTTTGAAAGAATCATATGGGTTTTTTCTTTGATTCTATTTATGTGATATATCATGTTTATTGATTTGCATGTGTTGAGCTATCCTTGTATCCCTGGGATGAATCCCATTTGGCCATGGTGAATGATCTTTTTAATGTGCTGTTGAATTAGGATTGCTGGTATTTTGTTGAAGATTTTTACAACTATGTTTGTCAGGAATATTGGCCTGTAGTTTTATTTTTTGTTGTTGTTTTGTCATTGTCTGGCTTTTGTATCAGGCTAATGCTGGCCTCATACAATGAGTTTGGAAGAAGAATTTCCTCCTCTACAATTTCTTGGAACTTTGAAAAAATTCGTATTAGTTATTTAAATGTTTGGTAGAATGCAACAGTGAAGCCATCAGGTCCAGGGCTTTTCTTTGATTAAAGACTTTTTATTACTGATTCAATCTTGTCACTTGTTATTGATCTGTTTACGTTTTATATTTCTTCATAGTTAAAACTTAAATGGTTGTATATGTCCAGAAATTTATCTATGTCTTCTAGGTTGTTGATAGTTGTTCGTAACTTGGTTCACATCTTTAGTTTGTTCATCTTCATGTCTATGTTACTTTTGGGTAAATTTATTTGACCTCTCCAGTCTCAGTTTTCTCATCTATAAAATGGTGCTAACAGTGGTGTTTACTCTGAGTTGTTGGAAAGACTATATGAATTATATAAATTGCTTATCACCATGCCTCATGCATAGTATTACTTTTGAACTATTATAATTGTATAAAGATTATTATAAGTTTTATTAGGAAAGCCAAATACAAGGGTGTCACATTTAAATTGGGTTGCTGGAATGTAGTAGAAGTGGTGGACTGCAAGGCTGAGGGAAGTGTTGAGTAAGTCATCTACATCATGTTTAAATTGTCTCATTTAGCCCAAAATAAAAAAAGCACTTCTAGAATCAACTATTGATACCAAAATGTATAAGTGATCATTATACTAATGTAGCTATAATTGTTAAGCTATCATATTGTATCAAACAGGAGAGTTTATTAAATGAGAGAAAAAACATTACTAGGTCATATATTTTATTTTTCCCTTTGAACTAAGAATAAACACTTTTCCATTTTTCCTCAAACATATTTACTCACATATGTAAAATTATCATATTATAATTCTATGAATATGGGCTGAAAATTAAAATCATCTGAAATTTACCTATTTATCTGGACTCACATACATTCTTTGTAGAACCAGTGTGTAGGCACTTAAAAACCACATACTTATATTTGTTGGAAATTTGGTCTTATTTATCAGAGTAATAACGCTTTTTATTTATTTATTTTAGAGACAGTGCCTCTTTATTGCCCAGGCTAGAGTGCAATGGCATGATCATAGCTCATTGCAGTCTTGAACTCCTGGGATCAAGGGATCCTCTTATCTCAGCCTCCCAAGAAGCTAGGTCTACAGGTACCTACCATCATGCCAGGCTAATTTCTTAATTTTTGTAGAGATGGGCATCTCCCTATATTGCCCAGGCTGGTCTCAAACTCCTGGCCTCAAGCAATCCTCTTGCATCAGTCTCCCAAAGTGCTGGGATTACAGATGTGAGCCACTGCACTTGGCTCATAATGATAATAATTTACTACTGCTACTTCCCTTGATTTAATAAATAGTCCATGTTTTGTGTGAAAAGCTGATATAGGTACTCAAATGAACATCTGCTCTATTTTATGCCTAAAACAGGTAGTCATGGCAACAACAAATGTAGAATTAGTATAAAAGCTCAAAAGATGCACTCCAAACATGCATTTCCTCATTGCACATATCTACATACACAACACAATGACAAACCATCAACTGACAAGTAAAAATTCTGTTTAGCCAATTATTTGTCATCATATAGACCATCAGACACAGATTGGAATGAGCAATTTCATTTTTCTCAATTCGTAAGCTTCATTTACAACTGAATGCTCCACTATTATACATTATTACTGTAAATAAGTAACTTATGAGAAGATTTTTTTTGGCCTTTTTAATAAAACAAAAAGAATGATCTCATTTAGTATTTGCAGGCTGTGGGTTATAAACAGACCAAGCATTTGTCTTCTTATTTTTTAAATATTTCCATAGCATTTTTATTGCCATTGTAAACAGTGTTTGTTTTTTGTTTGTTTGTTTTTCCATAACTTATTGGGGTACAGGTGGTATTTGGTTACATGAGTAAGTTCTTTAGTGGTGATTTGTGAGATTTTGGTGCACGCATCACCCGAGCAGTATACATTGCACCCTATTTGTAGTCTTTTATCCCTTGCCCCCGACTCATCCCCCCAAGTCCCCAAAGTCCATTGTATAATTCTTGCACGTTTGAATCCTCATAGCTTACTTAGCTCACACATATCAGTGAGAACGTACAATGTTTGGTTTACCATTCCTGAGTTATTTCACTTGGAATAATAGTCTCCAATCTCATCCAGGTCACTGTAAATGCTATTAAGTCATTTTTATGGCTGAATAGTATTCCACTCTCTCTATATATACATATATATGTGTATATATATACACACACATATATATACGTATATGTATGTATATATACATATACGTATATATATATATACACCACAGGCTTTTTATCTTCTTGTTGATTGATGGGCGTTCGGGTTGGTTCCACGATTTTGCAATTGTGAATTGTGCTGCTATAAACATGCATGTGCAAGTTACCTTTTTCAAATAATGACTTCTTTTCCTCTGAGTAGACACCCAGTAGTAGGATTGCTGGATCAAATGGTAGTTCTACTTTTAGTTCTTTAAGGAATCTCCACACTGTTTTCCATAGTGGCTTTGCTAGTTTAAATTCCCAACAGCAATGGAAAAGTGGTCCCTGTTCCCCGCATCCATGCCAACATCTACTGTTTTTTGATTTTTTGATTATGGTCATTCTTGCAGGAGTAAAGTGGTATCACATTGTGGTTTTGATTTGCATTTCCCTGATCATTACTGATGTTGAGCATTTTTTCAAATGTTTGTTTGCCATTTGTATACCTTCATTTGACAATTGTCTACTAATATCCTTAGCCCACTTTTTGATGAGATTGTTTGTTTTTTTCTTACTGATGTGTTTCAGTTCGTTGTAAATTCTGGATATTAGTCCTTTGTCAGATATATAGATTGTGAAGATTTTCTCCCAGTCTGTGGGTTGTCTCTTTACTCTGCTGACTGTTCCTTTTGCTGTGCAAGAGCTCTTTAGTTTAATTAGGTCCCAATATTTATCTTTGTTTTTATTGCATTTGCTTTTGGGTTCTTGGTCATGAAATCCTTGCCTAAGCCAATGTCTATAAGGGTTTTTTCCAATGTTGTCTTCTAGAATTTTTAGAGTTTCAGGTCTTAGGTTTACGTCCTTAATCCATCTTGAATTGATTTTTGTATAAGGTGAGAGATGAGGATCCAGTTTCATTCTTATCCATGTGGCTAGCCAATTATTCCAGCAACATTTTTTGAATAGGGTGTCCTTTCCCCACTTTATGTTTTTGTTTGCTTTGTGGAAATTCGGTTGGCTGTAAGTATTTGAGTTTACTTCTGGGTTCTGTTCCATTGTTCTATGTGACTATTTTTATACCAGTACTATGCTGTTTTTGTGACTATGGCCTTAGAGTATAGTTTGAAATCAGATAGTGTGATGCCTCCAGATTTGTTCTTTTTGCTTAGTCTTACTTTGGCTATGTGGACTCTTTTTTAGTTTCATATGAATTTTAGAATTGCTTTTGTCTAATTCTGTGAAGAATGATGGTGGTATTTTGATGGAGATTGCATTGAATTTGTAGATTGCTTTTGACAGTATGGTCATTTTCACAATATTGATTCTACCCATCCATGAGCATGGAATGTGTTTCCATTTGTTTGCATCATCTGTGATTTCTTTTAGCAGTGTTTTATAGTTTTCCTCGTAAAGGTCTTTCAACTCCTTTGTTAGGTATATTCCTAAGTATTTTATTTTATTTATTTTTTTTTTGCAGCTATTGTAAAACGGATTGAGTTCTTTATTTGATTCTCTACTTGGTCACTGTTGGTGTATAGAAGAGTCACTGATTTATGTACATTAATCTTGGATCTGGAAACTATGGTGAATTCCTCTATCAGTTCTAGGAGCTTTCTGGAGGAGTCCTTACGGTTTTCAAGGGAAACGATCATATCATCAGCACACAGTGACAGTTTGACTTCTTCTTTACCAATTTGGATGCCCTTCATTTTTTTCTCTTGTCTGATTGCTCTTGCTAGGACTTCCATTACTATGTTGAAGAGGAGTGCTGAGAGTGGGCATCCTGTCTTGTTCCAGTTCTCAGAGGGAATGCTTTCAACTTTTCCTCATTCAGTATTATGTTGGCTGAGTTTGTCACAGATGGCTTTTATTACATTGAGGTATGTCCCTTGTATGCCGATTTTGCTGAAGGTTTTGATCATAAAGGGATGCTCCATTTTGTTGAATGCTTTTTCAACACCTATTGACATTATCATGTGATTTTTGTTTTTAATTATGTTTATGTGGTGTATCACATTTATTGACTTGTACATGTTAAACCATCCCTGCATCCCTGGTAGGAAACCCACTTGATCATGGTAGATTATCTTTTTGATATGTTGTTGGATTCAGTTAGATAGTATTTGGTTAAGGATTTTAGCATCTACATTCATCAAGGATATCAGTCTACAGTTTTCTTTTTTGGTTATGTATTTTCCTGGTTTTGGTGATGCTGGCTTCATAGAATGAGTTAGGAAGTGTTCCTTCTTTCTTTGTCTTGTGGAATAGTGTCAAAAGGATCGCTTCCAATTCTTCTTTGAATGTCTGGTAGAATGCTGCTGTGAATCCGTCTGGTCCTGGATTTTTTTTTGTTGGTAATTTTTCAATTACCGTTTCCATCTCACTGCTTGTTATTGGACTGTTCAGGGTATGTAATTATTCCTGATACAAGCTAGGAGGCTTGTATTTTTCCAGGAATTTATCCATTTCTTCTAGGTTTTCTAGTTTATGTGCATAAAGGTGTTCATAGTAGCCTTGAATGATATTTTGTATTTCAGTGGTGTCAGTTGTAATACGTCCTGTTTTGTTTCTTAGTGAAGTTATTTGGATTTTTTGTCTTCTTTTCTTGGTTAATTTTGCCAGTGGTCTATAAATTTTATTTATCTTTTCAAAGAGCCAGCTTTTTGTTTTATCATTTATGTTTTTTTTTTGTTTGTTTGTTTCAATTTCATTTAGTTCTGCTCTGATCTTTGTTATTTCCTTTCTTCTGCTGGGTTTGGGTTTGGTTTGTTCTTCTTTCTCTGGTTCCTTGAGGTGTGACCTTAGATTGTTTGTTTGTGCTCTTTCAGACTTTTTGATGTAGTCATTTAGGGCTATGAACTTTCCTCTTAGCACCACCTTTGCTGTATCCCAGAGGTTTTGAGAGGTTGTGTCATTATTGTCATTTAGTTCAAACAATTTTTTAATTTCCATCTTGATTTTGTTTTGGACCCAATGCTCATTCAAGAGCATGTTACTTAATTTCTGTGTATTTGCATGGTTTTAAAGGTTCCTTTTGGAGTTTATTTCACTTTTATTCCACTGTGGTCTGAGAGAGTGCTTGATATAATTTCAATTTTCTTAAATTTATTGAGGCTTGTTTTATGGCCTGTCCTATGGCCTATCTTGGAGAAAGTTCCATGTTCTGTTGAATAGAATGTGTATTCTGTGGTTGTTGGATGAAATATTCTGTACATATCTGTTAAGTCCCCTTGTTACAAGGTATAGTTTAAATCCATTGTTTCTTTGTTTTCTTTCTGTCTTGATGACCTGTCAAGTGCTGTCAGTGGAGTATTGAAGTCTCCCACTATTATTGTGTTGCTGTCTATCTCATTTCTTAGGTCTGTTACTAATTAATTTATAAATTTGGGAGCTCAAGTGTTAGGTCCATATGTGTTTAGGATTGTGATATTTTCCTGTTGGACAAAGCCTTTTATGATTATACAATGTCCCTTTTTTTCTCTTTTAACCTCTGTTGCTTTACAGTTTTTTTGTCTAAGAATAGCTACCCCTGCTCACTTTTGCTTTCCATTTGCATGAAATGCCTTTTTACAACCCTTTACTTTAAGTTTATGTGAGTGCTTATGTGTTAGGTGAGTCTCCTGAAGGCAGCAGATGGTTGGTGAGTTCTTATCCATTCTGTGGTTCTGTATCTTTTAAGTGGAACATTTAGGTCATTTACATTCAATGTTAGTATTGAAATATGAGGTACTCTTGCATTCATCATGCTGTTTGTTGCCTGTGTACTTTCATTTTGTTTTTTTGTTTTTGTTTTTTAACTTGTACTTTTGTTTTATAGGTCCTGTGTGATATATGCATTAAAAAGGTTCTATTTTGATGTGTTTCCAGGATTTCACTCAAGATTTAGAGCTCCTTCTAGCAGTTCTTGTAGTGGTGGCTTGGTAATGGCAAATTCTCTCAGCATTTCTTTGTCTTAAAAAGACTGTATCTTTCCTTCATATCTGATGCTTAGTTTCACTGGATACAAAATTCTTGGCTAATAATTGTGTTGTTTGATGAGGCTGAAGATAGGGTCCCAATCCCCTCTACCTTGTTTGATTTCTGCTGAGAAATCTACTGTTAATCTGATAGGTCTTCCTTTATCGGTTACCTGGTGCTACTTTCTCATAGCTTTTAAGATTCTTTCCTTCACCTTAACTTTGGATAACCTGATGACAACATGCCTAGGTGAAGATCTTTTTGCGATGAATTTCCCAGGTGTTCTTTGTGCTTCTTGTATTTGGATGTCTAGGTCTCTAGCAAGGCTGGAGAAGTTTTCCTCAACTATTCCCCCAAATATGTTTTCCAAGCTTTTAGAATTCTCTTCTTCCTCAGGAATACCAACTATTCTTAGGTTTCGGTAATCCCATACTTCTTGGAGGATTTGTTCATATTTTCTTTTTTTTTCTTTGTCTTTGTTTGATTGGGCTAATTTGAAGACCTTGTCTTCAAGCTCTGAATTTCTTTCTTCTACTTGTTCAGTTCTATTGCTGAGACTTTCCAGATAATTTCACATTTCTAAAAGTGTGTCCAATGTTTCCTGAATTTTTTATTGTTTTTTCTTTAAGCTATCTGTTTTCCTGACTATTTCTCCCTTCACTTCTTGTATCATTATTTAGATTTCCTTGCATTGGGCTTCAGCTTTCCCTGGTGCCTCCCTGATTAGCTTAATAACTAACCTCCTGACTTTTTTTTTTTTTTTTTTTTTTAAGGTAAATCAGGGATTTCTTCTTGGTTTGGATCCACTGCTGGTGCACTACTTGATTTTTGCGGAGTGTTGAAGAGCTTCGTTTTGTCATATTATTAGTGTTGGTTTTCTGGCTCCTTCTCATTTGAATAGGCTCTGTCAGAGCGAAGGTCTAGGGCTGAATGCTGTTGTTCTGATTCTTTTGTCCCTCAGGGTGTTCCCTTGATGTAGTACTCTCCCCCTTTTCCTATGGATGTGGCTTCCTGTGAGCTGAACTGCTCGCCACCCAGCGAGTCTACCTGGTACTGGGGGCTGCCTGCATAGAGTCCTGTGATGTGAACCATCTATGGGTCTGTCAGCCTTTCTGGTGGAGGTGGCAGAGGGCTACAATGGACTCCATGAGGTTCCTTAGCTTTGGCGGTTTAATGCTCTATTTTGTGCTGGTTGGCCTCCTGCCAGGAGATGGCCCTTTCCAGAAAGCATCAGCTGTAGTGTGGAGAGGGACTGGTGGTGGGTGGGGCCCTAGAACGCCCAAGATTTTATGCCCATTGTTTTCTGCTACCAAGTTGGATAGGGAAGGACCATCAGGTGGGGGCGGGACTAGTTGTGTCTAAGCTCAGACTCTCTTTGGGTGGGTCTTGCTGTGGCTGGTGTGGGGGATGGAGGTGAGATTCCCAGGTCACTGGAGTTGTGTACCTATGAGGATTATGCCTGCCTCTGCTATGTCATGCAGGTTGTCAGAGGGAAGTGGGGGAAACACAGCAGTCAAGGCCTCACCCAGCTCCCATACAAACCGAAAGGCTGGTCTCACTCCCACCGTGCCCCCTGCAACAACCCTGAGTCTGTTTCCAGGCAGAGAGTGAGACAGGCTTGAAAATTTCCTGGAGGTTATCTGCCTCCCAGCTGCAAAAGAAAAGGACTTTGGTTCTTCCCCTGCCTGTGAAGTCGGCACACCTGATTCATGCCCTTCCCCCAAGTTCTGGCCAGGCTTCTTGCCCCATTTAAATTGTTACAAAGTTCAGCTAGAGAATTACTTCTGCCTGCGGAGTTTTACCCCCTGCTCCTCTGGCCACCCTCTAGATGGATCCCTGTGGTGCCAGGCAGGAATGGGCTGCTTGGAAACCCAGTGAGATTCCAGGGCCTTTCTGCTGCATCCTTTACCCCTGTATTTCTCTCAGCTCTATAACTTGACTCAACTTCAGATAAAGTCAGAAACTGCTCCTGCAAACAGACCGTCAGCTTCTTCATTGGGGGTGTGTGTTCAGGAGAGGACGGTCTCCTTTTCCCACTTCCTCAGCTAGGGCACTCAAAGTATTTGGAGTGTCCCCTGGGTCCTACAGGAGGAGTCTGCTTCTTTCAGAGGGTCTGTGGGTCCTCTCAGGATTGCTGGTTTGTTCTTGCAGTCAATCTGGAGCTAAAATTCACAATGCAAGCCCCCGCATGCTGCTCTGTCAGGAGCTGCAATCTAGTCCTGCCTCCCATCCGCCAAGATCTTCTTCATCTCCAAACATTTGTCTTCCAGTTACTGGATCCATATACTATTACACAGACTGTTACCGAAAAATTGAAAAGTAGAAAAGGATTCTCACCTTTTTATCTTTATACCTTTGCTCATGATGTGTCAAATTCATAAAAACCCCCCTCTCATTTTTCAGATTGAACACTATGTATCCTTCAACTTCCAGGGTCAATGAAATCATCACAAAGATCTCCTGACCAATAGGTATGCATTCCTCTTCCTCTGTAGTTCCATGTGTGTGCTTTGATGTCTCTTATACTTTCTAATTAAAGTACTGTGATATTTTGTAGAGATGCCTTATTCTTCCTACTAGATTTTAAACATTTTTGATAAATAAAACATACAAAGAGACTTCAAAAAGTTCATTAAAATTTGAATTATAAGATAAAAATAAAATAACTTTATTTCTGAGCATAAGCTCCATTAAGTTCAAGACACTCTTGTGATGATACCAGGCATTTAAGTTCATCCCTAAAGACATAAAAAAATTCAAAAGATCAACAAATCCAGGAGTTGGATTTTTGAAAAAATAATAAAATAGGCAAGTAGCTAGACTAATAAAGAAGAAAAGAGAAATGATCCAAATAAAAACACTTAGAAATAACAAAAGAAATATTACCACTGATCCCATAGAAATACAATCATCAGAGAATATTATGAATACCTCTATGTACACAAACTAGAAAATCTAGAAGAAATGGATAAATCCTGGGACACATACAGCCTCCCAATGCTGAACCATGAAGAAATTGAATCCCTGAAAAGACTAATAATGAGCTCCAAAATTGGGCCAGCAATAAATAGACTACCAACCAAAATAAGCCCAGGACCAGTCAGATTCACACATGAATTCTACCTGATGTACAAAGAAGAGCTGATACTGTTCCCACTGAAACTATTCCAAAAAGATTGAGGAGGAGGGAATCCACCCCAACTCGTTCTATGTGGCCAGCATCATCCTAATACAAAAAACTACCAGAGACAAAACAAATAAAGAAAACTTTAGGCCAATATCCTTGATGAACATTGATGCAAAAGACCTAAAGAAAATACTAGCAAAATAAATTGAGCAGCATGTTAAAAAGCTAATCCACTGTGATCAAGAAGGCTTTATCCCTGGGATGCAAGGTTAGTTGAACATATGCAAATTCATAAATGTGATTCATCGCATTAACAGAACTAAAAACAAAAACCATGTAATTATCTTAATGGATGCAGAAATGGCATTCAATAAATGCCCTCCATGTTAAAAACTCTAAATAAACTAGGTATTGAAGGAACATACCTTGAAATAATAAGAGCCATCTATGACAAACCCAGAGCCAACATCGTATTAAATAGGCAAAAAGCTGGAAGCATTCCCCTTGAAAACTGGCATAAGACAAGGATGCCTCTCTCACCACTCCTATTCAATATAGTATTGGAAATCCTGGCCAGAGCAATCAGGCAAGAGAAAGAAATAAATCACATCCAAATAGGAAGACAGGAAGTCAATCTATCTTTGTTTACAGAAGACATAATTCTATAGCTAGAAAACTCCATAGTTTAGTTCCAAAAGCTTCTTCAGCTGATAAACAACTTCAGTAAAGTGTCAAGATACAAAATTAACATGCAAAAATCACTAACAACCTTATATGCCAACAATAGTCAAGTTGAGAGCCAAACCAGGAATGCAGTCCCACTCACAATTGCCACACACACACACACACACAAACCCCTAGAAATATAGCTAATCAGGGAGGTGAAAAATCTCTACAATGAGAATTACAAAACACTGCTCAAAGAAATCAGAGATGACAGAAACAAATGAAAGAACATTTCATGTTCATGGATAGGAAAAATCAATATCATTCAAATGGCCACACTGACTAAAGCAATTTATAGATTCAATACTATTCCTATCAAACTACTAAAAACATTCTTCACAGAACTAGAAAGAAAAACTATTTTAAAAATCAAATGGAACCAGAAAACAGCCAGAATAGCCAAGGCAATCCTAAGCAAAAGGAACAAGGCTGAAGGCATTATTCTACCTGACTATACCACAAGGCTACAGTAATCAAAACAGCATGGTACTGGTACAAAACCAGACACATGTGCCAATGGTACAAAATAGAGAACCCAGAAATAAGGTCACACAGCTACAACCATCTGATCTTCAACAAAGCTGACAAAAACACACAATGGGGAAAGAACTCCCTATTCAATAAATGGTGCTGGGATAATTGGCTAGCCATATACAGAAAATTGAAGGTATACCTCTTTCTTAGAAAATACACAAAAATCAACTAAAGATGGATTAAAGACTTAAATGTAAAACCCAAAACCATAAAAACCCTAGAAGACAGCCTAGTAAATACCATTCTAGACATAGAAATGAGCAAAGATTTTATGACAAAGACACCAAACGGAATCACAACAAAAGTAAAAACTAACAAATGGGATCTAATTAAAGAGCTTCTGTGCCACAAAAGAATCTATCAACAGAGTAAGCAGACAATCTACAGAATGGGAGAAAATATTTGTGAACTATGCATCTGAAAAATGTCTAATATCTAGTATCTATAAGGAGCTTACACAAATTTACAAGAAAATAACAAACCACTCCATGAGAAAGTGGGCAAAGGACATGAACAGACACTTTCTGAAAGAAGACATATGTGTAGCAAAGAAGCATATGACAAAAAACACACCACTGAGCATTAGATAAATGCAAATCCAAACCACCATGAGATACCCTCTCTTACCTATCAGAATGGCTACTACCAAAAAATCCAAAAATAACAGATGCTAGTGAGGCTGTGGAGAAAAGGGAACACTTATACACTGTTGGTGGGAGTGTAAATCAGTTCAACCATTGTGGAAAGCAGTGTGACAGTTCCTCAAAGAGCTAAAAACACAATGACCATTTGATCAGGCAAGCCCTTTACTGAATATAAACCCAAAGGAATATAAGTCATTCTTCCATAAAGGCACATGTACATGTATGTTCATTGCAGCACTATTCCTAATAGCAAAGACCTGGAATCAAGCTAAATGCCCATCAATGATAGACTGGAAAAAGAAAATGTGGTACATATGCACCATGGGGAATACTATGCAGTCATAAAAAGGAACAAAATCACGTCCTTTGCAGGAACATGGATGAAGGTGCAGGCCATTATCCTTAGCAAACTAATGTGGGAACAGAAAACAAAATACCACATGTTCTCACTTATAAGTTGAGCTAAATGATGAGAACACATGGACACATAAAGGGAAACAACAGACACTAGCACCTACTGGAAAGTGGAGAGTGAGAGAAAAGAGAGGATTAGGAAAATAACTAATGGGTGTTAGGCTTAATACCTGGGTGACATAATAAACTGTACAACAAACCTCGTGACACGAGTTTACCTATATAACAAACCTGCACATGTACCCTTGAACTTAAAAGTTAAAAACAAAAAAATAACTGAGGATCCTGGGAGTTTAACTGTGTCAATGCAGTGTTTCTTCTCCATTATTAACTGAAGAAAAATTGGTGCTTTTAAAGATTTTTTAAGATTAGAAAACAAAAATAAGTAAGAAATAGACAATCAGAAATTTGAGGTGGATACCTAACGATTTCCCACCAAAACTTTCATAAAATTGCTTTTGTTTGATGAGATAAATGAGCAGGAACATTTACATGGTGGAGAATGACTCTCTGGTGAAGCTTTCCTGGGCATTTTTCTTCTAAAACTTTGGCTAACTTTCTCAAAACACTCTCATAATAAACAGATGTTATTGTTCTTTGGCCCTCCAGAAAGTCGACTAGCAATATCCCTTGAGCATCCCAAAAACTGTTGCTGTGACATTTGCATTTCACAGGTCCACTTTAGCCTTGACTGCATCACTTCCGCCTCTTCATAGTCATTGCTTTGATTGTGCTTTGTCTTTAAGATCATGCTGGTAAAGCCCTGTTTCATCTCCTGTTACAATTCTGTAAAGAAATGCTTCAGGATCTTGATCCCACTTGTTACCATTTCCTTTGAAATTTCTGAAGAAATAAGAATTTATTTTTGTTGTTTTAAAAATATTTTCTAGCTTAGTAGTGTATACTTCAACTTTATCTCAGATGTAGTTTGTCTGATATAAGTATAGCAACTCCCGCCCTTTTTTTCGTTTCCATTTGCTTGGAATATCTTTTTCCATCCCTTTATTTTCAGTGCATGTGTGTCTTTACCTGAAGTGTGTTTCTTGAAGGCAACTGATTAATGGGTCTTGTTTTTTAACCCATTCAGCTACTCCATATCTTCAGATTGGGGATTTTAGTCTATTTACATTCAGTGTTATTACTGATAAGTAAGGACTTACTCCTGCCATTTTATTTGTTTTCTGGGTGTTTTGTGGTGTTCTCTTCTCTTTCTTGCCTTCCTATCTTCCTTTAGTGAAAGTAATTTTCTCTGGTAATATAATTTAGTTTCTTGCTTTTTATTTTTTGTGTGTCCATTGTGTTTTTGGTTTGAGGTTACTGTGAAGCTTGCAAATACAATCTTACAACCCTGTATTTTGACCTGATAAGAACTTAACATTGTTTGTATAAACAAACAAAAATAAGACAAATAAAAATTCTGAGACTTAACTTCGTCCTCCCACTTTTAAACCTTTTGTTGTTTCCATTTATATTTTATTGTATTGTCTATGTCTTGCAAACTTGTTGCAGTTGTTCTTTTTTATTGGTGCATCACTTACTCTTTCCAGTTAAGATAAGAGTAGTTGGCTAGGCGCGGTGGCTCATGCCTGTAATCCCAGCACTTTGGGAGGCCGAGGCGGGCGGATCACGAGGTCAGGAGATCGAGACCATCCTGGCTAACATGGTGAAACCCCATCTCTACTAAAAAAAAAAAACAAAAAATTAGCCAGGCATGGTGGCAGGCGCCTATAGTCCCAGCTACTCAAGAGGCTGAGGCAGGAGAATGGCATGAACCCGGGAGGCGGAGCGTGCAGTGAGCCGAGCTCGCACCACGGCACTCCAGCCTGGGCAACAGAGTGAGACTCCGTCTCAAAAAAAAAAAGAGTAGTTTACATGCCACAGTTACAGTATTATAATATTCTGTATTTTTCTGTTTACTTACCAGTGAGTTTTACACCTTCAGGTAATTAGTTATTGCTCATTAACATTCTATTCTATCTGATTGAAATATTTCCATTAGCATTTCTTGTAGAAAATAAACTGTGATTATATACATATATATACACACACATATACATATACATTTGTATGTATATATACATATACGTATACATTTGTATGTATATATACATATACGTATACATTTGTATGTATACATACATATACGTATACGTATACATTTGTATGTATACATACATATACATATATGTATACATTTGTATGTATACATACATACATGTATATGTATACATACATATACGTATATGTATACATACATATACGTATATGTATACATTTATATGTATACATACATATACGTATATGTATACATTTATATGTATACATACATATACGTATATGTATACATTTATATGTATACATACATTTATATGTATATATACATATACGTATATGTATACATTTATATGTATATATACATATACGTATACATTTATATGTATATATACATATACGTATAACTTTATATGTATATATACATATACGTATAACTTTATATGTATATATACATATATGTACATATATACAATATACAATATGTATATTGTATATATGTACAATATACAATATGTATATTGTATATATGTACATAATATACAATATATACATATACATATATACTCTCTTTTTATATATATGATGGAATACTACTCAGCCATGAAAAGGAATTAATTAATGGCATTCACAGCAACCTGGGTGAGATTGGAGACTATTATTCTAAATGAAGTAATTCAGGAATGAAAACCAAACATTGTATGTTCTCACTCATAAGTGAGAGCTAAGCTGTGAGGATGCAAAGGCATAAGAATGACACAATGGACTCTGGGGACTCAGTGGGAAAGGGTGGGAAAAGGGTGAGGGATAAAAGACTACAAATTGTGTGCAGTGTATACTGCTCAGATGATGGGTGTACCAAAACCTCACAAATCACCACTAAAGATCTTACTCATGTAACCAAACACCACCTGTTCCCCAATAACTTACGGAAATAAAAAATTTTTAAAAAGTAGAAAGTTACCATAACTTAATTAAAAAGTTCAGTAGATGGCCTCAACAGCAGAATTGCAAGGGCAGAAGATAGCATTAGTAAACAGGAAGATAAGAAAGTAGATATTACCTTATCTGAAGAACAAAGAGAAAACAGACCCATTTGTTTTGGCCAATTTATCCCATCTGGAATGGCTGTATTTACCCAATGCCTGTAGCCCCATTGTATCTAGGAAGTAACTAACTTGCTTTTGATTTTACAGGCTCATAGGCAGAAGGAACTTGCCTTGTCTCAGATAAGACTTTGGACTATGGACTTCTGAGTTAATGCTGAAATGATTTAAGAGTTTGGGGGACTGTTGGGAACACATAATTGGTTTTGAAATGTGAGGACATGAGATTTGGAAGGGGCCAGGGGCAGAATGATATGGTTTGGCTGTGTCTCCACCAAAATCTCATCTTGAATTCCCATGTGTTGCGGGAGGGACCCAGTGGGAGGTGATTGAATCATGAGGGCAGGACTTCCCCATGCTGTTCTCATGATAGTGAATAAGTCTCATGAGATCTGATGGTTTTAAAAGGGGGAGTTTCCCTACACAAGCTCTCTCTCTTTACCTCCCACCATCCACTTAAGATGTGACTTGCTCCTCCTTGCCTTCTGCCATGATTGTGAGGCCTCCCCAGCCATGTGGAACTGTAAGTCCATTAAACATCTTTCTCTTGTAAATTGCCCAGTCTCAGGTATGTCTTTATCAGCAGCACGAAAATAAACTAATACAAGTACCATGTTGTTTTGGTGACTATGGCCTTATAGTATAGTTTGAAGTCAGGTCATGTGATGCCTCCAGCTTTCTTCTTTTTGCTTAGTCTTGCTTTGCCTATGCAGGCTCTTATTTGGTTTCATATGAACTTTATGATTGTTTTCTCTGGTTCTGTGAAGAATGATGGTGATATTTTGATGGGAATTGCATTGATTTTGTAGATTGCTTTTCACAGTATGGTCATTTTCACATTATTGATTCTACCCATCCATGAGCATGGGATGTGTTTCCATTTGTTTGTGTTGCCTATTATTTCTTTCAGCAGTGTTTTGTAATTTTTCTTGTAGAGGTCTTTTGCCTCCTTTGTTATGTAAATTCCTAATTTTTTTATTTTTATTTTTTTGCAGCTATTGTAAAAGGGGTTGAGTTCTTTATTTGATTCTCAGCTTGGTTGCCGTTGGGGTATAGAAGAGTTACTGATTTGTGTACATCAATTTTGTATTCAGAAACTTTACTGAATTGTTTTTTATCAGTTCTAGGAGCCTTCTGGGGGAGTCTTTAGGGTTTTCTAGGTATACAATCATATCATCAGCAAACAGTGACAGTTTGATTTCCTCTTTACCGATTTGGATGCCCTTTATTTCTTTCTCTTGTCTGACTGCTCTGGCTAGGACTTCCAGTACTATGTTGAAGAGGAATGGTGAGAGTGGGCATCCTTATCTTGCTCCAGTTCTCAGAGGGAATGCTTTCAACTTTTTCCCGTTCAGTATTATGTTAGCTGTGGGTTTGTCATACATGGCTTTTATTATATTGAGGTATGTCCCTTGTATGCTGATTTTGATGAGAGTTTTAACCATAATGGGATGCTGGATTTTGTTGAATGCTTTTTCTGCATCTATTGAGATGATCATGTGATGTTTGTTTTTAATTTTGTTTATGTGATGTATCACATTTATTACCTCGTGTATGTTAAGCCATCCCTGAATCCCCGCTATGAAACCCACTTGATCATGGTGGATTCTCTTTTTGATATGTTGTTGGATTCGGTTAGCTAGTATTTTGTTAAGGATTTTTGCATTTACATTGGGATATTGGTCTATAGTTTTCTTTTTTGGTTATGTCCTTTCCTGGTGTTGGTCTTAGGGTGATCCTGGCTACATAGAATGATTTAGGAATGATCTCACAGGTTCATGTAGATCTGTTCTAGTTTTTTTCAGTTTATTTTCTCTTTGTTCTTCAGATAAGGTAATATCTGCTGTTCTATTTTTCTATTTACGAATGCTATCTTCTGTTCCCTCTCTTCTGCTGTTGAGGCCATCTACTGAACTTTTTAATTAAGTCATGATAACTTTCATCCCTAAAATCTTTGGGGAATCCTTTATATTTGTTCCATTTGATTCCTTTATATATGTTCTAATTATTTCCAAGACTGTTTTTTTTTTTCCCTGAGGCTTTCCATTATTTTGTTTGTTTCAAGCATGTTTGACATTTTTCATTGAAGTATATTTATGACAGCTTATTTAAAATTTTTGTGAAATAATTTTAACCTGTCTTCATCTTGAGGTTGATATGAATTGACTGTATTTCACTCAGTTTGAGATCATTCTGGTTTTGATATGATGACTAATTTTTTATTGAAACATGCATATTTTTGTATTATGTTATGAAACACTGGGTGTTATTTAAATCTTCTACTTTAGCTGGTTTTCTTTGACGTGGTTCTGGCTGGAGATGTGATGTTGCCTTGTTACTACCAGGTTAAAGTAGGAGTCCATGTTCCCCAGTCAACATCTGTTGATCCTTGAAGGGTGTCCTCATTACTGCTGGATAAGGATGCAAGTTCTAACTCCCCACGTGGTCTTTGATGACACCACTTTGGGGGTGATTTTATTATTTCTGGGTGAGGGTGAACGTACTGACTCTCCACCAGGCCTCCTCTGATAGCACCACAGCTGGGAGTGGGAGGAAAACCTAATTACTGCCAGGTTGTGGTAGAAGTACAAACTCTTCATTTGGTCTCCAGTGACACCATTGGTATCAAAGGTCGGAGACAGTAAATACCACTTGGCTGTTAAATCTACTAAAAAACTTTTCCACAATGCAGAGGTATAAGAAGATGGGTGTAGTTCCTGACTAAAATTTCATGCTCTCCCAGTGTTCTTAGCATTTTCATAGATTTTGTTGAATAAAGCTTGTTTATTTTAAAGCTTCTGGTCAATCTTCAGAGACTTTGGGTGACTGTATTTGCTAATTTTTACTTTAATAGATGTCTCTTCATGGAATTTTTTGAGCTCTTCACATTGCCATTCCAAAAGTTAGGTTTCCTTGATTGCCTTATAACATTTGTTTGAATCACATTTAATGAACATTTTCTAGACTTTGCCTCCTTGTAGTTTAGAGATTAAGTTCAATGAATTTCCATAATACCAGTAAAAGCCAGAAAATATTTTTTCAAGTGTTTTTATTAAGATAAAATTTCTACAACACAAATTTACCATTTAGATAATTTAAAGTGTACAATTCAGTGTTTTTAATATATTTACAATAATGTGCAACCATTATATACATTCACAATATTCTCCAACCATTATCACTATCTAATAACAGAACATTTTCATCACCATAAAAAGAAACCCTATACCTGGTAGTAGTCAATTCCAATTCTCTCCTCTCTCTAACCCCTGGCAAACACTAACAACTTTCTATCTCCATGGTTCTGCTCAATCTGAATACTTTATATAAATGGAATCATAGTCTATGGTCTTTTCTGTCTAGCTTATTTTACTTCGCATAATGTTTTGAAGAGTTATATTATGTTGTAGCATGTTGATCAGTGCTTCATTTCATTTTATGGCTGAATAGTATTCCATTGTGTAGATATGCCATATTTTGTTTATCAGCTCATTAGTGGATGGACATTTGGGTTGTTTCTACTTTGGGGCTATTATAAATAATGATGCAAAAAAGTTTGTGCACATATATTTATTTGAACATATGTTTTCAATTTTCTTGGGTACTTAGCCAAAAGTGAGATTACTGGGTTATATGGTCACTATATGTTTAAAATTTTGAGAAACTGCTAGACTGGTTTCCATAGCAGCTGAATCATTTTACATTACCAATATACGAGAATTCCAATTTTTCTACATCCTTACCAACACTTGTAATTTTCTAAACTGTTAAGTTACAGACAACCAAATAGGTGTGACATGGTACCTGATTGTGGTTTTGACTTGCGTTTTCCTAATGACTTTGATATTGAGTATCTTTTCATGTGCTTTTTGGCCATTTATGAATCTTTTTTTAGCAAAATGTCTCTTCTACCTCTATGTTCATTTTTTATTTGATTTATCTGTGTTTTGTTATCAGGTTGTAAAACTTTTAAAATATATTTTGGATGCTAGGCCCTTTTCATATATGATTTGCGAATGTTTTCTCCTATTTTGTGAATTATCTTTTTCATTCCCCTGATAGTCTGCTTTGATACACAAATGTCTGTAATTTTTATTAAGTCTAATGTATCTTTTTTCCTTCTGTTGTTTGTGCTTTTGGGGTCATATTTAAGAAACCATTGCCTAATTCAAGGTAACAAATATATTTACCTATAATTTCTTTCTAAAGGTTTTATAGTTTTAGCCATTTTATTTAGGTCTATAATCTATTTTGAGCTAATTTTTGTACATGGTGTGAGGTAACGATCCAACATTATTCTTTAGCATGTGAATATGCAGTTTTCCCAGAATCATTTGTTGAAAAGCCTATTCTTTGCCCATTGAAGGAGCTTGGCACCCTTGTCAAATACCAATTGACCATAGGTATATGGGTTTATTTCTGAATTCTCAATTCCATTCCAATGATCTAAATGTCTACTCTTGGCCAGGCATGGTGGCTCACACCTGTAACCTCAGCACTTTAGGAGGCTGAGGTGGGTGGATCACTTGAAGTCAGGGGTTTGAGACCAGCCTTGCCAACAAGGCAAAACCCTGTCATTACTAAAAATACAAAAATCAGCCAGGCGTCATGGCACACACCTGTAATCCCTTCTACTCAGGAGGCTGAGGCAGAAGAATCACTTGAACCTGGAAGGCACAGGTTGCAGTGAGCTGAGATTGTGCCACTGCACTCCAGCCTAGGTGACAGAGCAAGACTCTGTCTCAAAAATAAATAAATAAATAAATAAATAAATAAATAAATAAACAAATAAATGTCTATTCTTATAGCAATACCACAGTATTTAGTGCTGTAGCTGCGAGTCCTCCAATTTTGTTCTTTTTCAAGATTGTTTTGGCTATTCAGGGGTCCTGCCACTTCTATGTGAATTTTAGGATCAGCCTGTTTGTTTCTGCAAAAGAAGCAATTAGAATTTTTTAAGAGCAATTGTATTTAATCTGAATATCAATTTTGCCATTTTAGCAATATTGACTCTTTCGATCCATGAACATTAGTTGTCTCTCCATTTATATTGTTCTTTAATTCCTCTCAATAATGTTTTGTAATGGTCAGTGTACACATCTCACATCTCCTTGTTTAAATTTATTTTTAAGTATTTTATTCTTTTTGATGCTATTGTAAATAGAATTGTTTTCTTCATTTCATTTTTGGGTTGCTCATTGTTAGTGTATAGAAATACAACAAATTTTGCATATTGATCTTGGATTCTGAAACTTTGCTGAACTCATTTATTAATGCTATAGTGCTTTGTGTGTTGGGGGATAATTTTAATGATTTTCCCTATATAAGATTTTGTCATGCTTGAATGGGGATAATTTTACTTCTTCCTTTCCAATCTGTAAGCCTTTTATATCTTTTTTCTTACCTAATTGCCAAAAGCTATGTTTTTAAAATATACTTTAAATGTCCAATTTGGTTTAAATAATTTTGAGGCTAGTTATATTTTATAATAATGCAGGGGGGACATTTTCTCATAATTTTGTTGAAATACTATTTTTCTCGGCTAAATTGTACAGCTATATGCTATACCTGAAATTAAGAACTATGTAACTGAGACTATTTAAAACAGCTTATTTTTTAATGTTTCTTCCAAGTGGTAGGTATTAAGCTGTATTAAAATGATTATCTAAAAAAATTAAGGTTACTTTTGCCATTTTGATTTAAAGGGTAATATTATCACACAAATAGAAACTTGAAAATTACTGATCCAACTTCTCTGCTTGAGGCAAGACATTGGTGAAGATCTCTGATCTTTAGTTTTGTGACTGAATGAGAAACCCTAATTGCCCATTTAATATGAAGAAGAAACTTTAGCACTTCCAGATGCAGTTTAGCAAAAAAGAAAACAGAAAAAAAATAAATAAATTCCTCTTTGTGAGACAAGGTTAAGTGGATTAGGATTCTTTCCTAATTTTCTCTGAAGTAATTGTTTTCAATATGATAGTCCAGAAGGGGCTTTCATGTTGGCAACATACCATCTTCCTGACAAAGTAAAGTTTAATTTTTGTTTAGTAAGTGTAGCAAGTTTATTTTCTTAGATATAAAATTAATAGAGCAATGAATCTCCAAATAAGCTAAATTGCAACATTTGCATATGAATACTTTCTTTAAGACACTTTATCAAGACCTCTGTTGAAATTATCAATTGTCAGATTATAAAAATTTCAATTCCAAGTTTGTTCATTGAGTCAAAAAATTCATTACTTGGGAAGTTTTGAAATAGCAATTTTATACCAAGTTTGTAATTACTGGGAAGGAATTGCTGTTTCCTAAGCCAGAAATGAAGTTTCAACAGCACTGTAATATTGAATATGTTCATTGCATACAAAAGCACCTTCATCGTGTCTTAAGAGAGCTCAGAAGTTCTTAATATGTTATTCTTGGAAATGTATTTACTGAGCTTTATTATTCTCACAAAATATTCAATTAACATAAATTCAACAATGATTATAATGTGCTTACCATTCATTTCTTCTGAGCTATGATACAGTCAGTAATATATTTTTGTTATTAATAGCATATAGATCACAATAAAGGAGAAACCTGTGCCTACGTAAATAAATATATATATGTGAATGTAGCAGGGTCTTATCTGAAGTTGGTAATTTATTATTCATTGATGTTCAAAATAGTAAATTTAAATACTTAATTACTTAGAAAGATGATATTTTAAGGACACATTACTGAACACATAATCTTTTACTTGCTGTCTTAAGCATCATGTATAATTAATTCTCCAATATTGAACAGAATTAGTGAAAAATCTTGCAAAATATGGAAAATATTCTTACATAACATTAAGTTCTTAAACAAACCAAAGACACAAGTCCAAAGAAAAAACATTACCACTACAGATTTAACTTATATTTCTAATATATATTATAATTTAAAACTACGTAAAGTACACATTAAATTTTTCTTCTGTGACCATTCTTGTTCATTTATAGTATTGAAAAATTTCTTAATAATATACCTTAAAGATATATCAAAATTAGAAGTTTGATTTAGAAATAAGCAAGCAGGTTTGGATTCACTTGTTCCAACAAAGTGGAACTTAGATTGAAAATGTTTCGGAGCTTCATTTAACAGAACTCAGAAAAGTTTACAAAATATATTCCTGAAATAAGTCAATCCAAAATTCAATTATTAGATTTAAAATATTCTCCTGAAACTTACAATCTCATTAAGAGGAAAAAAAATCTTTTGACAATAGGTATACTAAAAACTCAATATGATGGCCTTCAAACTAATTTCACACTATTTTAATGAGTTAGAACTAAAGAAAAATGAATGCTAATTAAAAAAATAATTTTGATTCTTTGCTTAGGAATGATTTTCTCCAATGGGTTGAAATAACTCCATCTAAATTTCGAAGTGTAAAAACCCGAGAACTTGGATTAATGCCCAGGAACAAGGGTCACCTCTAGTGCTTGAGTTTATGAGGACTATGTTTATAGTTCCACAGAGAAACATGTTATAAGAAAAAAAGATATTTTGGAAAAGGAGAAAGATTCTGCTTTCAAGATAACACTTCATCTATAAATCATAAATTTTCTGTTATGAATTCAAAAATGACATTTAATACTTTATATATGTAAATTGCAGAGATCAATTAACAAATACAAGGGTTGGTGATTCTAATAATGAACAGAGACCTTAATTTAAATGAATACACGTTTTTGTTTAATCTCTGCTAAATTCTGCTTTCATCCTGACTTAATCCTTTAATCAACAGCCATTAAACTATTATACTTGGCATTCAAAGCTTTTTATAATGTTATCATTCTAACTACCCAACCTTAACTTTTTCTACTCCTCAGCATACACTATTTTCTCTTATTAGGCCACTAGAATACCAGGATCGGTATTTTACCAATCTTCTACCTCATGCCAAGCTTCTACCTCATGCCACTGCCTCTGCCACTGTCTTCATTTAGAGGGTTTATCTTGCTCAAATCCTACTCATCTTTCAAATTCTAGTTCATGACTCACTTCTTCTATGAAACTTTTCTTAATTATTCCATTCCTCATTGAGTTCATTTTTCGAATTCTAGTAGCACTTAGTGTGTAGTATATAATTCAGTCTTTTTACATAAGGACTTATATTGGGATAATGATTTTATGTATATTTAATGAATGTTAACTGACTATGCCTCTGAAATGCCTGGCACTGTGCGAGGCACTCAAGATAGAAAAGTGCATAAGATATGACCCCTTTCCTCAAGAAGCCCACAACGTCTACCCAGGGAAGGCAGGCAGACACTCAAAATGTGAGAAGTAATATTAAAGGGTTATAAGCAATGTACTGTGACAACATAGAGGAACAATCAGTTAATTCTGCCTTACAGAAAAATGTAAGGCATGACAGAGGTATTACAGAAGATTAAACATGAGCAGCTAAGCTTACATGGATATGTAAGTTTTCTGAGTTAGTAAGAGGGGAAAAGGTATTGTAGGATTTCTACTTCTAAGTATGACCTACCAGATGCACCCATCTTCTACCTCATGCAAAAAACATCTGTAAAACACGAATATTCTGGAATTTGCAAGTAGCCCAGTGCAACAGAGCAGCACTTCCCAAATTGTGTTGCATGAGAAAGTTTTATGCAGGATGTTAAAAGACTGTCTTCAAAAATGGGTTTCATATGGCAGGAGGCAGAGCAAGATAGAAGCTTTCACCGATGGTCCTCTCCATAGAAACATGAAATTGAGAAAATGTTCACACAAAAAAGCACCTTCATAAGAACCAAAAAATCAGGTGAGCAGTCACAGTACCTGGTTTTTAACTTCATATCACCGAAATAAGACTAAAGAGGATCAGAAAGACAGTTTTAAATTGTGGACACCACCCCTCCCTCATCACTCAGCAATGGTCATGTGGCACGGAGAAAGAATTTGTGCACTTGGTGGAGGGAGAGCTCAGTGATTGTGGGATTTTGCATTGAAACTCAGTTCTGCCATGTCACAGAGGAAAGAAACACTGGGCAGAACTCGGCCAACACCCATAGAAGGAGCACTTCGACTAGCCCTAGCCAGAGGGGAATCATCCATCCTAGCAGTCAGAACCTCATTTCCTGAAAGCCTCACCACCACAGGCTGAAGGGTTCTGGGGTCTGAAATAAACTTGAAAGGCAGTCTAGGCCACAAGGACTGCAATCCTTGGGCAATTCCTATTGCTTTGCTAGGCTTGGAGCAAGTGGACTGGACAGGAAGGCAATCTAGTAAGACACCAGCTGGGGTAGCCAAGGGAGTGCTTGTGCTACCACTCACCCAACCACAAGGGGCCCAGCTTGCACCTCTGGGAGAGACTCCATCCCTCTGCTTGAGGAGAGGTAAACGTAACGAGGACTTTGTCTTGCATCTTGTATACCAGCTCAACAACAATAGCATAGGGCACAAGGCAGGGTTCTGAGGCTTCCATTCCAAGACCTAGATCCCAGACATTTCTAGATACTCCCTAAGCCACAAGGGAACCTACTGCCTTGAAGTGAAGGATCCAATCCTGGCACAATTCATCACCTGCTGACTAAAGAACCTTTAGGCCCTAAATAATCAGGAGGGATACCCAGGCTGTACTCCACCTTGGGCATTTAGTGAGACTCAGAGGTGTACTGGATTCAAATGTGACCCAGCACATTCTTAGCTGTGGTGGCTATGGGAAGAGACTCAAGCTTTAGAAAAAAGAAAGAGAGGCGTAAGGAGATATTGTCCTGCAGCTTAGGTACCAGCTCAGCCACAGTCAGGTAGAACATCAAGTAGGCTCTGGGGTCCCTGATTCTAGGCCTTGCCTCTTGCATGGCATTTCTGGACATTTCCTGGGCCAGAGGAGAGCCCACTTTCCTGAAGCATGAGTCTCAGGCCTGTCAACATTTACCACAAACTAACTGAAGAGCTTTTGGGTCTTGAGTGAAAATCAACGGTAGCCAGGCAGTACTCACTGTGGACCTAAAGTGATTGTGACCAAAGGAAGAGACTCTTCTGCTTGTGGAAAGAGAAGGGAAGATCGGGGAGGACTTTGATTTGTGCCCTGGGTGCCAGCTCAGTGGCAATAGAACAGAGCACCAGGTAGATTCTTAAGGTTTCCATCTCCAGGCCCTGGCTCCCGGATAATATCTCTAGATCCACCTGGGGTTTGCGGGGAACTCTATCCTGAAGGGAAGGACACAAGAGTGGGTGACTTAGTGACCCACTGATTGTAGAGCAGTGGGGCTTACATAGGTGGTAGCCAGGCAGTGGTTACAGCAGGTCTTGTGAAAAACCCACTACCATACTGGCTTCAGGTCTGACCTACCGTAGTCTAAGTGGTGGTGGCTACAGGGCTGCTTGTGTCACCCCTCCACCAGTTCCAGGCAGCCCAGCACACAGAGAGAAACTCTGTTAAGGAAAATGTAAAGAAAGAGAACAAGAGTCTCTGCCTGGTAATCCAGAGAATTCTTCTGGGACTTATTCAAGACCACCAAGGAGTTACCTCTACAAGTCCATAACAGACACAGCATTACTGAGCTTGTGGCTACCCCTAATGCAAATACAGCTGCAGAGACCAAAAACTTAGATTAAGACACTCGAGTCCCTTCTAATACCTGGGAAGCCTTCCCAAGAAGGATGGGTACAAACAAGTCCAGGCTGCAAAGACTACAATATAGACTTAACTCTTCAATGCCCAGATACCTACAACCATCCACAAGCATCAAGATGATCCAATAAAACATGACCTCACCAAATTAACTAAGTAAGCTACCAAGGATCAATCCTGTAAAAACAGAGATATGTGATCTTCAACAGAAAACTCAAAATAGCTGTATTGAGAAAATTCAACATAATTCAAGGTAACACAGAGAAGAAATTCAGAAAATGATTTTATTTTATTTATTTATTTTGAGACAGAGTCTCTCTCTGTTGCCCAGGCTGGAGTGCAGTGGCACGATCTCTGTTCACTGCAACCTCCACCTCCCAGGCTCCAGCAATTCTCCTGCTTCAGCCTCCTGAGTAGCTGAGATTACAGGTGTGCACCACCATGGCCAGCTAATTTTTGTATTTTTAGTGGAGATGAGGTTTCACCATGTTGGCCAGGCTGGTCTCAATCTTCTGGCCTCAAGTGATCTGCCCACCTTGGCCTCCCAAAATGCTGGGATTACAGGCATGAGCCACCATGCCCAGTCAAAATTCAGAAAATTATCAGATAAATTTAACAAAGAGATTAAAATAATTAAAAAGAATCAAGGAGAAATTCTGCAGCTGAAAAATGCAAATGATATACTAAAGAATGTGTCAAAGTCTCTTAATAATAGAATTGATCAAACAGAGGAAAGAATTTGTGAGCTTGAAGGACAGCCTATTCGAATAAACACTCAGAGGAAGCAAAATTTAAAAAAATAATAAAGCATGCCTACATGATCTAGAATATAGCCATAAAGGGGGAAATCTGATGTATTGGCCTTAAAAAGTAGGTAGAAAAAGAAATATGGGTAAACATTTTATTGAAAGGGATTATAACAGAGAACCTCCCATACCTAGAGAAAGATATCAGTATTCAAGTTCAAGAAAGTTATAGAACACCAAGCAGATTTAACCCAAGGAAGACTACAAGACATTTAATAATCAAACTGCCAAAGGTCAAGGATTAAAAAAGGATCCTAAAAGCAGCAAGAGAAAAGAAACAAACAACATACAATGTAGCTCCAATACATCTGGCAGCAGACATCTCAGTTGAAAGTTTACAGGCTAGGAGACAGTGACATGACATATTTAAAGTGCTGAAGGACAAATCTTTCATCCTAGAATAGTATAACCAGCAAAATTATCCTTCCAGCATCAAGGAGAAATGAAGACTTTTCCAGACAAACAAAACCTGAGGGATTTCCTTAACATCAGATCTGTCCTCCAAGAAATGCTAAAGGGAGTTTTTTAATCTAAAAATAAAGAATGATAATGGGCAATAAGTAATCACCTGAAGATACAAAACTCACTGGTAATAGGACATACAAAGAAAATCACAAAATATTATAGCACTGTAATTGTGATGTAGAAACTACTCATATCTTCAGTAGAAGGACTAACAGATGAACCTATCAAAAATAAGAACTACAACAATTTTTAAAGACATAGAACAATAAGATATAAATGGAAACAACAATAAGTTAAAATTGGGGGGATTAAGTTAAGGTGTAGAGGTTTTATTAATTTCCTCTTTGGTTGTTTGTTTGTTTGTTTATGCAATTAGTGTTAAGTTGTCATTAGTTTAAAATAATGTATTATAAGATGTTATTTGCAAACCTCATGGTAACTTCAAATCAAAAAATCCAAACCAGGCACATAAAAAATAAAAAGAAAGAAATTAAAACATACTAAAGAGAAAATCACTTTCACTAAAAAGAAGACAAGAAGGAAGGAAAGAAAGTAGAGGAGACAACAAAACAACCAGAAAACAAAGAATAACAAAATGGCAGGAGTAAGTCCTTACTTATCGATAATAATGCTGAATGTAAATGGACTAAATAGACAACGTGGCTGAATGAATAAAAAATAAAGACCCAAAGATCTGTTGCCTACAAGAAACACACTTCACTTATGAAGACATACATAGACAGAAAATAAAGAAATAGAAAAAGATATTCCATGGAAAATCTTCCATGGATATTCCATGGAAACCAAAAAAAGAAAAGCAGCAGTAGCTATACTTATATCAGACACCACAGATTTCAAAATAAATAAATAAATAAATAGACAAAGAAGGGAATTATATAATGATAAGGGCATCATTTCAGCAAAAGGATATAATAATTGTAAATATATATATATATACACACACACACATATGGTGACACTGTAGTACCCTGATATATAAGGCAAATATTATTAAAGCTAAACAGAAAGACAGACCCTAATACAATAACAGCTGGAGATTTCAACACCCCACTTTCAGCATTGAACAGACAATCCACACAGGAAATCAACTAACATTTGACTTAATCTATCAGCCAAATGGAACTAACAGATATTTACAACATATTTAATCCAATGGCTACAGAATATGCAAACTTCTCCTCGGCACATGGATCATTGTCAGGGATAGACCATACACTAGGCAACAAAACAAGTTTTAAGTCATTCAAAAAAAATAAATAATCAAGTATTTGCTCTGGCCAAAGTAGGATAAGACTAGAGGTCAATAACAAACACATGGAGGCCAGGCATGGTGGCTCCACACCTGTAATCCTAGCACTTTGGGAGGCCAAGGCAGGAGAATTGCCTGAGCTCAGTAATTCAAGACCAGCCTGGGCAAAATGGCAAAACCCCATGTCTACAAAAAATACAAACATCAGCAGGGCGTGGTGGTACACACCTGTAGTCCCACCTAATTAGGGGGCTGAGGAAGAAGTATCACTTTAACCTGGGAGATTGAAGTTGCAGTGAGTTGAGATCATGCCAACATACTCCAGCCTGAGTGATAAAGTGAGACCCTGTCTCAAAAAAAAAAAAAAAAAATGGAAATTAAACAATATGCTCCTGAATGACTAGTAGGTCAATAAAGGAATTAAAAAGAAATTTGAAAATTTCTTGAAACAAATCATAATGGAAACACAACTTACCAAAGTCTATAGGATACAGCAAAAGAACCACTAAAAGAGAAGTTTATAGCCATAAGTTCCAACACTATAAAAGTAGTAAACCTTCAAATAAATAACCTAACAATGCACCTAAAAGAATTACAAAAGGAAGAGCAAACTAACCCAAAATTGGTAGATAAATAAAGATGAGAAAAAAATAAATGAAATTAAAGCAAAGAAAACAATATAAAAGATCAATGAAATGAAAAGTTTATTTTTTTGATAAGATGAACAAAATTGGCAAACATTTAGCCAGACTAAGAAAAAAAGAGAGAAGACCCAAATAAATAAAATCAGAGATGAAAAGGGAGCCATTACAACTCATAGCACAGATATTCAAAGGATCATTAGGGACTACTATGAGCAATTATATGTCATAAATTGAAAAATCTAGAGGAAATGGATAAATTTTTAGATACATAGAACCTACTAAAATTGAAAGATGAAGAAATCTAAAACCTAAAAGGACAAATAATAAGTAAAAAAATCAAAGCCATGATAAAAAGCCTCCCAGTAAAGAAAAGCCCAGGATGCAATAGCCTCACTGCTGTATTTTATCAAACATTTAAAGAACAACCAATACCAATCTTACTCAAACTATTCTAATAAATAGAAGAGAGAATACTTCCAAACTCATTCTACAAGGCCAGTATTATCCTGATACCAAAACAAGAAAAAGACACATCAAAGCAAAAAAAAAAAAAACTAAAGTATCTCTGACAAATATTGATGCAAAAATCCTCAACAAAATATCACTATACCAAATTAAACAAACATTAAAAAGATCATTCATCATGACCAAATGGGACTTATCCCTGGGATGCAAGGGTGACTCAACATATAGAGATCAATCAATGTGATGTATCACATAAACAGAATGAGGAATAAAAACATTATGATCATTTCTTTCTTTCTTTCTTTTTTTCTTTTTTCTTTTTTTTTTTTTTAGTGAGACAGAGTTTCTCTCTTGTTGCCCAGGCTGGAGTGCAATGGTGCAATCTCAGCTCACTGCAACCTCCACCTCCCAGGTTCAAGTGATTCTCCTGCCTCAGCCTCCTGAGTAGCTGGGATTACAGGCATGCACCACCACACCCAGCTAATTTTTGTATTTTTAGTAGAGACGTGGTTTTGCCATGTTGGCCAGGCTGGTCTCGAACTCCTGACCTCAGGTGATCCACCTGCCTCGGCCTCCCAAAGTGCTGGGATTACAGTTGTGAGCCACCGTGTCCAGCTCCTTATGATCATTTAAATTGATTCTGAGAAAGCATGTGATCAAATTCAACATCTCTCCATAATAAAAACCCTAAAGAAAAACTTAGTATAGAAGAAAAATACCTGAGAATAATAAAAGCCATATGTGACAGACCCACTGCTAGTATCATACTGAATGGCAAAAACTGAACTCCTTTTCTCTAACATTTGGAACACAACGAGCATTTCCACTTTCACCACTGTTATTCAACATAGCACAGGAAGTCCTAGCTAGAGCAATCAGACAAAAGAAAGAAATAAAGTACATCCAAATTGAAAAGGAAGTCAAATTTTCCTTGTTTGCAGATGACAAGACCTTATATTTGGAAAAACACTAAAGACTCCACCAAAAAACAATTAGAACTGATGAACAAATCCAGTGAAGTTACAGAATACAAAATCAACATACAAAAACCGGTAGCATTTCTATATGCCAACAGGGAAGAATCAAAAAAATAAATGAAAAAACTAATCTCGAGTCGGGGGAGGGGGGAGGGATAGCATTAGGAGATATACCTAATGTTAAATGAAGAGTTAATGGGTGCAGCACACCAACATGACACATGTATACATATGTAACAAACCTGCACGTTGTGCACATGTACCCTAAAACTTAAAGTATAATTAAAAAAAAAACTAATCTCATTTACAGTAAACAAAAAGAAAATTAATTACCTGGGAATTAATTAAAGAAATGAAAGATCTGTACAATGAAAACTATAAAACACTGATGAAAGAAATTGAAGGAGAAACAAAAAATGAAAATATAGTTCATGTTCATAAATTGGAAGAATCAACATTGTTAAAATGTCCATATTACCCAAAGCAATCTACACATTTAATGTAATCTCTATCAAAATACCATTGATATTCTTCACAGAAATAAAAAAAATTCTAAAATTTATGTGGCATCACAAAAGATTCAGAATAGCCAAAGCCATCATAAGAAAAATGAACAAAACTGAAGGAACCACATTAACTGACTTCAAATTATACTACAGCGTTATTGTAACTAAAACAGCATGGTACTGGCATAAAAACAGATGCATAGACCAATGGGACAGAATAGAGAACCCAGGAACAAATCCACACGCCTACAGTGAACTCATTTTTGGCAGAGGTGCCAAGAATCTACAGAGGGGAAAAGAGAGTCTCTTCAATAAATGATGCTGGGAAAAATGGATATCCATATGCAGGCAAATTAAACTGGACACCTATCTCTTGACATATACAAAAATCAAATCAAGATGGATTAAAGACTTAAATCTAAGACCTTAAACTACAAAACTACTATAAGAAAGTATTGGAAAAACTCTCCAGGGCATTGGACTGGGCAAAGACTTCTTGAGTAATACCCCACAAGTACAGACAACCAAAGCAAAAATGAACAAATGGGATCATGTTAATTTAAAACTCTTCTGCATAGAAAAAAAAAATGAAGAGAAAACCCACAGAATGGGAGAAAACATTTGCAAACAACCCATGTGACAAAGGATTAAAAACCAGTATATATAAGAAGTTTAAACAACTCTGTAAGAAAAAAATATAATAATTAAATCAAAAAATAGACAAAAGATCTGAATAGACATTTTTCAAAAGAAGACATACAAGTAGCAAACAGGCATATGAAAAGGTACTGAACATCACTGATCAGTAGATAAATGCAAATCAAAACTACGGTGAGTTATCTCACCCCAGTTAAGATGGTTTATATCCAAAAGAAAGGCAATAACAAATGCTGGCAAGGATGTGGAGAAAAGGGCATCTTTATACATGGTTGGTGGGAATGTAAACTAGTACAACGACTATGGAGAATAGTTTGGAGGTTCCTTAAAACACTAAAAATAGACCTACTATAGGATCCAGCAATTCCACTGCTAGGTATGTACCCAAAAGCAAGAAAATCACTATATCAAGGAAATATCTGTCTTCCCATGTGTGTTGCAGCACTGTTCACAATAGCCAAGATTTGGATGCAATCTGAGCATCCATCAACAGATAAATGGGTAAAGAAATGTGCTTAAACCTGACAGAGATATGACAAAAAAGAAACTTCAGGCCAATATCATTGATAAACATCGATGCAAAAATCTTCAACAAAATACTTGCAAATAGAATCCAACAGTACATCAAAAAGCTTATCCATCATGATCAAGTAGGCTTCATCCCTGGGATGCAAGGTTGGTTCAATATGCACAAATCAATAAACGTTATTCATCACGTAAATAGAACTAAAGACAAAAATCACATGATAATAGATGCAGAAAAGGCTTTTGATAAAATTCAACATCCCTTCATGTTAAAACCTCTCAATAAACTAGGTATTGAAGGAACATACCACAAAATAATAAGAGCCATATATGACAAACCCACAGCCAATATCATACTAAATGGGCAAAGCTGGAAACATTTCCCTTGAAAACCAGTACAAGACAAGGATGCCCTCTCTCACCACTCCTATTCAACATAGCATTGGAAGTCTGGCCAGGGCAATCAGGCAAGAGAAAGAAATAAAGGTATTCAAATAGGAAGAGCAGAAGTCAAACTGTCTTTTTTTGCAGATGACATGATCCTATATCTAGAAAACCCCATTGTCTCAGGCCAAAAGCTTCTTAAGTTGATAAGCAACTTCAGCAACGTTTCAGGATACAAAATTAATGTGTAAAAATTGCTAGCATTCCTATGCACCCACAACAGTCAAACCAAGAGCTAAATCAGCAATGCAATGCCATTCACAATTGCCACAAAAAGAATAAAATACCTACGAATACAGCTAACAAGGGAAGTGAAGGATCTCAACAAGGAGATCTACAAACCACTGCTCAAGGAAATCAGAGGTGACACAAACAAATGGAAAAACATTCCATGCTCATGGATAGGAAGTATCAGTATTGTTAAAATGGCCATAATATACTGCCCAAAGCAATTTATAAATTCAATGCTATTCCCATTAAACTACCATTGACACTCTTCACAGAACTAGAGAAAACTATTTTAAAACTCATGTCGAACCAAAAAAGAGCCCAAATAACCAAAACAATCCTAAGCAGAAAGAACAAAGCTGGAGGCATCATTCTACCTGATTATACTACAGAGCTACAGTAACCAAAACAGCATGGTATTGGTACAAGAACAGACACGTAGACCAATGGAACAGAATAGAGAACCCAGAAATAAGACCGCACACCTGCAACAATCTAATCTGCAACAAGCCTGACAAAAATAAGCAATTGGGAAAGGATTCTCTATTTAAAAGATGGTGCTGGGAGAACAGGCTAGCTGTATGCAGAAGATTGAAACTGGACTCGTTCCTTACACCATATACAAAAATTAACTCAAGATGGAATAAAGACTTATATGTAAAGGCTCAAACTATAAAAACCCTAGAAGAAAACCTAGGCAATACCATTTAGAACATAGGCACGGGCAAAGATTTCATGATGAAGCTGCCAAAAGCAAATGTAACAAAAGCAAACTTTGACAAATGGGATTTAATTAAACTAAAGAGTGTCTACACAGCAAAAGACACTATCAACAGAGTAAACAGACAACCTACAGAGTGGGAGAAAATTTTTGCAATCTATGCACCTGACAAAGGTCTAATATCCAGTATCTATAAGGAAATTAACACGTTTACAAGAAAAAAACAAACAACCCCAATAAAAAGTAGGCAAAGGACATGAACATACACTTTTCAAAAGAAGATATACATGCAGCTGAAAAGCATATGGAAAATGCATAACATCACTGATTATTAGAGAAATGCAAATCAAAACCACAATGAGACACCGTCTCACACCAGTCAGAATGGGTATTATTAAAAAGTCAAAAAATATTAATAACAGATGCAGGTGAGGTAGTGGAGAAAAAGAAATGCTTATACACTGTTGGCAAGAGTGTAAATTGTTTCAGTCATTGTGGAAAACAGTGTGGGGATTTCTCAAAGACCTAAAGACAGAAATACCATTTGACCCAGCAATCCCATTACTAGGTATATACCCAAAGGAATATAAGTCATTTTATTACAAAGATACATGCATGTGTGTGTTCATTGTAGCACTATTCACAATAGCAAAATCATAGAATCAACCTAAATGCCCATCAATGATAGACTGGATAAAGAAAATGTGGTACATAGACACCATGGAATACTATGCAGCCATTAAAAAAATGAGATCATGTCTTTTGTAGGAACATGGATGAAGCTGAAGGCCATTATCCTTAGCAAACTAACTCAGGAAAAGAAAAACAAATACCACATGTTCTCACGTAAGTGGGAGGTAAATGATGAGAGCACATGGACACATAGAGAGGAACAATGCACACTGTGGCCTACTGGAGGGCAGAGAGTGGGAGGAGGGAGAGGATTAGAAAATATCACTAATGGATGCAAGGTTTAACACCTGGGTGATGAAATAATCCGTACAACAAACCCCCAAGACACACATTTACCTATGTAACAAACCTGCACATCGTGCACATGTACCCCTGAACTTAAATGTTAAAAAAGAAAAGAGAAACACACACACACACACACAATGAATACCTACTATTCGATAGCACAATAGGATGACTATAGTCAATAATAACTTAATTGCACATGTTAAAATAACTTAAAGAGTGTAATTGGGTTGTTTGTAATACAAATGACAATGCTTGAGGTGATGGATGCCCCCATTCCCCATGATGTGCTTATTTCACATTGTATGCCTGTAACAAAACATCTCATGTACCCCACTTTTTTAAAAAAAGAAAATGTGGTACTTATGGAGTACTATTAAGCCATAAAAAATAATTAGATCTTGTCATTTGCAACAAGATGCATGGAACTGGATGTCATTATGTGAAGTGAAATAAGCCAGGCACAGAAAGACAAACTTCATATATTCTTACTTATTTGTGGGAGCTAAAAATTAAAACAAGTGAACTCATGGAGATAGAGAGTAGAATGATGGTTAAGAGGCTGGGTAGTTTACTTGGAGGCTGGGGTAAAATTGAGGATGGTTAATGGGTACAAATAAAATAGAAAGAATGAATAAGATCTAGGATTTGATAGCACAACAAGGTGACTGTAGTCAATAATAATTTAACTGTACATTTTAATATAACTAAAAGAGTATAATTGTATTGTTGTAACACAAAGGATAAACATTTGAGGTGATAGATATCCCATTCATCCTGAAGTGATTATTACACAGTGTATGCCTGTATCAAAATATCTCATGTACCCCATAAATATACACACCTATTATGTACCCAGGAAAATTAAAAATTAAAAATACATTCATGATCAAATAAATTTTGAAACAATTGATTAGTGATAAATAGACCTCTTGCCTGAAGGATTTTTTAAGAGTGTTTAACATACTATTAGATTGCACACATTTCTAAGAAGGAAATATAGTGTGCAGTAGTTTCCAAACTTATATGACCATGGAAACTTATTTTTATCAGAGCTAATGACATTAAGGTTCTACAGAAAACACTTCAGAAAAAATGAGACTACAATATAATTTGCATTGTGGGAGAAGTGGTGAATTATGTATCTAGAAACAAATATTTGTGTCAGATTTTTAAAGGATCTTTAATAACTTTGCAAAGATATTAGATTTGGGTTTTTTTCTATAGGAAATAAAGAAACATCAAATATTTTACATAAGAGAGTTGTACAATCAGACCTATGAAAAATAAATCAGACAACAAAATAAAGGAGAGATTCAAGGGGCATTGTCTGGAACCAAGGAAATTAGTGGAGATGTCACTGCAATGGGAAATAAAATGAGGGTCTGTACTAGATTAATGGTAATTAGAGAAATGTTAATATTGTCTCAACTGAATGTTGATTTATTTGATAGCTAAAACTATGTTAAATTTTACATTTCTTACAAACTTTTCTCCCAAATATAGGATCTAGCACAATACTGAGGATGTCAAAAGTGTAAATTTTTGTAAGTATATGTTTATTAAATATCTTCTTACAAGTGACTGAGTGATACAACTGTGGGCTTCTGAGGAACACTAGGCAGAAAAGAAATTATTCTTTAAATCGAGACCTCTAAGTATAAAATTCATTATCCAGGCGAGTATTCAAAGACCATTTTAGGATCCAGCCTCCAAGCTAGCTCCAATGACCCCCACCTTCTAGTATTTGCACTCTTAAATGGTCCCAAATTGTACTAGGGTTTGTCCGATGATCAACAGAATATAGTCAAAATAATTACAGCACTTCTGAGATTCAGTTATAAAATTTATCATGGGGATGATGGTTGAAAATTTATCTATTGGGTACAATGTTCACTATTTGGGTGATGGGCGCACTAAAAACCCAGACTTCACCACTACATAACATGTGCATGTAAAAAATCTGCACTTGTACCCCCAAATCAATACAAATTTAAAAATCTAAAAATAAATAAATTCATAGTTTTCAGTACAAAAAAATGCTTACTAAGATTTTTTTTTTTTAATCTATCTTGATGACTCATACCCTTTCTCTCTTGGATCATGCACTCTGGGGGAAGCCAGCTGGCATGTCATGAGAGCTCTATGGAGAGGCCCACATGGTAGGAAACTGAAGCCTCAGCCAATAGCTATGTGAGTATGCTTGAAGTGGATCCATGCAAACAGTGAGCACAAGAAGCCTAGAGTACCTATACTAATATCCAACAAAATACATTTTAAAACAAAATACATTGCCAAAGATGACAATATTATTACCATAATTAAAAGGTAAATTCAATGGGACATAACAATCATAACTGTGTATTCATCCAATAACAAAGCTTCCAAATGCATGAAGCAAAACTGACAAAATTAAAGGGTAAACAGACAATTCCTCAATCATACTGGGGATTTTAACACTATGTTCTCAGAAATTGATAGAACAAGCAGAAAAAAAAATCGGCAAAAACCTTAGATCTGAACAAAACTATCAAGCACTTCAATTTAATTGATATTTAAATAATACACATGGAAATGGCAGAATATACATTTTTTTCAGTGCATATGGTACCTTATTGTACTTATATAGTTAACTAATATTGCCAAATGAGTCAGGGTAATTTCATGGAGAAAAACAGTCTTTTTGACAAATGGTGCTGGGACAAGTATATAGGTGCACAGAAAAAATAAACCTTGACTGTTAATGCACATCATACGCGAAGATTAATTCAAAATGGATCATATATCTAAACGTAAGAGCTAAAACTATTAAGCTGTAGAAGAAAACACATGAGAATATTTTTGTGATATTGGGTTAGGTAAAATCATTTAAATCAGACATCAATAATACAAAGTATAAAAGGGAAAAATTATGAAATGGACTCTATCAAGATTAATAAAGATTGCTTTCTAGAATTGTGAAAACAAAAAGATAAGCCACAGCTTGGGAGTAAATGTTTGCAAAACATACATCTGACAAAGGGCTCTTGTATCAAGAATATATGAAGACAAAGAAGATATATAAACAACCAATAAGCACGTAAAAAAAAATGCTCAGCATTATTAGTCATCAGAGAAATGCAAATCAAAACCACAATGCAATACCACTGTCTGCAATACCACTATGTAATCAAGAGGATAGCTCAAATCAAACTGATGAAAAACGAATGTTAGTGAGGATGTGGAACATTGCTGATGAGAATGGAAAATGGCATACCCATTTGGAACACAGTCTAGCAGTTCCTGAAAAGGGTAATCATAGAGTCACCAAATGACCCAGCAATTCCACTCCTATTTACTCAAGAGAAAGGGAAACATAAACCCACACAAATATGCATATGTGAATGTTCTTAGCAGCTTTATTTGTAATTTTCCCAAACTGAAAATAACCCAAATGTTTGCCCACATAGGATTACTAGTCAGCAATAAAAAAGAGTAACCTATTGATACATGCAACAACATTAATACATCTAAAAAATATGGTAAGTCTGTAGTTCTCAACCAGGAATGATTTTGCTCCCCAGGGAACACCTGGTGATATCCAGAGACATTTTTAGTCGCCACAACTTGGGGGGGATACTACCGGCATCCAGTAGGTAGAAGTCAGAAACGCTGCTCAAAATTCTATAAAGCACAGGACATCTCCTCACAATAAAGAATTATCCAGCCCAAATGTCGATAGTGTTAAGGCTGGGAAACCTGGTGCTAAATGGAAAAAAAGTCAAACATAAAACATTTAATATAGTGTGATTCCATTTATAAAAAATTCTAGAAAGGGTAAAGCTATAGTGACACATAACAGATAAACCTGGGTCCAGAAATGGGAAAAGGGGATCAAGCTAAAGGAACATGAGAAACCTCTGTGGGATTATGGAACCATTTTGTTTATTGATTGTGGTGGTGTTTACACAATTGTATAATTTACCAAAATTTATCAAGCTGTGCACTTGAAATTGATTTTTAAAATATTCCATAACTAATCATACTTTAAATATAAAGAATTTACAGTGGGGAAAAAGCATTGAAAACACATAAAACATTACATCCAGTGTTTGTATTACATACAAATGTTTTCAATACATAAAACATTAAATACAGTTTATGTTTTCAATGAAAAAAAGCATTGAAAGTGATCGCAGAGAATGGTGGCACACGCCTGTAATCCCAGCACTTTGGGAGGCCGAGGCGGGCAAATCACTTGAAGTCAGGAGTTTGAGAATAGCCTGGGCAACATGGTGAAATCCCGTCTCTACTAAAAATACAAAAAAATTAGCTGGGGGTGGTGGAACACACCCGTAATCCCAACTACTCGGGAGGGATTACTACTTGATAGAGTAGTTTCAAGGAGAATTGCTTGAACCTGGGAGGCAGAGGTTGCAGTGAGCCAAGATGGCGTCACTGCACTTCAGCGTGGAGGACAGTGCGAGACTCCATCCCAAAAAAACTAAACAAACAAAAAGATGAGCTTTGCCAACCTCACCTATAAGACTGAAGAGATCCAATTTTAAACTACAATATTTCCAGGTCACTGAGCTATTATTCAGTACATCACACCAGTGTACCTTGGTACATTAAAAATAAAGAGTTAAAACAATGTCCTAATGAGTTCTACAAAGAGTCGTGAATAATAAAGCTCTTCTGATTCTTTCCTGGGCGACGAGCAAGACTCCATCTCAAAAAAAAAGAATATTTCCATTAACAGCAAATCTGGTTCAAGATTATTCCATCAAGCGAAAACTTGTAAGAGATTATTTACCATGGCAGACAGAATATTACACGTAGTACTTTATGAATTTTCATAACCTTTACTACAGAGATTCCTTGATAAATAAATAAAAAGCTTTCCTGCAGAACCTGAGATAAACTTATGCCTTCGAAATTCTGGGAACACTGGAGCTCTCTTCATAACCGAAAGCTAACATTTGATCCATGGCCACAAAAGGAGCAACTATTACATTACACTTTCTTGACAAATGTTGCTTTGACTGTGAGAACTAAAGAAGGCAGAATTACAGGTGATGAAATTCAGTCAACAAGTGGTGAGAGTTACTTTTCCTTTCTGAAGTTAAATCAGAACTTTTCTTTCCTTTTGAGTCTTGTTGAGACAGTTACATAGGAAATAACCCCTTATCTCTGCTACTCTGAAAAAAGTTATTTCTCCCATCTGTCTCATTAAACTTTTGGGAAAAAAATCATCTTAGAAGTAATAAAAAGCATTACATTCAGTTCCGTGTAGAAGATTTCTTATGAAGGCAGAGAAATAAAAAGCCAGGTTGCCCTCAAAGTCCCTGGAGGCTCCAGAGTTCTGTGTGAATCCTGGCAACCCTACTAGACCTGTAAAGACAAGGAAAAACAAGAAGATACAAGAAGAAAGCTCTTCTCTAGTGTTTCAAACTCCAAAAAGCAAGCATTTTTAATGCAGACTTAGAAAATTTCTTAGTTTTACCATATTCATCCAAGTGAAAGTCTTTCAATCATAACAACCTACCCTTGCATATCCCTCAGGTGCCTTGTATGGCCTTCTAGATCTCATTTCATATTGGTGCAACTCTAAAAATTTTTAATTTGAGACTTTCAATTAGTGATATTGGGATGATACCACAGCTAGGAATGCTATTAGATAAGCCAAGATATGTAGCCAGTTTTTGGAAGTTAAATTACAGTCATATTTTAGCACTAGACTAAACTAGTAAAATAATTAGTTGTTTATGTCAAAAAGGAAAATATTGACTATTATGTCTTGACTTTTATGTTGTTTCTAGAAATCCACACAAATTAATCATGACCTGTCCAGTAAGACTTTCCCTAGGAGCAGGGACCAGGAAAAATCAGACAGGGTTGTGTTGTCCCATCTTCCTCACTCCCTCTACATTCATCTCTGCATTTTTAACATCTTCTTGGTGTGTAAGAGCTTGATTGGAGAAAGAATAAAGAGAGCTTATAGCTAGGATGTGGAATGGGGCTTGCCTTAGAATACTAGAAAAAAAGATAGACTAGGGGAAGGAGATTCAGTATTATTCAAAAATAAAATATTTTCAAAATAGAATTGCTTAGTAACTAGGTTATATATGAATGTATTTTATGCACCAACTTGCCTTGTTAGCCTTAAAAGCGTCTTGCTATAGAGAAAGTATAGGGATTGCCTACATCATCATATATAATGTAGTTACTGAGCAATAAATCTTCAAAAGTATTTCACTCTTTTGCAATTATACTTTTTTGATACCTTGAAGAGCTCCAACCACCCTCACATTGCAACAGCCAGGGTGAGTGCAGCCCCAGAATGTTCTCCTTTCATGTGATTTGAATGCATTATATATTTCAGACATGGAAAAAAAGAAAAGGACTTTAGAGAATCAAGCAATATTTTAGTTATCTAGATGAGCTAATTTTTTTTGTCTATCATCTATGTCCTCTACTCTCACACCCTATGCCTTTGAATAATCCTCTGAAACTCCAAGAAATGCTATGTTGCTCTATTGCCTTGTCAATACCGTAAACTCAAGCACAAGTAACTCCCTTTCCCACTCTCTCTCTCTCTTTCTCTGTCTCATTTTCCTCTTATAATTCTCATCATCCCCTAAATCTTTTTCCCTCAGGCCCTTGCTCACAACCAGGCAGCATCCACAGAACACACAGAGCTTATTTTTGTTTTCCTTGTGTTTATATCTCTTGGCTTTATTGAGATATGATTGATGAGTACTTATGAGATGATAGGCCAAGGAACCTAATGCCTTTTAACACTATTCCAACACCAGCTTCTCTTTGTACTCTAGCAAATCCTTTCTTGTCAAAATAATTCCAAAACAGTTTTCTTTAGAGAGTCACTCCAATTAATCCCACCTATTCTCATACCTGCCAAGAAAAACTCAGCAACCTCAAGACATTTCTCTGAGCACAAGCACATATTTAATGGCACGAAAAAGAAATTTTATATCCAGTTGTAGCTGCAGCACCATAAGAAATCCCAGTGTTGCCTCAATCTACAGGTGAAGTAAGCACATTCTTTTTCTTTAATTTCCTTCTTTTTATAATTTTTAATTTTTGTGGGTACAGAGTAGGTGTATGTATTCATGGGGTAGATGAGATCCTTTGATATAGGCATGCAATGCATAATAATCACATCATGGAGAATGGGGTATCCATCCCCTCAGGCATTTATCCTTTGTGTTACAAACAAACCAATTATACTCTTTTATTTATTTATTTATTCATGTATTTATTTATTTATTTTATTTATTTTGAGATGGAGTCTCACTCTGTCGCCAGGCTGGAGTGCAGTGGCGTGATCTCAGCTCACTGCAGCCTAAGCCTCCGGGGTTCAAGCAATTCTCCTGCCTCAGCCTCTCAAGTAGCTGGGACTACATGCCACCACACCCAACTAATTTTTGTATTTTTAGTAGAGATGGGGTTTCACCATGTTGTCCAGGATGGTCTCAATCTCTTGACCTCATGATCTGCCTGCCTCGGCCTCCCAAATTTTAGTTATTTTTAAATGTACAATTAAATTATTATTAACAATAGTCACCCTGCTGTGCTATCAAATAGTAGGCTTTATTCAAATAGTAGGCTTTATTCAGTCATTCTATTTTTTGTACCCCTTAACCATCCCCATCTCGCCCTCATCCCAATCCCCATCACCCTCCCTAGCCTCTGGTAACCATCCTTCAACTCTCTTTCTCCATGGATTCAATTGTTCTGATTTTTAGATGCCACAAATAAGTGAGAACATGCGAAGTTTGTCTTTCTGTGCCTGGCTTACTTCGCTTAACATAATGACCTCCAGTTCCATTCATGTTGTTGCAAAAAAGACTGAACCACATTCTTTTTTATGGCTGAATGGTACTCCATTGTGTATAAGTATCACATTTTCTTCATCAATTCATCTGTCGATGGACACAAATCTTGGCTATTGTGAACAGTGCTGCAACAAACACAGAAGTGCAGATATCTCTTTGATCAATGTTGATTTCCTTTCTTTTGGGTATATATGCAGCAGTGGAATTGCTGGATCACATGTTAACTCTATTTTTAATGTTTTGAAGAACCTCCAAATTGTTCTCCACAGTGATTGCATTAATTTACATTCCCACTAGCAGTGTACAAAGGTCCTCTTTTCTCCACATTCTTGCCAGCATTAATTATTACCTGTATTTTGGATATCCAGTCTCAGGTAGTTCTTTACAGCAGTGTGAGGACTGACTAATACAGTCTATGTGTCTGTTTTTATGCAAGTACCATGCTGTTTTCATTGCTATAGCTCTGTAGTATAATTTGAAGTCAAGTAAGGTGATTCTTCCAGTTTTGTTCTTTTGCTTAGGATAGCTTTGGTTATTTTGGGTCTTTTGTGGTTCCATATAAATTTCAGGATTGATTTTCTTTTTCTGTGAAGAATGTCATTGGTATTTTGATAGAGATTGCACTGATCTATAGATTGCTTTGGGTAGTATAGACATTTTATCAATATTGATTCTTCCAATTCGTGAACATGGAATATCTTTCCATTTTTGGTGTTCTCTTCAATTGCTTTCTTCACTGTTTTCATTATAGGGATCTTTTACTTCTTTGGTTAAGTTAATTCCTAGGTATTTAATTGTATTTGTGACTATTGTAAATAGGACTACTTTTCAATTTCTTTTTCAGTTTGTTCATTTTGGCGTATAGAAATGCTACTGATTTTTGTATATTGATTTTGTATTCTGTAACTTTACTGGATTTGTTCATCAGTTCGAATTGTTTTTTGGTGGAGTCTTTAGGTTTTTCCAAATATGAGAGCTTATCATCTGCAAACAAAGATAATTTGACTTCTTCCTTTTCAGTGTGGATGCCCTTTATTTCTTTCTCTTGTCTGACTGCTCTAGCCAGGACTGTCATCACTATGTTGAATAACAGTGGTGAAAGTGGGCATCCTTGTCATGTTCCAAAGCTTAGAGTAAGGACTTTCAGTTTTTCCTCATTCAGTATGATACTAGCTGTGAATCTACCATACATATATGGCTTTTATTATGTTGAGGTATGTTCCCCAGTTTTTTGAGGGTTTGTATATTGGAGGGATGTTGAATATTATCAGATGCTTTTTCAGCATCAATTGAAATGATCATATGGTTTTTGTCTTTCATTCTGTTGACATGATGTATCACATTAATTGATTTGCATATGTTGGACAATCCTTATATACCAGGGATAAAGCTCACTTGGCCATGATGAATGATCCTTTCAATGTATTGTTGAATTTAGTTTTCTAGTATTTGGTTGAGAATTTTTGTGTCAATATTCATTAGAGATATTGCCCTGTAGGGTTTTTTAACTTTATTTTTTAATTTTTTTTTATGTGTCTTTATCTGGTTTTTGTCAGGGTAACTAATACTGGCCTTGTAGAATGAATTTGAAAGTATTCACTACTGTAATTTTTGAAATAGTTTGAGTAGGATTGGTATTAGTCATTCTTTAAGCGTTATGTAGAATTCTGCAGTAAAGCCATTGTGTCTCGGGTTTTGCTTTATTGGGAGACTTTTTATTATGCCTTCAATCTCATTACTTGTTATTTGTCTGCTCAGGTTTTGGATTTCTTTATGGTTCAATCTTGGTAGGCTGTATGTCTCTAGGCATTTGTCCATTTCTTCTAGATTTTCTCATTTATTGGCATAGAATTTCTCATAGTAGCCACTAATGGTCCTTTGAACTTTTGCAGTATCAGCTGTAATGTCTCCTTGTCCATCCCTGATTTTATTTATTTAGATCCTCTTTCTTTTAAAGAGCTTTTCTACCTCTTTAAGATTCATCCTTAGGTTGTTTATTTGAAGTTGTTCTTTTCCACCTACAGCTGTACGTTTCCTTCTTAGTACTGTTTTGGCTGTATCTGATAGGTTTTGGTATGTTGTGTTTCCACTATCATTCATTTCAAGATACTTTTCCATTTCTTTTTTCATTTCTTCATTGACCCAATGGTTATTCAAGAGCGTTTAAATTCCATGTATTTGTATAGAATTCTGAATTCTTTCTTTGTGTTCTCTTGAATTTCTTTGAGTTTCCTCAAAACAGCTATTTTGAATTCTCTGTTCAAAAGGTCACATATTTCTGTTTTTTTTCAGGATTGTTCCTTTGTGCTTTATTTAGTTCATTTGGTGAGGGCATGTTTTCCTAAATGGTTTTCATGCTTGTCGATGTTTGTCAGTGTCTGAGCATTGTAGAGTTATTTATGTAGTCTTTGCATTCTGGGCTTGTTTGTACCCATCCTTCTTGGGAAGGTTTTCCAGGTATTTGAAGGGACTTGGGTGTTGTAATCTAAGCCTTACCTGCATTAGGGGGCAATCTAATCCCAGTAATGCTGTGGTTCTCGCAGATTCACAGAGGTAACAAACACCTTGATGTTCTTGGATAAGATCTGGAATAATTATCTGGATTACCAGTCAGAAACTCTTGTTCTCTTTCCTTACTTTCTCCAAAAGAAACAGAGTTTCTCTCTCTCTTTGCTGAGCCACCTGGAGCTGGGGGTCAGGGAAAAGAAGCACCGCTTTGGCTACCACTACTGGGACTATGCTGGGTCATATCTGAAACTATCACAGCACTAGGCCTCTCCCAAAGCCTGCTGTAACCACTACTGGCTATTGCCTATGTTTTCTCAAGGCCCTAGGACACTACAATCAGCAAGTGACAAAGCCATCCTTGCTTGTATCCTTCTCTTCAGGGCAGCAAGTTATTCCAGGTCCATGCCATGCTCAGAGATGACATCCAGGGGCCAGGCACTGGAGTGAGAAACCTTAGAAATCTACCTGGTTCTGTATTCTACTATGGCTAAGCTGACACTTAAACCATGATGCAAAGTCTCTCCCACTCTTTCCTTCCCTTTCCACAGGCAGATGAAATGTTCCCCATCGACACCACCATCACAGGCCTTTGAGGAATACTGCCAGACTACCACCAATTTTCACTTAAGGCTCAAGAGCTCTTCAGCTTATGGTGAATGCTGACAGGACTGGGGCTCACCCTTCAGGGAAGTGGGCTCCCCTTTGGCCCAGGGCAGGTCCAGAAATGCTGTCCAAGTGCCAAGTCCTAGAAACAGGGACCCCAAGAGTCTGCTTGTTGCTCTACCCCACTGTCACTGTGCTGGTACCTAAGATCTAAGACAAAATCCCCTCTACTTTTCCCTCTGCTTTTCTCAAGCAGGAGTCTCTCTGCATAGTCACCACAGCTGATAATGTGCTAGGTCTAACCAGAAGCCAGTATGTTTCAGAATCTCACCCAAGGTTCATGGCATACTACCCGAGTATCACTGCTGGTTATTCAGGGCCCAAGAGCTCTTTAATCAGCAGCTAATGAACACTGCCAGGGATGAATCCTTTCCTTCAGGGCAGTGGGTTCCCTTCTGGCCTAGAAATGTCATTCTGGAGCTAGGCCCTGGAAAGGTGGCCTCATGACTCTACCCAGTGCCTTATCCTATTGGAGCTGAGCTGTAAGACACAGTCCTCTTTACTCTTCCCTCTCCTCTCCTCAAGCAGAAGGAAGGAGTCACTTTCATTGCTATGAGCCATGCTGCTGGGGGTTGTGAGAGGGGGTGGTGCAAGCACTCCCTTAGCTGCCCCAGTTGGTGTTTCACTGGGTCATGTGCCTTCCAAGTCCACTGACTTTGAGCCTAGCCTAGCACTAGGACTTGCCTTACGAATTGCAGTCTTTGTGACCTAAATTGCCCTTCAGGTTTATTTAGGACCCCAAATCACTTCATCCTGTGGTGGCAAGGCTTGCAGAAACTCAAGTTCTGACCACTGGGATGAGTGATTCCCCTCTGGCTAGGGCTCATCTAAATGTTTCCTCCGTCGGTGGGTGTTGGATGAATTCAGTCCAATTTTGCTTTCTGCTGTGACAGGGCAACAGTGCGTTCAATGAACAGTCCCACAATTGCTGCATTCTCCCTCCTCTAGGTGCACTGATTCTGTCTCTGCATGACAGGGTTACCACTAGAGGATGGGGGAGAGGTTGCATCAGTGATTCAGATATTGTAATTGCTTGCCTGATTTTTGGTTCTTATGAAGATGCTTTATGGTGTAGATAGTTGTCAAATTTGATGTCCCTGTGCGGAGAGGGAGGGGATGATCAGTGGAGGCTTCTATTCAACCATCTTATTCCACCTCTCCATTCTCTTCCTTTATAACCTTACAATCTACTCTTCAAATGAAAATGAGGTTGTTGCATAAAAGGACCCAGATAATATATTTAGTGAGAAATTGAGACTATTACTTGTAAGGAAAAAAATGGCACTCAATGAAAGGACTATTCAGCTCTACTCGGAAGGAATGTTGTAAAGGCAAAACTCAAAAGCAAGAAGAAAAAGCCCATTTGGAAACATTCTTCTGATAATGAGTTCATTCGCTGTGAATTTTCATCTGTGCTCATACCAGATTTGAGATATTCAAAGATGTGATACACAAAGTGATTTAGCATCCATAACATTAATACCACTTGGTGGGGGAGGGCTATGTCTTTCTAAATAAATGATTATTGTAGTCCATTCTTACAATTGTCTGTGCCACATATCCTGGCACCTAATCAAATGCATTCCATATTGATATTTAACTGTGTGGTTTGTTCATTTTTGTGTGCTTATATGTTTATTTTATGTGGATAAAATTTTGTCTCTATGCAGTCCATAAATTCCTGGTGGGGTGTTCAATAAATAATTATTGAGCTAACTTGAATTGAATTGGGGGGAACAATAAAATGGATAATCCCCAACTAATCCCTATTTGGCATTTTGATGCATGTTTGTATTTCCATTTCAATAGGGATATGTCTGAGATATTAGGACTTTGCATAATTTCAGATGAAGTCATACTGGGAAGAGGTAGTGTTGAAGAAAATGAAAAGCAACCCAGTTTACACTCATGCTGAGGACTAAAGCAAGTCACCAAGCCAGACCTATGTGCCTTTGACAATTACAGACTGAATGATTCACATCTTCCCCAGGGAATGGACAAATTAATCATAAGGCTGTTTAAAAAGACCTCTCCTGACCACTGAGTATGGATGTCCACGGACCAGAGGACTAGGTGGTTGGAGGGTGACACACAGCCTGAAAGTTGTCTCCTTTCCAGCTCCCCCAGAGTGGCATGCTGAATTAGAAAAAGGGAGAGTTAAAATAAATTATGATAATGTCAACAAATGAATTGAAGAAAATAAAAGGCACTTCTTTCAGCATGACACTCCCCTACAAGGGCATCCATTTGCTTGTAGGATCAAGTCAAAACTTATCAATCTGGCATTCCAGTTCTTCCATCAACTGTCTCCACCTTACCTATTCATCCTAAACACTCACTAATCCCCAACATGATCACTGGCTCCAACTCTATCAAACCGGCCTTCTTTTGCTCACATACCATATTCCTGCCTCCATTTCACTCATTCCTCCTCCCTATATCTGAAATGCTTTCTTTCTTCTGTCTCCACCATTGAAAACCCAAATTTTCCTTCTTTTGAAGCTCCAGGTTCTTCTCTATAAAGACGGTCCAGTCTAACCCCATCACTCAGTAACCATTCCCTTACTTGAAATACCTGCAGCTCAAATACATACATGTGTACCAAATGACTTCCATACATTACTTCATATCTTCGAGTATATGACTTGCTTCCTTAGTTAGATTCTAAGCAAAAGAGAAAGAATCCTTTCATCATCACCAATCACTTAACACAGTGCTCAAGATCCAATAATTTATTTAAAAAGTTTGTTGAAATATCTGTAAATATATGTATGTTAATATTAATAATAAATATATAGAAACCTCAGTTGTTTTTAAGATAGAGCTAATTTGACATGAAAATGCAGGTGCATTAAACTTTCTATTCTCTAAATGGTTACAGAGTCATATTTAAATGCTCAAATTCTTTTACTTGCTTCATGTTTCTACATTGAACTCGTTTTCACTTTACTTTCTGTTTTATTTAATAGCTGTTCTTCAAGTTCTGTTTTTAAAGCACTGTTTTTTAGTTTGATGCTGAGGATACGAACAATAAACAGGCCTTAAATGTTCTGGTTGAGGTATTGCAATTTAACCTTTACACATATCTGTAGCTTAGTAACCTAGAATGATCAGCGGAGAAGATCTATCCCCTCAGGAGGCCTCAAGGAAAAGATCCTCTTCTTTGGAATTGAGTTTCGTAGTAAGATTCACTTTCTCTCCCACTTGGATATAAGCTCTCTGTGGAGCCTGGAGGATGACTTCATGACTCAAAACAGATGGAGTTTTTTTTCTTTATGTATTATTCTTTGCTTTGACAGGTAAAGAATGGCTGATTTAATTCCTTTTTTAACCAAGTATTTTCTAAACCACGTTATTTCTTTTTATATCTTGGGGGTATTTGGAATTCCAATAAAAAAGAATGATTATTTTGTGTTCCTAAAAACTAAATGTATTGTCTCTTTTAAACAAAATACTGAAGGAAAAATTTAAAATCTGCTAGGGCAATGAGTTAGCATGCCAGATAGAAATGACATTGTAAGGGCAGGAAAACTTTTTAGAAACTCCTCAGTTTAATTCTAACCTATGTCCCTGTGCCAAAAATTCTACTATCTAATGCACTGTTATCTCTGGACATCCTCTTATAAAATTTAAATATCTCTGCGAACAATAACAAGTGAGTTATGCATACTGAAGTTTAGCTGGGTTTATTAAATTTTCTTCTTAACTGATAACCAGCTGTGCATTGTGAGACTGGAAATGTAACAGTATGTTTTCCTAGTTAGCTCCTCTAGATATCACAGAAACAGCTTCAATTAGCTGTTAGCCTAATCTTCCATATCTTTCAATACACTCACGTTACTTGTGATCATTCAAACCAATCATGTATTTTTTAAGACGATGTGACTATGCCTTTTCTCATGCTATTTCCTCCTTTGTAGATTCACTTTTACACCATCACACCTTTTACCAGGGCTCACGTTATGTGCCAAATCCATCAAGAAATCTTATCAGCATATTTTGCCCGGTATCATGTTCATTCATCCTTCCATCGCTCAGTTAAAATTCTACCTTCTCTGCAAAGCATTCTTTGACTTTTCCAGGCAGCTGTAGAACTGTTTTCCCTTAGGCTTCCACACTGTACCTTCAATTCCACACCAGCATTTATGACATTATATTGAAATTATCTCATTATTTACCTGTCCTTTATGTCTGTGAGTTCCAACTTCTAAAGCTATAAAATACAACTGACATACTAAAGAATGGACCAGAGTCTCTTAATAGTAGAAATGATCAAGCAGAAGAAAGAATTAGTGAGTTCGAAGACAGGTTATTTGATAATACACAGTCAGAGGAGACAAAATAAAAAAGAATTAAAACAATGAAGCATGCCTATAAGATCTAGAAAACAGCCTCAAAAGGGCAAATCTAAAAGCTATTGGCCTTAAGGAGGAGACAGAAAGATAGAAAGTTTATTTAAAGGGATAATAACGAAGAACCTCCCAAACCTAGAGAAAGATGTCAATATTCAAATATACGAATGTTGTAGAACACCAAGAAGATTTAACCCAAATCAGATTACTTCAAGACATGTGATGATGAAACTTCCAAAGGTCAAGGATAAAGAAAGGATTCTGAAAACAGCAAGAGAGAAAGAAAGAAATAACATACAAAGGCGCTCCAATATGTATGGCAGCAAACTTCTCAGTGGAAAGCTTATGGGTCAGAAGAGCGTGGCATATTTAAAGTACTGAAAAAAAACTTTTATCCTAGAATAGTTTATCCAGCAATAATATACTTCAAACATGAAGGAGAAATAAAGACTTTCCCAGACAAACAAAAGTTAAGGGATTTCATCAGCACCAGACCTGTCCTACAAGAAATACTAAAAGGAGTTCTTCAATCAGCAAGAAAAGGATATTAATGAACAATAAGAAATCAGAAGATACAAAATATGGTAATAGTAAGTACACAGGAAAATACAGAGTATTACAACACTGTAATTGTAGTGTAGAAACTACCCTTGTCTTGAGTAGAAAGACTAAAAGATAAACCTCTCCAAAATATTAACTACAACAACTTTTCAAGACATAGAAAACACAGTAAGGTCTAAATAGAAACAACAAGAATTTTAAAATTGGGGGAACAAAGTTGGAGTTCTTATTAGTTTCCTGTTTGATTATTTGTTAATTTGTTTGTTTATACAATCTTTATTAAATTATCATCAGTTAAAACAATGGGTTATGAGATATTATTTGCAAGCCTCATGGTAACCTCAAATCAAGAACCTACAACAGATACACACACACACAAAATAAAAAATAATAAATTAAAACATACCACAAGAGAAAATCACCTTCACTAAAAGGAAAACAGGAAAGAAAGAATGAAGAGAAAACTGCAAAACAAGAAAACAAATAACAAAATAGCAAGAGTATGTCCTTACTTATCAATAA